>NW_020955277.1:2047631-2268742 GCF_003031625.1 Empidonax traillii
GGGAAGCCTCTGGGGATGAATCAATGAAATGACTTTTTGCTGAGGGTATCGAGGGTGCACAAAGAGGACACAGGTTCCATGCACAAACAGGAAAGCTGTGGAAAAGAAAAATACAAGAAGTAATAAAGACCTTGGCAACAGAACTTCTGCAACTTACTGCAATGAAAACAAACTAAATCAATATGGACCACACCCCCCCCTGCAATAACTGTCTTTGATTCCTAGCTTTTCTCCTCTCTGCTTTTCCAGCAGCTCGTCTACAGATTTTGAACTTACTACGTCATTGGACATCTTGGCAGCAGACAGCCATGGGAATCTTTATTAGTGTGACAACACTGGACATGTGAGATGGACCTGGAGCTTACCTAGAAGGGGGAAGGAGGAGATGGAAGCAGAAAATGAGCATGATTTTTGAACACTTACATCCTTAAACAGGAAATACTGTTCATTAAGTTTACTTTCAGTGTATTACTTCTCTCTATAATTCTTCCACCGTATTTTGTGGTACTACGCTGCTTATCTGTAAGTTCACCACAAATGGTTTTGATTTTGAGAGATCAATTTTGGAAAGAAGAAATATTAAAAAATAAAACATAAGAACTATACGATAACCCCCACCTTGTGTTTGTATTCAGCTGCTAGGTATGAAGCAGGGATATCACTGTTTCTTCAGTCATTATGAGACATGCTGTTCAAAGAACAATGTGCCATTCCAAGGACACACAAAGCTCTTGTAGGTGTCCATTTTGGCCCATCTTGGATCCTATAACAGTTTAATTCTACTGTGAAGGAGGTATTATTCTTGAATCAGAATAGATTTACTTTCTTACTAATCCTTCTAGTTAACTGATTTTTAGTAAAGAGCTTTGAACCTGGAAAAGGCACCCATTTCTCAGGACAAGGCACAGCTTGGAGACAGGCAGCAGGAGAGGGGGAGGGCGGGGGTTCTGGAGCTGCCTCTCCCATCCCCTGGAGCAGGTACTGCTCAGCAATGCAGGCACACCAACCTTGCTGGCTCCCTCCCAGGCCCTCTGCCCCGGCTCTCCAACAGCAGCGTGTGCAGCCAGTGCCCACGTGTACATTGCAGCTGTCCAAGCTCCCCGAGCCAGCAAGAGCTAAAAGGTCAGTGAAAGGATCTGAAGTCAAGGAAGAAGGAAGGAGGTGGGGGTTGAGTCTGGGGAGACAAAGATGCCTCTGCACGTCAAAGGCAGCAGCAGAGACATCCGGCCTGAGCAAGATGGAAAACGCGAAACACTTGAGAACGGCGACACAGGGAACAACAGGCCAGGGACAGTGAGAAGGCAGAAAGACAAAATAAGAGGCAGTTGCAAAGTGAAGTTCACAATAAAACTATGAACCTTATATTGAAGTGTTCAGCTTTTATAGAAAAACATAAACTTGGTACGGAGTACATGGCAGCATATTTTTGCATTGATCACATGTTAAGTAAAAACAAAGATTGAATAGTTTGCCCTGCTAACTGTTGCTGAAAATGCATCTGAGGCTCAGGTGAGCAAAGAGATTAAGATCCCTTAACTACAAGGATGCCCACTGCTGTTTCAGCTGAGGATGTCAGCTGTTTGGGATGTTAACAGAATGAGATGATGTTACTTATTTAAAATACAGTATTTGACATCCTCCACCCAAGGTTAAAAAAACACCAAAATCTGTGAATCAGGGTTCACTGTCTGTAGGCAAAGCTGTATAATCACTAGCAAGGAAAATGGAAAACCTAAGTGAGGCATTTGTTCTTTCCTTTGGGACCTTCACCCTACACCTGTCAGAAATACGTCCTTTCAAGTGCTGGTCTGTAAAGTTCAATAAATTCACAGGCAAATCTTTTCCTGTAAAAGTAAATGGAGCCAGAGCAAGATATACCCAAGTTTGACTCCAAGTGTTGGCCATGATGCCTTTTGCTCAGGGGCTACACAAAGCACTGTCTTTCCTCCCAAGCAGGGATTCAAGGTCCAGGCAATAGACAATTGGAAGGCAGGATATGCCAGCTCGGGATGTCAGGTGCAGCCTGGCACAGAGACGCCAAACCTATTTAAAATCTTTATCTCTAGATTCCTTTGTTCACAAGCTGCCAGGTAAAACAAAGTTACTCTTCCAGAGAGTCACAGAAACTCTTCCCTGGTTCTCCTTAGTGAAATGTCATCCAATAAAGATTCAGGAGGGACTAACACCTTACATTAGCAGCATACCTTGTCAGGAGGGGTAGGGGGGAGTCTGATTCCTTGAAAGGACCCCTCTGATAGTCTGGCTACTTTCTCCATTATTTTTTGCTTCTTTTGGGATCACCTGGATGTCCCAGAAGGCATACCACACGTACTGCTGGATGAAACTGGTTCTCCAAAAGAAGTTGGCAGAATTCCTCTGACCCTTACTCTGGCATGAACTCTGGGTGAACAGATACACCCACCAGCAGGCTGGTTCTTCCAATGCCACGTTTCCAAGCTACAGGGATCGAACCCAGGCTGCAGCTACAGGGTCGCTGCTGAGTGAGCACTGACCACTGCAACACCTGTGGGAGGGGTAAAAAGGACAACAAAAGCCCCTCACATGCGCGTGCCTTCGCTGAGGCGTGACAGGTGGGAATTCTTTATTAGGCGTATCTGTGCTGAGGAGCCCGGGAAATCGCCCCTGCCTTCCCGCTACCGGCCCAGGGAGCCGGAAGAGGCTCCGCACCTGGTGCTCCTTCAGGGCTACCGCTCCTTCAGGAACGCTTCAGGCCAGATCCCGACGCCGAGGGTGAATCCCCGCATCCCGGGAGGCGCCGCGCGCGTGCCCCGTTGCTAGGCAACCGCACTCCGCGGGCTGAGCCGCCCCGGGCGCCCAGGGATGGACACAGCGCCGCCTGACTCCTGCCAGCCCCTTCCTTAGAGACCGGCAGCCCGCGCCGCCTTCTCCCCGCGCCCCAAAAGCGGCGATTTGGCCGGCGAAGTCTCCCCGCTCTTCGACCTCCGTGGGCGACGGCAACTTGTGGGACCCACGGGCAGCCCCCGGTTAGCGCCGCCGCGCCGCTCCCAGTGCTGGGCTGGGCAGGGCAGGGCAGGACAGGGCAGGGCAGGGCAGGGCAGGTGTGCGGGGACAGCGGCGCAGTGTCCACACACCCTGAGGAGTCCCCGCGGCCGGCGGGCGCTCCCGAGCCCGGGATGTCCCCGCCCCGCGGTGTCCCCGCCCCGGAAGGCGGCGGCGGCTCCAATGGGCGCGGCTGTTGCTGGGCCCTGAGGGTGACATTGGGCACGGACATGGTGGTGGCGGCGCTGGGCCGGGCGGCGGCGGCGCGGCTGCTGCGGGCCGGGACGGCCGCGCCGGGGCGGCGGCGGTGAGCGGGGCGGGCTGGGGCAACGGGGGAGCGGGGAGGGTTTGGGGTGGTGCCGGGGGAGCCCGGAGTGAGGCGGGTCCGTGCGTGTGCTGCAGCGCGGGCGGCGGCGGGGTGCACATCGCACCGCGGTACCGGCAGTTCCCGGAGCTGACGCGGGCGCAGGTGATCCGGAGCGAGATCCTCAGCGGCTTCATGTGGTTCTGGATCCTCTGGCACTTCTGGCACAACTCGGACATGGTGCTGGTGAGGCCAGCGTGGCGGCGGCGGCGGGGGGGCGGAGGGCCGGGGTCGGGCCCCGGCCGCGCTCTGATCGCGTCTCTCTCCCAGGGACACTTCCCGTATCCCGACGCTTCGGCCTGGACGGACGAGGAGCTCGGGATTCCTCCGGACGACGAGGAATAGGCGCGTCCAGCGGCGGGGGCCGGCAGCACACGGGTACGGCTCCCGCCGCCCCTCCTCGCACGGCCCCGGGCTGGGCTTTGCCTTGGGAGCTGCGGGGCAGCCCCGGGATCGTGCCCGGCTCTGCCTCCTGCTGGCACCGCCGGAGGTGCCCTGCTCTCAGCGAGTATTCGTGCACTGGTGTACGAATAGTGCTGAAAGCGTTTGCCCAAGGAAAACGTGCCCAGTCTCCGTGGTACAAAGCGCAGGTGTCTGCACTGTTCATCGCTGCCTTGTCTCAGGTGCCCGAGTGCTTGAGACCAGCTAGTCCTGTTTTGGCAACATAAGCCTTCACTGTTTCAACTTGGGTTTTTTTAGGAGTTGTAGCTTAGCTGATACCAGTTAAAAATTATTTTCTTTAAGCTGTTCTTTAGACCTAGCATTACCTAACCTCGAGGACATGCGCTCTCTGTTCATAGGGAGATCTGTCCAGATGTCCCCTTAAAGGTTTGAGGCTTTTGCTTTGAGGCTTTTGCTTGTTTCCAGTTCTTTAATTACCCTGTCTTCTAAGCTGTTGTGTCACGCATTACAGCTCTAAAACCAACAGCTTCAACTACTGCTGAAGGCAGCATGGGCACTAGTGAGGGGGTCTTTCTTCTACTCTTCGTGGTGGGAAAAGGATGGGTGAAAAGCTTCTCAGGATTCTCTTCTGTTACTTTCAGGTCCCTGGAACTAATGAGGCTCTTGGAACCAAAGTTTTGGCTCCTGGGTCCTTATTTCAATAAAACTGTAAACAAAAGTCTAAGCTAAACTGTATTTATTTTTTTTTTTAAGTAGCATTTCTGGAGAATGACCACTGCAGCTTTAGACATGGGGTACTTGGGTCCATGTGAGCTTCCGTAATGCCTGCTTGATAGAGAATGTGTTGGCCCCAAGAAATAAGGTCTGTGAGTGCATAGCAGGTAACAGTCTTAACATTAAAGCTCTGCCAAATAACCAATAAAAGGGTGGAGGGATGTTGCTGCAGAAGCGGGGGAATTTACCCAGAAGAGAACTCAGACCAGCTGGTGCCAGGCTTTCCCCAGGGGGAGGGGGAATTGCCCTGAGTACATAAAAGTCCAGAATAATCCTTGTGAAGCAAAACCCTGTGCAAAAGTAAAAATTACTTAGGGCTCAGCACAGCAGCCAAGGAGGCAGTGGTCCAGCTTAAGGAAGCTGAAGGGAGGTGGGTTACTCTACAGGCATTCCTTAATTTTTACTTTTTTTTCCTTCTCTTTCCTTTCCAGAGTTACATCCTAGAGTAACTTTTTCACTCCCCTTAACTACCTTAGTTGCACTTCTCCAACTTCATGGAGAGGAGGGGTCGAACATGACACAATAAACAATCTCCTTCAGACTTTTCCATGCAGTCAATCTTTATTATAGCAGTATTCTCATATTCACATCAAGTACATAGAACTTTTTGCCTTTCATATAATACAGAGTTCTTTAAATAACTTTACACAGAAATAGTTTTCTTCAATCTGAATTCAGCTATCAAATTTTAATATGTTTTAAGTCTCCATGCTCTCTAACCAAACTGGACAATATTTCCCATTGTACAAATTTACATGAGAAAAACTCCAAAGTACAAATGAAGCGTCAACAAAAGTAAAGGGGGAAGGAACAAACAAGAAAAAGAAGTTGTATTGGCAATTACAGGGGAAACTTGAAAAGGAACAAAGGGGAGTTGTCATGACCTACGTAACAGGAAACCGAAAATAAACGTTTTGTTACGAATTAAAAAATAAATACAAGTTTCAAAACAATTACTCAATTGTAGATTTTTAAAAAGCAGCTATGGAAATCTACTAACACAATTGGGTTTTTTTTTTTAAGTAACCAGACTGGACCTTCTACTTTGCAGTCATAAGCCCCTTGCAAACCTCTGGTGGTCAAAAAAAAAATACAGCTGAAAGGAATGTGTTAGCACAGAGTTTTAAGTGGTGGGTCAAACATTTCATTGCACTAAGGAACAAACAAACAGGAGAAATTAAATCTGTATATAAATTTCCCTTTCCTCTCCTTACTACATACTTTGCCTCTCATAAACAAGCCTCTGTATTATGAGGTAATGCCATTGTCTTGACTATATATAAAAATAATAAAGTTTAAAGGATATAGATCTGGATATCTATAAACTTTAAACAAGCCAGTCCTCTCTCACTCCCCCATAGGGTCCAACTACTGAGTGCTACACCTTCTGTCCTTGCTCAGTGCATCGTGCCTCTCCTGGGCACCCCCAAGAGACCCGTGCCCCTTTCCTAATCTAGGAAAAGCAGCCTGTGCTCAGGTGAGACAGAGAGACAGTGCAAGTAATGCACCACAGATCACACACCCCCACACCTGCTCCTGCAGAACAAGGCAGAGTCACAGAAGGCAACAGTGGCCAGCCTGCATGTGTGTTTGGACAGGGGAAAAGGGATCCAATTAGGCGTGATGGCTGATGACTTTTGCAATTGCTTAAGAATAATGTCACCTGCCCAGCCCTGGGAGACTGTCACTAACACCCAGAATGAGGCAGGGAGGGGAGTTACAACTGGAGGACAGAGGGCCAGGAGGAACATTGTACTGGGAGTCAGGATGACCACGGCAAAGGCGGGCTGGCTCCTGCATCCCAGATTGTGGCAGACCCTGCTCTTAGAAGCAGGGTCAGCACTGGATCCCAAAGGGTTTTCAAGGGTGGCAAGAAATACGAGGCAGGGCTTTCCCCAATCCCAACAAATGAGATCAGAAGAACAGCAATGTTAATTTGGGTTGCCAACACATGCAAGTTGGCCACTGTCAGGTTTCTGTCAATTGAGAAGTGTGGAGAAGAGGGTAGGAAGGGGAGGCAGATAGGACACAAGGCTCATGAAGGAATGATGTGCTTTTTTTTTGGTTGATTTTTTTGTTTGTTTTTTTTCCCCTAAAGGTTCACAGCTTTGAATAAAAAAGCACAATTATTGCACTTACACATTTTAGACAGAGTTAATTTAAATTATGCCCTCGCTACCCCCCACCATCCCAAAACAACCCAACACCCAAGTTTGGTCCATTTTTCCCCCCTAGACCCAACATCCACGCCCAGATGATGGGCTTCATTTCTTCTCCTAATTTTCCACGGAACTCCCAAACACTCAGATGGATTTTCTTTTCAACTAGAGTGAATACACAAATGCAACACAGAATGACATTTATCAAAACAAAACCTGACCATTTCCCAAATCCAAACAAAAAGAAAAAAAGAAAAAAAAAAAAAGAAAACATAATTATTTTTTGTGGTTTACTTGCTCAAAATTAAATGTCACACAAGGCTTATTCAAAGTACAGCTGCTGCAAACATGACAAACCAGACAAAATGATGGCCTGGCCACTGCTGGCTCTTAAGGAGACTGGATGAACTAAACACACTGCTGCTGGATGCTATGAAGCAAACACCTAGGTAGTTTAGAAGTTTCTGAACCCTCCCATCAACTCCCTTCTCTTAGGGAAAGAGTTTCTTTGAGATTTTCTTAAACAAATAAACCAAACCAAGAAAATAACCACCGTCTCACATGTACTTTTAGTACAGAATCTGGGGTAGGTAGAAGTACTCCAGATAGTTCCTGGAACATGATTAAAATATTTTTACACTTTGCTTTCTAAAAGGAACAAACCCAAATTAAAATTGGTCTGCTATTTCAGATGAACTGTGCATTTAGACATAACTTTATAATTTACAATTATGCCCAAAGTCTCGCCCCAAAGAAAATGAGAAGATCTGAAAAAGCACTAATACCCAAACCATTATTTTGTCCTTTATGGACAAGTAGGTTAAATATGACACTGGTATGTAAGTACTGCCAGAAGCCGATGTAACCAGTTCGAAATTTGAACTAATCAAATTCACACATATTGGCTGTCCCTCAGCTGACACAACACCTACCATGTCCCACAGTTAATGTGCAATAACAGGATGTGATCACTGAGAAGCAACTGCAAGAAGCACAAGGAAGAACTGAGGACACCTGCTAATATTCCAGAAAACCAAACTTACTTTTGTGCTTTCTGGAACAGGAAACTGATCATATGATATATGTGGACTTCCATTACATGAGTACTAGCCATCAATTTCTCCTCATCTAGCTCTTATTTTTAATCTACCATCTCATGCCAAGATGCTATGACACCGTAACTTTGGGTCTCTTTGGAGCTTTCTATTACTTTTCTTTAACAAAGTCTCTGTGTCTTTGGAGGGGGAGGAGGGCACACTTGTTTTTAAATTGAATGAACTTCATTTAACTGTTGATAGAGCAGATTTCAAGCAGCAGGTTTACTGTAACTGAATTAGGTATCCTTGAATTCCTACCTCTGAAATGCTAATAGGTATCCTAGGGAATGCTCTGCCCTCCTTGCTCCTTTACAGAAGTTTAGTGACTCGAAACTACCTACCTATAGTGATAGCTATATACAAAACTACTGCAGCAGAAGTAAACCAAAGACACTGCTCTAGTTACAAAGCACCTGGTTTACATTCTGTTGTACTTTTTAAGGTTGCAAAGGCACATGATCATTTGGCAAACTCCAAAAACTGGTTTGGGGGTCCCTATGTAAACCCTTTAACAGATGGTCTTGGTAGCTCTCTTTTCTAAAGGAAAGAGATATGCTAGTTTTCATCTGAATTCCCTCTCAGGGTACTCTATATTCTGCAGCTTGTAAAGTTTCCTCCTTCCACAGGTTCATAGTTATTTACTGCTGTCACAGTGCTGACTTAGTAGCTTCTGTATTAGCATCCTTGAAACTTCAGTGCAAAGAGTTTTAACAACTTTGCTCTGCTCTGCTGATAGTTTTATTTACTAAGCAAGAATCACAGAATATGCTGAGTTGGAATTCAGGATCATTGAATCCAACTCCTGGCCTTGTGTGGGACACTCCCAAGAGTCCCACCATGTGCCTGAGAGCATTGTCCAAATGCTTCATGAACTCTGTCAGGCTCGGTGCCGGGACCACTTTCCTGGGAAGCCTGTTCCAGTGCCCAACCACCCTCTGGGTAAAGAACCTTTTCCTCATATCCAACCTCAATCTCCCCTGACTCAGCTTCATGCTGTTTCCTTGAGTCCTGTCGGTGGTCATGAGAGCCAAGAGATCAGTGCCTGCCCCTCCTCTTCCCCAGTGAGGACACTGAAGACTGCAATGAGTCTTCTCCAGCCTGAACAAACCCAATGACCTCAGCCACTCTTCATATGGCTTCCCCTCAAGGCCCTTCACCATTTTCATGCCCTCTTTTGGATGCTGCCTTACAGCTTAATGTCTTTTTTACACTGAGGTGCCCCAAAATGCTTCACAGTACTCAAGGTGAGGCCACACCAGAGCAGGGTAGGACAATCCCCTCCCTCGAGGGTTGATCTGGTGATGCTTTGCCTGATGCCACCTAGGACAGGTTGGCCCTCCTGGCTGTCAGGGCACTGCTGACTCACATTCAACTTGCCATTGACCAGGACTCCCAGGTCCCTTTCTGCAGTGCTGCTCTCCAGCCTCTCATTCCCCAGTCTGTGTGTACATCCAGGGTTGCCTCATTCCAGGTGCAGAATGTGGCACTTGCCCTTGTTAAACTTCACACAGTTGGTATGGAGTAATGAAGCAGTGAAGAAAGGTATTTAAAATGCATATCAAAACAAATACTAAGTACAAACACACAGTAACAAGGCTGCAGCAAACAGGAAGTTCGTTTCATAAACTTCTGTGTAAAATGCATAACAGAAAAGAACACCCAGCACCTTCAGAGTGATGCCCTAAGAGTCAAATCACACAACTGCTTTTTAACTTGACTGTACCTAGAAAGCTTTCCTGTCACACTGTGCTATCGGTGATACATTTTTTCAATAGAGAAAAGACACATTGTATACAGTACTATGAAGGGTTTGTGCTACACATGCTGTACTCATAGACAAGAAGGCAATGAAACCTAGAGGCTGCAAAAGTGTGAAATGTCTACGTGCTTCTTCCCTACATGTAGCCCCTCCAGCTATCAAAGCTTCAATCTGAACTTGTTTGTGAGTTGTCTGAGATTCTGGCTTCCTTAAACCTTCTGTAAAATGCTGGATGCATTTACATCACCAGGCAAACACAGAAGAAAACCTATTTATATGTGATCTTCAGTGTACTTCTTCCCCAGTTTGGGCATTGTGGAATGACATGGTATTTATCAATTTTACTCATTTTATGTCACAAAGGCCAAATTCTGCCTCTAATGAGCACATACTAATCCAAGTGATGCTGAGAGGCCATGGTAAGATGGCAGTACTTGGCCTCAAGCATTCTGCATCATCATTAGCTGCTAGAACATTCAAGTACAAGAACAGATAATTTTAGGTAAACACAAAATGCAGAAGTAGATTCATTTAATGACCTGCGTGAGTTTAGCAACACAGAAATGACTGGGCTAATTTATCTGGGGCCATGTATGACTTAATTCATGCAGAAATTACTTTCAAAGTACCCCACCCCCTATACTCCTACCATCAGGTTTAAGCTCCACTACAATGTTCCATTTCCAGCAAACACGACACAGGAAACAATCACGTACTGACAGGGAAGATGTAGCAGATAACAGGCCTCATCTAACTGTATGGAAAAGGAAAGGCAGAGGGGAAGGTCTACATGTGGTTGATAAAGACATGAATAGCTGGGACTGGATACTGGTACTTTTGCCAATAATTATTAAATACTGGATACCGTAGAGCTGTGTGACTGACGTTTGTCCCAACATGTGCACACAAAATATGTACTAACATTTCCATACGATGGAATGTGCTTGTGGCTGGGACAACACGATAAGCTTAAGGAATTTGGGGTAATGGGCATGAATGTATTGGTCATTTCGGTTTACTTCCTTCATCCCACGGCACTCATTTCTCGTCTACTCATTTCCCCATTGACTAAACACCTACAGGGCACCTTTAAGACTGGTTATGATGGCATGCAAGACATCCAGAAAAACACCTGAAGGAAAAGATAAAACTAAAAATAATCCCAATTATTTACAAACCATATTTCTTCCAAAGTTTTGCATGAACATTATGTGGGACCTTTTACAGACAAACATATATCACTACACTTATCTGAAGGGAAACAAACAAACGTGAAAACCAGTAGAAATGCATCCTGAAAGGACTTATCTAAACAGCAGCCAAACAACTTGCACATTCCTCAGGGAAAAAAAAAATCAAACCAAAACCAGAAACAAAAAAACCCCAAAACTACAAACAAACCCCCATAAAAAACCCAAAACCAACCCAGAGATCATGTGTTACTTATAAAGTGCTTTGCATGGACAAGGATAGCAATTTTCCTTGTGCTTTTCCTATGGGCTCAAGAAGCATATTGTAGACTAATGGGTAATGAATCTCCACCAAAGTAAGTTCATTTTAAGCAAAGATAGAACAAAGTTCCTAACAGACAATCTTCTGCCAGCATGACTTTGTGGAAGGAAACTAGGGCTTTTAACAAGCTCTATGAAACAAATGACTGTTGAACCACCTGTCCATAATTGCTCCGTTAACAGTTTCTTCCAAGAGAACAATAATTTCCAGTATGCCTGACATGTACAAATGAGGCCAGAGCCCACAGAAGGGCTGGAGCCAAGCACAGGGTGAAAGGAGAAGCAGTGACTACTTCACCCTCTGGGAGCCTGTATCTGGTGAATGCTCTCACCTGCCTGCTGACACCAGCTGGCCCCAGGCTCCCTCCACCTCTTCTGTACTGGCCTCAGATGATCACCAGGGAGAACTCTGACTTCACCAGTCTTCACCACCACTTGCACATTGGCTTCTCCACACTGGAAAGTGGCTATTGCTACTTTTTAAATTCCTGCCAATCTTAATAAGGAAAAAGCCTTACAGCATCTGAAGATCCACGGCAGACAAGAAAAAATTTGTGCTTTTTTTTGTTTGTTTTTAAAATGCGTCCTGTACACAAAATCAATTCTATTCATGTACCAACATGAATCACTTCATTCTTGTAGTGACTATTAAGTCATTCACTATTGCTGTCTTGCTAATGTTTGTGGAAATAATATGAATACACAGTATTTCAGTTATAATTCCCACTTCAGATTAGTCCGGTCCCTACAACCCCAGTAAATATTTACTGACAAACATAACAGACTACCAGCAACACCGCAGAATTCTAGGGTATTAAAAGCGCCTTCCACTACCGATGTGCATTTCCCCCTTCACCTGGGAGCAACCTTCTGCAGACAGAAACAGTCCAACTCTCCGCAGGGAGGGAAGGACAGTGTCCTCACCCAGTACATCCATCTTTAGCATGGACACCACATTCACACACATTTAACTCCTTCATTTATTCGTCATGATTTTGTTTCACATCCCCCACCACCTCTAAGCAGGAACGTCCCTGCCGGAGGCTGGGGGTCAGTTCTCCTGCCTCACCTGCAGTGGTACAGGGCCAATACGAATCAAATTCTGAAAACTTCTGTCTGAGCTTGAGTTTCTTTCCAACGTGGTCTGCCTTGCCTCTGTACAAATAATTTACAGGTAATACCACATACCAGAGAACTCTGCAAACAGCTCACATCACAAGATATTCTACTAGAGGTAAACAATGTGCAGAACTTTATGAGTTGTTTTTTCCCTGACTGGGTAGTCAAAAAGCTACCAACCACTTGAAAACCAGGATTGGAGGACAGGAAAACAAAGCAGTCTGATGGAGATACCGCCACCTTCATCCTAGTTTGCAAAGTGTACAAAAGGGAAAGGCAAATGGAAGGGAAGAGATGAGAGGGAGGAAAGCAATGAGAGGAGAAGTAGTCAGCGTGGATCCAGCAAGTACCGTTTTGTTTTGATCTAACAACTTGCCATTAGGACAAGATGCTCCACATTTACACACACACTTATCGGAGGACATTTAGTTAACAGGATAAAAATCCTTTAAAAAAAGCTCTTGAAAGTACCAAAACATAATTTTTGGAATGTCTAATTCTAGGGGTGTTTGTATTTGTATTCAATTCAACCTGAGAACTTTTTTCCCCATTTACGAAAACATTACATATTGGTAAGGTACCTGGCATTAACCTGCACCCTCATTTAAAATAAAACTTTTAAAGTAGGTACATACACCATTCACAGTCTGTATCGGGAACTCTACAGACTTCAGATGCTGCAGTAACATCTTTGATAAATACATTGTATCATATGATACAAAGAAAAAATAAAAGAGAGGACAATCTCGCTACATTTTTTTTTAAAAACTTCAGTTTGTTGCTGGACCAACAAAAGAAGGATCTACCTAATCCTTCTAAAAGATGTTGTATATGCACACACCAAGAAAACATGGGAAAAGGAAAAAGGTTAAGGATGGTGGTGGTTGTTCTTTTTAGGAAGTGGTAAAGTAAATCTGAGAAAAGGTGCAGCAGCATCCCCTTTTCCTTCAGCTGAACCTCTTTGCCTTCAGAATAACATCTTCTCCAGCTCCCACTGCCCCACACTTTAATTTTAAAGGAATAAAACCCAATAACAGAGACAGATTGAGGTGTCTGACACTGTAATACAGTGAAAAGGGGATACTGCATTGTCCATAAATCAGTAAGTACACCAGGAAAAAAAAGGATCAGAATGGAGAATGGTTCTTTTAAATTAGCACTCAACAGATTTTCAGCCTCTGATGGTTACACTGTTAGAGGGAGAAAGCCGACCGGCAGACCATCCAAAGCAAGTCTCCTAAGTTGCAGCAGCAGTTCCATCCCCTCATGCCCGAGCACCACAGTCAAACCACGAGCGCCCTCTCCTCTCTCCTGGGAATGATGCCAACGGCACAGGCAGCCACTGCGGGTCTCCGAATGCACGTGGTGGTTTGTGTTGAAGGAGAAACACTGGCAGCAGAGGACTCTGGTTCCCAAAAAGGTACTTTTTCCCATTGTGTTGGACTGGCAGTTCCATTCTGCTCCACTTTTAAAAGCTTATGGATATCTTTTCTAAATTATTTTGGGCTTTGCGGAGCAGAATGGAGTTTTGATGTTAAGAAACTGTAGGAACACAAGACTTAAATAACAGAGTGGGTGCTGCCATGGTGCTGTGGCTACTTGAACGCTGCAAATTCTCCTGTAGAGGGAGGACAAGAGCTTGGTTTAAAAAGGTGATTTCAGTTACTAGGCAGTCAAGAGATTTTCTCTAGACTAGCTGAACATCAGGTTGAATATAAAAGATGTTAAAAAATGCAAACTGTTAAAATTAAAGCACAAGAGAATACATAGTGAGAGAACATTGAATACAGACCCAGCATATTTAACCAACATAGAATTTCTTGAAAGCAAGCTGTACCCATTCTTCCCAAGAACTGAGAGTTCAAGCAAAGTCTAAATCATCATGCATTTGAAAACAAAATGTGTCAGCTTGATTTTACTTTAAACTCCTTATTGCACATATATCTTCCTGAGAAGTAACAATTTCAATAAATGCATCTGACTGCAAACTAGTTTCTATTCTGGTGTAAAACTGGTTTAATAACAAAGAACTATTTGACACACCCATTAACCTATTTAAAGACTATATACAGTAAAGTACCTGAATATAAAACCAGTATTGAAAAATGCTATGATCTGGTTTAGAGACCAACATAGCAACCTACTGAGAGAAAAATAAGAATGGGGAGAATGGGGAGATTATCTACTCAATCCCAGACCAGCAATTAGGCCTCACTAACAGGGAGCGCAACAAATAAAGCAACTATGTGCTTCCTTCAGAATTACTGAATAAAAAATAATTACATGCAGTGCTTTCACATGTGATGACCTCCTGAAATTCTACATAATTTGTTCAGTGTCACCATACTGTGAGATAGACTGGTAGTCCCATTTCTGAAAGGAACTACGGCACAGAGTAAAATCCCTGCCCAAAGTCTTTAAGGAGTTTCCCAGAAGATTGAATAGAAGCTGTATCTAACACTAGTCCTCTCAATCTTATAATTTAGCAAAAAGAATTTCCTGCCACTCACAAAGAAATTGTATTCTATAGGATTTTTAGTGAGGGGCGTCCAACTATGCATAATCAAAAGGACTCAGGAGGAAGAGAAAAAGGAGCAGACATGTAACTTCCCTGTGTTGGGTTCTTTATGAATTTTAGGTTAGTTTATGCCACTTTCTTGACAGCAC
Organism: Empidonax traillii; assembly: GCF_003031625.1. NCBI lineage: Eukaryota > Metazoa > Chordata > Aves > Passeriformes > Tyrannidae > Empidonax > Empidonax traillii. The sequence goes on from NW_020955277.1 coordinate 2,062,505, forward strand.
TTCTCAGAGCTTTTCTAACAATGGAGTGATATGCAAGCATAAGAGACCCTTTGTTCTGTTCAACAGAGGTGTGTTGAATGGCACTACATCCAAACAACTGCTCCCTATCTTGGTGTCCTCCTATCTTTTCGAGAGTGACTGTATTGTCGGCTTTGTTTTGTCTTAAGATTCTTATTCTGAATATGGGAAACAAAACACAAACATCCCCGCAAACAAAATTTTAGGCTTATCATGGAATGTCTTGCTCTATAAAGCAAGGAAGAGAACAACAAGAGTCATCAGCAGCCTGCATGAGGAGGGGGAAGAAAAGGCATCTAAAAGGCCTGGGAGGAGCAGCTGATCCAGTTCTACGGGAACTTGAAGAAAGCAGGGAGAGTTCTCTGCGTGTCCTAAGAAATGAGAAGGGAGTACACCCAAGGTCTAAAGTAAAGGGGCTGGCACAGGAGGCAGTGAAAGACTTGAACCTCTATGTGTCTTTACAGACTGTGGTGGAAGGTTTAAGTTACAACAACAAAGGAATAAAAGCTTCACGATGGATCTAATTGCCTATTTTACAAGTTCCACCAACAGATAAAACTCTTGCTCTAAGTGTTTTTCTTGCTGCTTTCTGCTACATTTCACTGATCTCCCAACTCTCTTCACAGTATCTTCTACAAACATCTCAAGTTTTGTATATTTTTTCTTTTAAGAGGACAAAAAAGTCATCAAGTATTGCCTGGGAGGCCCATTTTTAAGAATGACATTCATGCCTAGCTACACCTTCAAAACATGCTCTACTTAATTTATTTTTCATTCTGCCTTTCTAAATTGCTGCTTAAAGATCAATTTAGAAACAAGAGATGGCTCCCTCATTACTCATCTTGTCCTTCTGCCCATTTCCAGCTATAATTCAGATTTTAATAGTCATATAGGGATTTCAGAAGATAAAAGATGAACCTTTAATTGGAAAAGGGCAATGGAAAAATGGGATCAGAAGTCAAGAAGTATTTCAGACAGTATGGTACCTTTAAAAAGGTAGTTTTCAGACTTTCCTATCTTTTAAATAAAACCTTAGCAAACACATTTTCTTTGACAAGCTAATGCTAAATCTTGCCTTTCAAAATTCTGGTGTTAATCTGATCTCCAATCAATAGGAGGCCAAAAAAAGTAACATGTTCATCTAATAACAGGATTATGTTGATTGAACATGTATAAAATGCGGATGCCAGTAACAGCTTTCCCTAGATGAGGAATGTAAATGTCTATACCTATCCATGTAAAGGAATCCTTCATCTAGGTGTCAATAGGACTTTCTGAGGAGTAGCTGAAGTCCTCTACATCACCCTTTCTATTCTGAAGACGTAAAATATCTGTAGCTGGTTCTTTTAGCTTCCAGAAGAAACCCCACCTGAAGAAGGGGGAGAGAACCCAGGCAAACTCTTCCTGAGGCTAAGATGTAGACAGATAAATGAAGTAACATGAAATGTGAATTCATCGTTTCCTAGCAGGCCAAGAATGTTGCCTCTAATCAAGGGCATGTTTTGAGTGAACCTGCTGCCACTGATTCCTGGAGGGATTCAAGATGCAGCTACCATTCTCTGCTCTCACAAATTTCTAAGTTATCTGGATTCACGAGGTTACTAAGGTATATACACACAACACTATAACTGTCCTCCTTATGCTGGGGTAGATGCCATGTTTCTCAGGAGAATTGTAAGGAGAATAATGGTTCCCTTCCAAGCTTGTGCCTGGAAGTAGAGAGTAACTGACTTATCGAAGAGGAACACCAGATTCCAACACCTTGCCTGTGTTACATTCACAGACACAGAAAAAGTAGGACAGAGAGGTAGTTTTCTGTTGGATTTTTTGCTGATCTTTTGTACAGATACCATCCACGGAGTTAAATAAAAATCTGGAGCATCTTCTAGAAGGTACCAAGACAGATTTTTTTTCTATACTGAGATGTATGAAAGTAAAGAGAAAAGGAATCTCACCTACTATAAACTACTCCTGCAGAAAAACCTGAGCTCTTACAGACCTGTTTTCTGGACCAATAGCTGAGTCTCACCTTTGAGAACTCTGACCCAAATCCATAGGTGTAGTTAGTTATCTTCATCTTACAGATGTTCCCAAATCTCACTGAAGCAACAATTACAAATTACAGAAGTTAAAACTCTAAATGCCTTTATGTCAGATAAAGTTAATATGCCATAAAACCCAGCCTCCTTTTAGGCTTCATAAAAAATGAAAAGCTAAAATCACATTATGGCCATGGAGTTCAAATGGTTCTCACTGTGTAAGAACAGGTGACACAGGAAGAATGCTCTCGTCACACAGAAGGAAATATGGTCAAGTGTGTCTAAGGTTGGCAGCATTTTTCCCCCATAACTGTAGTTCCTAGAGCACAGACAAACAATCTTAACAACAAGGAGGATAACACTACTCCAAGGAGTAACTTCTTTGAACTGATCTGGCAGATCTGAAAAAGAGTAAGCCTGGGCAGGGCAGTGATGATGGTTCTGCACTCTCTGCAACTCCTTGTGTAGTTAAGACTTTTCTGTGTGGAATGGCACATTTCTAGACTCTGCAGGAGATACAGTAGCATCCTCTTGCTATGAGATGGGCATTGTAGCCTGTACTGAATACCCCAAACCTTAGGAAGCATTCCTCCTCACTGTCTAGAATAAATATATAAAATAAAGAATGAGAGAGGAAAACACTTAAGTCCTGTTTGAATTTAAAGATAAGCCTGCCAAAATGAGGTAAAGCCACCAGAAAGATGGGAAACAGATTTTCTAAAAAAGTAATAATTTTCATCCTATATAACTATTTCCATAGAGGGAGATTTCAACAGTTAAATTTTCTTGACTAAGAAAATGAGAAAAATTGTTCCAACAGCAGAAGCCAAAAAGCCTACTAGAATCCAGTCATAAAATGTAGAAACTGCCTACATCTCTTCCAGTTCTCTACATCTGCTTCCCATTTTAAAAGGCTCAGTTGTCAGACATCAGAAAGACAAACTTTTTGGAATTCCTGATCTATTTCAAAAACTTTTGGTAGCAACTTCTCCGTAAGTATGTAAATCAAATTATTCCAATGCAAGAATCTGTGAAAATTAACAGCTTAGCTCTTTAGACCAAGTAAAACCATGTAACTCATCCAAAAATACACAAGAACAGTGTCAATACATCTTGTTTTCATATCTGACATCAAAGACTGATCCAACCTGAACCACTGCTCTGATTCACCTGCTCCAGAGAAAAATAAAATCTCCAAAGTGAGCTGGCAGGATTTTAGTAAGGTGTCTAGCTTCCTCTGTTAGATACCTAGTCTAGCTGACTCACTTCTAGTCAAACTAGCAGCTTCTATATGGAAGTGAAAAAATCAATTTGTCATGTTCAGTGGTATTCTTAACAATATTAAAATAATTAAAACCTTTCATCTTAACAGAATTCATGGTATAACACTGATTTCCATGAAAACAACTGCTTTTTCAAACCTTCCTATTATGGGTGTTAAGCAGCATTTTCTTCAAAGTATTTGCTCATGCTTAACATTTAAAATGTTTGTTTCTGTTTTTTTTTTTTTTAAATTTTGAAATCCATGCTAATTGAAGCATACAGCCACCATTACTAGTAATAGTCTTGCACTTTGGCAAAAGCAGATTCAGAATTTCTTCTGTGTTGCATTGTAATAGAACATTTTGAGATGGTCTAAACTATAGCAGGTCAGAGTATTTAGGGGAAAAAAAAAGTAAAAAATAACTCTTGTCACTATTCTGCAGGAAGAGATGTTCTCTAAACAGGACTATTTTAAACTTCAACTTTCAAAATAAGAGCCACATCTAATTCAGGGTTTTCTTTGGATTCTGTGTTGTATCTGCTCACTTCTGCTGACCACAAGAAGTTTTGACTGTGTTCAGCCTTGAAGCTCAGTTTATTTTTCCAGTTGTTTCCCACATATGAACAGCATCATTAACCGAAGAATCTAAAACTTATTGCTCAAATATAATGACCTCAACTGAAGTAAAAAAAACTAAAACCAAAACAACACACCACCATAGCTCGTGTAATCAAAATCAAATACACTCCTGAGTAACTAATTCCAATCAATATACTAGGCAGAAACAACACCCCATGACCTCAAGAAGATTTTTGCTTGTTTTGAAGTGACTTCCCATGTCTCTTACATGACGTTACAATTCCTCTCGTGCCAGCTGTTCCCAGGGCACTCGTTACCAACACAGACTTCGTGTTTGGGACATTCAATGCCCGGTGCTGGCAAGTGAGTCTTCGTTCCCTCAGTAAACCTTAAAACCACAGCTGGTACCCGAGCTGCACTCCCAGGAACACCGCAGCACACAGACACACAGGCACATGCTTTCACATTTCTTTTCAGTGCACTGGAAACCCACCGTATCCCCCTGCTTGGATGGGTGTTTTTGGAGAAGCACAAGCATATAGACTAAAATCCTCTGTCTGGAAGCCAGCCCGGTTTAATGAGGGCTCAGATGCACTGCGGTGAATTTTTGGCAATGACCGGGCCAGAAGCTCAATGGAGGCAAGAATCTAAAACAGGTAGAAAGTAAACAATCAAACCTGTTGTTCCAAAACTGCAACTCTCTCTTAAAACCAAAGGCACAACATCAATTAACTACAGAAAAATACTTAAACTCAAAATAAAAGAGAACTTTTAAAATATTGGTTACTGCATTGCATACTTGATGTTTGTATCCTGAAAAAGTTGGAAAGGACAGTTTGGGAATTTCCCCCTTGATAAAAGCATACTAATTTCCTTCCGTGAGCACAGCGTATACAGTTGCTTTTTATTTGGCTCCTTGTCCAAGCCCTAGTACCTGTACCTGCCATCGCTGCAAACAAACCCAGCTCTGGCAGTAGTTTGCTTAATACCATTTACTGAAAAGTCAGCAGGGGGAGCTCCTTATTTTTTGAAAATTATTTGGTTACATTCAAACCAGAAAAAATCAGATTCCCACCCCCTCTCCCCCAAGCTTTTAGAACCCAAACTGTCCTCAGCAGGCATGACAAAAATCTAGTTTTGTGGCCAAACTATCAGTTTCCCTTCACAAAGCTCGGGGGAGAGCAAGAAGGGGGTTATAAAGATTTTTGAGCACATATACCAAGTTCCACTTTGTGTGTCTAACTATAATTATCAATTTCACTATCTCCTAGTTGAAACTTTCTCCAACATATAAATGCTTTTGCAAATACACAGGTCATTTTAATACCTGTGTTTTGAAATTAAAATAAGCATTTCTCATTAAACAGCACTAACCAGGTACTGAGCCAATGCTCTTATGAAGTCATGCTGTAACACTCATCAAAAAAATCTGGAACTGGCCAGTGAGTTCGTAATTTTGAATTCTAAAGTCTATTGAGAGATAAAGAGGAGCATTTCTCACCTGTGGAAAAAGGGGTCTCTCATCTCTCTTCTTTTTTAAGCATTCTGCCATTAGTCTCTTCATAGCTTTTGGACAGTTGCTCCGTACTTTGCTGAGGTCTGGAGATAGATATCCTCGTCCCACCATAAAAATTATCTTTATTAAAGGGGAAAAAAGATGAAAGGGGAAGATGAGTCCATAAAACAAACAGTAAAAAAAGGTGAACACTTTGCAAGAACATTTTAGTTCCAGCAGAAAGTTTTCTGCTCCCAGGAAACATTATCTGGTATTGAAAATGCCAGATTTCTTAAAGCAATGCTTGCTAACCTATTCAGTACAGAGAAAAAATTAGATCTTTCCTCCTCCTCCTTCTCCTTGGAGAGATTTCTGTGAAACCTGAACACTAGTAAATGGTTACCATTTATAGCAATAACCATCCAAGGAATGGTTCTTTAGTGTCAAAAATTGTGACAAAAACAAGAATAAGCAAATTTGGCAGGAACAGAATGTCTAAAAATAAATATTCTGTAAAAGGAAATATTCTGTTTTATAAGTCAACAGCAAGTTCACTCAGAAAGGTATTTTAAGAAATACATGGACTTTGGATATTAAAACCCTTTAGCTTTTAAGAATAAATTCTGTCATATACTTTTCCAACACAAAAGCTTATTCTTGACATCTGATCACCTTCTCTACCCCCAAGAAAATCACAAAAGAAGAAGAGAAACTGTCTCTCCTCTGTAAAAGAGGAGACAGACAGGTTTTATATTTTTACATTTGAACATGGAAGGTTTATATTTTGCCTAAGGATAAAACTTAAGGATAAACCAAAGTAAACTGAGAGGAAGCAGGAAAACAAAACATAAATATGGTTAATGGTGTCTTGTATATATAAGAAAACTCCATCAAATGTATCATGTCAAGCCAAAGTCAAATGCAATGTGGTTTGAGTACAGCAGTTGCACTAACACTAAAAAGCCCTTCCAAACTAGCTAATCAAAGATCCATTCATGCTGCAGCAGGTAATCACTGCTGAACACTCAGGCAGACCCAGCAGGTGTGTCATATCTTCTACCTAATGAAGTGTAACTATTTCGTATCTTGACACTGGGGAAAAAAAAACATCAGAAACCCCTCACATCTCAAGCATGCCATAGGTGTTATTTATACTAACACAATCCTGGTCCCTTTTCAGCTTTCTCCTTCACTCACATCTGTGCTGGCATCAAGGAGGAATATAAAACTCCCATATGGTTTCTTTAGAAATCCCCACGTGCCAGAGCAGCATTTCATAGTAGAGACTTCTGTACCCTGTCCCTTACCTCTGCTGCAATGAGACTTACCATGATCTGTGGTAATATTTTCTAAATAATTGCACAAGCTGAAATCATTCAAAATTCATTATTTATGTTTCAAGTACTCTCTCTACAAATAACACAGGGATTAAGCTTTTACTTTGAACTAGAGAAAAGAGCTTATCACTACAAGAACAGTCTAGAAAAATCTGTCAAGGTGAGAGAAACTCTGGGGTGTAACAAGAATGATGCTTTGCTCACTAAGAATCTTAGTTGGGTCATAGTAGCTGAATATTTGCAACTTTGGATGTAACAGACAAGGAGTGGCAAAACTCAGGACACTAGATCACATCGTATATGGTGGTTTCACCTGCATTTTAAAATTTGTTTCAGCACTTAAATGTAAGCACCTATATCACTGGGTTCATCTTTCAAATCTTAAAAGGTAAAGACAAGACAATGTCAAATACTGTTTTTAGAAAGCTGAATCCATCTGGCCAGGAATCCAGACATCTCCCTTCTTTCAAAAGGCAAAAACAAAATTATAAAAAAGAAAATTAACAAGAAGGAGTCACTCCAAATTTGATGAATTGGGATGATGTGTTCTGGCAGATATGGAAGCAGCCTTATAAAATGGCATTCACAGATGAACGTTGCTATGGTTGCAGTTCTCAAGTACTGACAGTGAAAAAACAAGAGATGAAGACACAGAAGCAACATAAATACATCACTGCTTAGACACAGAGTAGTTTACACCAAAGACCTTGATGACAGATACTATTTTCAGATTAGACAGAAATAATGAACCAGGTATGCCTTCCCAAAGCACCTATCCCACGGAGATACATTACAGGCGTGTGGTATCATTAAGACTTAAGGATTCACGCACTCTGGAAAGTCATATACTCCATCAAGCAGGGTTTGAGAAACGCTGATCTCCTGAAATTCAGTTAGATGGTGCATGCATTTCTCAAGATCCAAATGAATATAAAACATTCAGCGAGATGACTGTTGTTCTGGTTTGTCTTGTAGCTGCACTATTATTCCATGCAGCAAGTGGAGGTGTGAGGTGGGGAGGAAATAAAGAGGAATAACGGAATACATACATAGAGGATCATTTCGCCTTTGCAGAACTATTCTAGGTTACTATTAAGTAACCTGCTCTTTCCCTAATAAGTATCCTGGCAACCAGTTCAGAAGCTGAGAATCTATACTTAAAGTAAAAAAGAACACAAAAATTACCTCAAGAGAAGTAAATTGGTGCTACGTGGCTGAGACAGAAATGTCTCACAACATCAGAATTGGAAATATCAATCACACAACACATCAGGAAGTGCACTACCCAAGGCTGAACCGATCTGTTTCAGGCTACAGCTGACTGAAGTCAATCCCTCCCCTTACCTGGTCCCTGTTGTTGATGTTCGAGTATGGTAACTGTCCAGTCATCAATTCATAAAGAACAATCCCAAATGCATACACATCCGACTGAAAGCTATATGGGTTTTTATCTTGCATCCTAATAACTTCTGGTGCCTGTATCATAAAAGGGAAGAATTAGTTTTCATTTCCTTCCATCACACTGCACCTCACATATCAGGAACAAAACATGGACTTGTCCAGAGCACACGTGCAAAGCTCACTCTTGCCTTCACAGGTTTCTGGGTGCTAATACAGAGTGGATGCTGACATGAATCTCAAAACCTATTGCTTCATTTTAGCTTGGTGATCTCTTTATTCCTCTATGACAGAACAAAATGACCTTGTCCAGGCTCAGAAGACATTTGGAAACTAGGAATATAACAACACTGAAAATAATGCCACCTTACAGAGCTTTAGGTTTTTCCAGGGAGAAAAGGAGAAAGTGGAGTTGTACAGGAGCCTGTAGTATGGAATAACCATGCTCGAATCCTTAAGACTTAAGAGCATCTTGCTTTTGGCTGAGCTAGTTCCTCTACTCCTTTGCAGTATGTTTTGCATGGCTTTTTTCACCTTCTCCTCAACACTGGATTAATTACACTCTTTTTCCTTAGCCACCATTTTCTTTTCAGTTTAAACCTCAGAATAAAGTACAAAGACACTAAAGTTTTTTTTGCTGACTACTGGAAAACATATGCTTAAAGTACAATTGAAAAGCGTTCATTTAGTACTTCGTACTACTCCTTGTCTTTTCCAGTTTAAGACAGCTTGTGTACATCAGTGTGCTGGAGGGATAGTTGTAGAAACTTTGGCCAAAGGCAAATAAATTTGTTGAAATAAACTCACCACCTCCTCTTTACATACCATCCATAGAATAGATCCAGACAACTGTTCAAACTGTTGGGATCCACTCCATCGTGATTTCACTGTAGCTAGACCAAAATCACCTATTTTCACTGTGAGGTCTTCATGAAGAAAAATATCTAAGGGGGGAATGTTAAGGGAAAACAGACAAGCAGTGCTGGTCCTGTCCTTCCTACACAAACAAAAATCAGTTACAAATTTGCAACATAAACATGACAGTTTTTACCACTGACCACCACTGGAGAAGGTGTTTGTGTAACAGATTCTAAGCAGCCAGCATAAGGAATTATGCTACTGAAGGGTTACATAAGTAATGACTGGGCCAGTGCTGAACAGACCATGGCCAGGTGGCTTTCTTGAAGTGCCAAGTACTTTCTTGAAATGCCAAGTGTGAGAAAAGCTGAAAATATTTAATGAGTGAACTGGCACAATATTTCATTACATGTAGAAGAAACCAAAGGATGCAAAAAACCCCCAAAACCTCCTATGTTATTGCCATGAAATCAACAGACACCATAGGCATCCCTTATTTTGCTGTTACTGATATTACCCTTTTCATTATTAATAATACCCCTATTACTCAGTGAAATTTCTACTTGGCAAATATTCATACATGAACAGCTTTTCAAGTCATTAAGTTAATCTTTGGTAGGAAAAAAAAAGGAACCAGGAATGTTGTCACATTCCAGAATTACATCTCTGGGAAAGGATACTATTACTCTTGAGGTCTCTGTGGATGATTGACTTGGCATGCAAATAACTGAAAAGGAATATCATAGATTAGGTGGGTTAAATAATATTTCACAAATCAGCAACTCAAGATTCACTGTATTACTGAAACACAAATTCTGCAGATATTCAAACTGCAAGGTAGCAAAACTTCAGTTGCCCATGACAGTTCCTGCAACATTCACAAGAAAAAAAGCCCCAAAAGCAAAATAAAGCTTAGATTTCCAGCTCAAATCTGACGCTGCTGCTGAATGAAATAATAATTATGCTCCAACTTCTGCTTTTCAACTCTAACTCAATATTCACAATAAAACCAACGTCAGTAGTTTTTTTCACATTCAGTGCTGAAAGTTCCATGTCCCAGCCCTAATGGTGACTGTCAAGACCCTTTGCAGGCTACTCACAGCTTTAGGTAAGGTGTTTCTAAGAGTGCCTCCCAGTCTCAGTGTGCACTCAGGTATGCTGACTGCTTTTTACTACAGAAATGGAAAAAAATGGATCCTTTGCAGACTGGATAAAGAGATGGCAGGGAACACAGAGGAGAGTACTTGCCGCACAGCACAGATTCAGCCTAAATTAGGCAACTAGTCTCCCATGGCTCTTTGTTTAGTCAATGAGATTGGCACGAAACTCCTGGAAAGGTCCCAGTTTATGTCTCTGCTTTGAATCATGCTCATAAAACAGCTTCTGCATCTCCACTACCTACAGATGGGGCCTGGGGAGATGAGCAGGATAACAGAAGGCTAAGGCTGCTTGCTGCAAACACCTCCCCACCTCTTGACTGAAAATGTAATGGAATACTTAGTAGAAAAACGGTACAATGAACTGCAATTATCATAGTGGTTTTTCAGCTGGAGGGTGATCTCTCTGATCTTACAGCAGTGCCCTGATTTTGACACACAATATTGGGCTAGTTTTGTAAATTTTAACTCAATGGTCCTCTATGTGAGTAAAGATTATTTACAATCCTTAGAACAATATAGGTATATTTTCTCCAAATACTGAAATCTGTTATTTAAAGAGCTATGATACTTATCAGAAAAGGAAAAAAACTCCTGATTCTTTTAGCTAACAGGGCTGAGCTGTCTGCCTTGTACATATCTTACAGAATTCTGTCCTTTCACTCACAGGGTGTTTCTTTTTAAACTATGCTCTACCTCCTACCATAAGATTATCTGCATTGTGAAGTCTGTAAAGACTCTACTATTTAAGACTGTATTTTGTTATGTTCCAAAAAATGCTCACAAAGTCTATTTTACTCATCAGAATAATTAACACGACCAAATGCTTTGATGATCAAGACAGGACCCTGGGCTCAGCAAAGTGAGCAGATAACTGGCCTTATTTGCCAATGCCAGCCACAGTGGGAAGGGGGTAAGAAAACATTGCCCCCAGAGCTAATTTTCAGACAAGTAATACAATACTTACTCCATGCCTTGTGCAGTCTGTCGTGCAATATCAATTAGCTTGATCATTTCAAATTTGGTCTCAATGATGTGTAGATGGTGATACAAGCTGGACCCTTCACACCATTGTGTAACAATAGCCAACTGGGGTTTTGTTGAATAACCCATGAAAAGCAGGATATTCACATGTCGTGTTTTCCTGTTTAAAAACAAATAAAAATGAATAGGAAATCAGGCAGAAGCCAGGCAGGTCTATCACATTTTACATATATATTTCCAAACAGAAGTTGGGTCAATCTCAAGTTTTACTAAGATAACACGGTAACCTCTTGCTAGATTCATTTTAATAAATTATTCCAGACATTTGCCTTTCTGATCATAATAACATGGAATAACTGCTCTGGGGTAAGCACTTGCTTCCCCCAAGCAAGCACCTTAGCACAGGACTGCTCAGAAGATACTGTTTCCGCTAGGTCCCCACAGACAGAAATGGTTTGCAGGCAGGTCTGCTTTTGTGTGACTTTAGCCCAGCTACGACATATTGCTGCCCATAAGGAAGACATCCAAAATGAAGTTCCAGTCTCAAAGGTTTCCAGGAAGGATAACTTTTTTGTTTGGATACCATCAACACACCTCCTCGACAAGTCTTCAGTTTTATTTAGGGCTTTTTTTGACAAGACTTTGTACTCTATGAAGCCAGCATACAAGAAAGGATGGAAACAGGTACCTCAGCAAGGTTACGATGTGAACTTGTTTCCAAACAGCATTTGGGAGAAACTGGAGTTTATCACAGAGATTTGACCAGATTAAATCAAACCTATTCCTAAAACGGAGCAACTCCATACAGAAAAACTTCCCAATGAACAAATGCAGGAAGGATTATCTTGGTAGATACTGCAGTAGATTCAAGGCCTGGAAGAATCCACTGTGAAATCTGAAATGTTTTCCTCACCCTCTAGGACAAGTCAATCATGTTCTTACTGCCAACAAACAGACAGGAAGAACCACATACCTCCAAACATACCAATGAGATTTTACAAAGATGAGGCACCTAGGAATTATGGAATATTTCCTAGCTTTCCCAGGGGCTGAGGAAAAATAAAGGCAGTCTTCTTCCAACGCTATCAAAGGCAGTCAGCTCTCTGCTGGTGAAACCTGACAGACCAAGCTTAAAACCTGTGGTAGCTTGTTAAGTCTATGTTGTGGTGGAAGATGGCAGACCCCTTTTATGTTTTCTTACAATAAAACACTAACATGGGAGTGCAGAGCGAGAACCTTTGCCCTCACAGCAATGCAGACTAGGACAGTTCTACGCCATGTGACTGTGCCTTTTTCAGGTTCGAGGATTTGTTGAGTGATGCTGAGAGTAACTCCTGAGGGAACAAAAAATATGCAGTTTCCTGCAAATTTGGCAAAAAATTCTTGCAAAAAATGATGCAGCATAATGGAAAAGGCACAGCTACAAGTAAATCTGCCTTGTCTGGCTCAAGGGATAGAACAACTGACTACATAAGTGCTGAAACTATCAACAACCAAAAAGGCTTGACTCCAGCTATGGGAATGCTGGCACAAATCTGGACTAGCTATGAAATACAAGATTTTTGATTTCACAAAATTCTGTCAAAATTATGTCCAAAAAATGAAGAGATATCCAAAGTACCATACCACAGAAAGTCTCTATTTCCACAGCTAAGAGCTTAGAGTTTTTGGAACTAACATTTTCCTTGGGAAAAAGGCTGACCATCCCCTTGTCACCTTGTAACTTACTGGGGATGTTTCTGCAGCACAGGCACCCAGCTCAACACATCAGGTTTCCAGAGGCCAAAACTTTCTTGTTATTTTATTTCTTAAAACACAATTAGGCTCGACAATGCTCAAGATTGTCCCTGGATGCCACGTTCTTTCCCAATAAATATTCTATCATACCGTGTTAATGGATCCTCTTTTAAGAGCAGAACTCAAAACAAATACCTCCTCTGAGAAACTACAAGCAGCATACATGAGAAAAGGAAATCAAGGAGTGACTTTATGAGAAATACAATTAAAAAAAACCTCAAAGAAAAATTAATGCTACTAAACAGAAACTATTAAACAACAGACAATATGGGCAGTGCTACAGCTGAAAACCAACAACTGGCGTGCTCTCCTTCAATCTCAAAATGTGAATGAGAGGAAAGGCAGGCCTACAACTCACACTTAGGCTTGACTGTGCTCTGGGGGCAGTATAATAACAAAAACCAGTTCTGTCTGGAGTGTTTACACATACACATATTGACAACATAGGTGTGCAGACAAACACATACGGGGGAGGGAAGAACTAGCAGTGGATACAAAGAAATAGTTATTTTTTCTGCCTGAAGTATCATCACGGAGGAGTAAGACCAATGTGTTCTAATGAAATCTAAAATTCAGTGATTAATGAGGCACAAATTTACACACGTTATTTTATGCCATTAAAAATAATCTTACCTGAGCACTCCTACTTCATTTTTGAAAGCCTGTAACTGTTGAGGTGTGGGTGCTGTAACATTCAACATCTTCACTGCCACATCACCTTTAAAACAGCAATTTTTAGTAAGTGCGACTGATACATATTCCTCTATTGAGAAAATGCTATATAGAGCATCAGAAATACTGAGGTACCCTGTTTTCTAGCTTCCATGAAATAAATCACTATAATATTTAAATAAGTAAATACTCAGTAAAACGTAGAAACACTATTCCTACTTTACTCTGAGAAATCCTATCCAAGCCAAAGCTATTAAAATACACATTTGAAATCCTCACTCATCAAGATGGATATTTTGACCTAATAACTGTTTTGTGTTTACTCTAACAATCCCGTAATTCAGAATTACAAGCAAGAGTTGAGTCTCTAAACAATATGAAGTCATCACACTACTTAATAATTAAAAATCACACTTATGGCCCTTCAGTGACTCTCCCAATTATGTTCCAGCTGGGTGACCCCTGGCAGGCAGTGTGACTTGCTGAAGAACAACTCTTTGCCATGATGGTCACATACCATGCCACTTTCCTTTGTAGACTGTTCCAAACGATCCAGATCCTATTCTTTGTCCAACTGTGATCTGCCCATCTGGTATCTCCCAATCGTCACTTGAATCTCGTCGACCAAGAGTTTTCTTTATATATATATGCAAAAACAATAAAGAGTAGAAAAAAAACAAGTGCATTAATGTCTGTGAAAACAGCTCCTTTGTTAATGATTTGGCATCAGCATTTCATATCATTAAAGTTCTAAAAAGCCTTTTTTTCAGGTATTGTTTTTGACTTCTCCAATCAGCCATACACAAAACCTCAGGACACAGCTATACCAAATTATTTCCTGGCATTAAATATTTGCCACAGCTTTCTGGCAGCGTTAAACCCAGAAAATATTAAGGAACTCTTACCAAAAAGAAAGTAATATTTACTTTTCAATTCTTATTCAATCATAATGTTAAATTGTGAATTCAAAAAATGTAGATATTTTTATGCACTGTTACATAAAAACGTGTTACATACATTTGTTACTTTCAAAGTTTATGAATCATGGTGGGAAAAGTCAAGCTGTTATGTGAAGGGAAACTGGTATTACAATATGAAGCACACCAAACATTTGGGTGCAAGGGAGTAAAAGTGAGGTGATTTATATTTCAGTCCCACAATTACTTATTGGTTCAAAGTGGTTTTTAAGTGGTTCTCCCACTCCATTATTTCTAGTTTAAAGACCTTGATCATCACCATAGTCATCTTCAAAATAATTCAGATTGCTGGGATGAAAGAAAAGTGAGAGGACCACGACCTCGTAGTATTTCTATACTACAAATATCCCACATTAAAAATGAAAATAGCTGATCTGTTTCTTACCATTCTATTTCTGTCTTCTGAGGATGAGGATGATTTCCTTTCCCGCTGGGGTCCTGGTGATTTCTGTAACGCTTTCACATTGGTTAGCGACCCAGGCAAAGAGGCGGGAGGTGTCGCAGACAAACCTGCGGTTGAGCCTAAATTTCAGAAACAGGATAATTTTATCTGTAAGAATCCAGTTTACAAGAATGCACTGATTATTAGGTGCAAGAACTGTGTTTAAGATGCAGTATCTCCAAACATCAATGCAAATGTTGAGAGGGAACAAACACATCCTAGGAATATTGTCCTAACACTAGATTAGCCCTCAAGTCTCAGAGTTCAGGAAGAGATAAGTCTATAGCAAACATCCCTGTATGGATAGTCCCCAGTCTCTTGTTCATGAATTATCAGAAGGACAATGTCTTTTTAAGTAAGAAAAAATATTTTAAAATGTATTTTTTTAATTCCATCAGTTTCTTTGAGCAGAAAAGTAGTAGCATTTTAGTTAGCAGCATTTACCTCAGAGATTTCTTGTAGCTATGCTTTTAGAAACCCAACTAATAGCTGAAATACTATATTTTGGAATCAAGACAGACTAAATGCAAATAATTGAAATGTTTTCTAGTTCAGTCTCCAAGTGCCACCTGAAAACCATTTGGCTGTTTTAAAGCTATCTGTTAGCAGAGAGCTCTTATTTAAAAATAAATATTAGACTGTAGAAAGGATTAAAAAAGAACAAGTACTTTAGTTAGCTATTTGAAGCATATTCTATGAAACACAAAAAGAACAGTATATCTGTAGCCTGTATGTTATCTAAACAAATCTGTGCAGGAAAATGTCACTAAGAGAGCTGTTTCAGAGTCCCAATGGCCCTTTACAAATGGAGCACTTAACTAGACATTGCTTTTTAAAATACACCACAATTATTCGTAACAAGGTTATGCTGACCCTTCCAATGCAAAGGACATGAAATAGGGTCAACTGTTAATTAAATTCATGCTGCTCTGCTAAACAATGTATGTCATTGTACAAGACCTCTAACATTACAATGCTTTCTCTCACATTAGTGCTCTGGAAAGCGGTGGAAGGCAATACTCCTCCTCATATTCTTTCAGCAACCCCCTTCTTAACCAAGAAGTGCCTCCTAATACCAACTTGAGTTAAAAAACTGACTTTGTGGTTTTTAAAACTGTTGCTCAAGTTCAGCCATTCAGTGCACGCTAATTTATCAGACTAAGCATATCCACCACTGTCCTCACTGAGCTAAAATTTATAAATTTAGAAGTGCAAGCACAAAATAATGACATACAGAGACATTAAAAATGGGATTCAGCATCTGTAAAACTCTGTCCCACATGATAAAGCAACAATAATGATGCATATTAGGCATCCTAACTACAACTATAATCAGCTGGAAGTCCATCCTCACAAGACCTGAAGGAAGGACTTGTGTTTATGTTACAGCCACTAGACTGACATAAATTTATTATGTAATTCATCACACATACATGGAATTAAGTGTATGTTCATGTTTCCAGAACATGAGCAACTTTCCAAAAGTTTACTGGGTTACAGACTTTCTCTGCAATAGCAAAGCTCTACTAGAATGCATTTTCTTTCGACGTAACTCAAGTCTTCTACTTGATTTTAATACCACAATATAGAAACACTAGCACAATATTCACCCTTCACCAAAAATGCTTACAGCACATGGTAGAACATTGTAGTTAATCTGTTCATAATAATACCAGATGGCCTGTTTTCCAAGTTATTAGAGTAGAATACTTCAGATAATGTTGGACTTAACAGCTTGGACTCTGAAGCTGTACGTAACGTATTCCATTCTGTAGCCAGTTTGCTGTTGGGAACACCTGTCTTCTTACAAAGACTTCTGGAAGAACTTTACAAGTTCATAAGGTGAACTGCTCTTGATACATTCTGAAACAAAAGTCTTTGAAACAGCCAAGATGGTAGCATTTGAAAACCACACTACATGCACTGAGCTGACCATTTCTACACGTATACATATAAACACAAGAATTTATGTTTCATGCTGTTACTCAGTAGTTGGTTTCTCCAGCATATAAAATCCCACCGAATTTTTGGGGGATTTTGTGCAATACAACAGATCCATTGACAGCTTAAGGCCTGAATTACCCCCAGGGTCAATGACATGAAAATCTGTCTTATTTTACACAGTACAGGACACAAATACTGTTTCAGTGGAAATCTACTCACTAAATAAAAACTACATGGTCTAAACCATCTAGGACCCCAATGTGATGTCAACAGCACATTCTCAAAACAAAGTATTTGTTCAAAGTTGACAAAACACATTACTTGAAAAGCTTGTGACCTAACAAGATATCAATGGAAATGTTTGCAATTCACATTTGATTTCCTAGATCACTTCTCAAAACAAAAATATTAAATACAGAAAACTGTTACAGCACTGAACTGACTTAAACTGAACAGTCAAGGAAATTCTAAGTTAAGGACATAATTTTATCTTTAAAATCACTGCAAGGCAATCCAAGGACCTTTGGTTAGAAAAATTATGCTAAGGTCCACAGAAAAACCTCAACTATGAAATTCCTTGCTTTTGAAGATTTAAGTCAGACTTTATTTATAGTCATTTTCAAGCGTGTAAAGGTGAAAGTGAGTATGTGTGAAAAGCACATTCAAAGCATTCCAGCCAGGCCAAGCAAAAAACAGAGGTGTTTTGATAAACTCACACACTTACATACACACGGTGTGAGGGTGAGGCACAAACAGCATCTGTGGTTTTACTTATTTTGTTTGGGTGAAAACAAGAAAGAAGAGCCCAACTACCTCTGAACACTGGGCCAGGCTCAAAATCAAACACTATTTCACTGGGGACAGAATGAAGGAGGGGACTGGGAGTCCGGGATTGGTATTTCCGAAGACAGCGCATCAGCTGGTTCAAAGGGGCTGTTAGAGAGAAAGAGACGGGCAGGCAGAGACAGAAAGACAGACACATAGAAGAAATGAAAGAAGTCATGGGAAATAACTAGGATGCTTTGACTCCTATTCATAGATCGCTTCTGAACTTTGAAGGAAAAAAAAAAGTCAATTACTAATAACACTGTTTCAGGAGTGGGAATAGCCAATTGTTTTCAGATGCCAAACAGACAGTTTATGACCAAAAGTTAAACCAACATGATCGCACAACATTTAAATGCTGGACAAAATGGGCAAAACTGTGGAGAGCCACACCTATCAACACATACAAAAATAGCTAGAGCTTAAAGTTTAAAGCTAGAGTTAATAGTTTAAAGGAAATTTTCTTTTTCAAAAGTGTTAATAGAACATAATTAAAGACAGCTCCATCAAACACAATGCAGTAGGCAGGTAGCATTCTACCAAATACCAGATTTGCATGGGACAAAGAAAATCAGTGACAGCCCACAGAACTAAATCTTAGAGGTCAGGAATGAGTGCACTAAGGTAATTCAGACCTAACTTATGGCTGAAGCAAGCTGTAATTAGAAGGAGACTGTCATATGCTTGCCCTACTTACTACTTCTCTATTTCCAATATTTCTATTTAATTATTATATTCCTATGAATATAATACAGCACATACGAAGCCCTCTCAGGACTTCAAAGGTCAGTGGGAGACATGACTTAACAGACCTGTGCTCAACATGTGAAGAAAAATAAACTTTCTGGTACTATGTTTGACTGAACTGCGAATTAAGGCCGTATTTTACTGAAGGAAACATAAAAAAATCTGGCTTTAGTGAAAGGTCCTGGCAACCTGCTTCCAAGAGTAGCACAGGCATGCAGTACAGCAAAGCAGCAACTTCAGCGGGGCAGAGGGGGAGAAGAACTGGAGTATTTCACTGCTTTAGGATGCAGAAGTTCATATGGAAGGTCCATCTACCGTGTTGGTGCTTTTCAATAAAAACCCCTGTTGTTTCCATGGGTGAAAAGGTAAGAACAGGTGTAAAAATCTTTGAGAGAGACTTGGGAAGTTATAGTGTATCTGTGTGCAGCCATGTGAGTGAATGTGTGCGTGTGGGTGTGTGTGTGAGAGAGAGCAAAGAAGTGACGATGCAAATTAATTTTAAAGCTAAAAAGAACTAGATTCTGTTTCAAATTGTTTTCTCCTTCCATCTCCCCCGCTCCCAGAATGACCAGCAAATGACTCAAATCTTTGTGAGACAAATACTAAGTTCATGGACAAGCAAATGTAATTCACTTTTTGTTCTAGTCATATTTTCCTTTGTGCCTGTGTTCTGTAGAAGGAAGTAGGGTAACGGGAAGGGACAGAGCAGCTGTGCAATTAAGTGTAACGCAGTAGTTAGTTTAAACACTACTTACCTCCCTCGCCTCGTAAACCCTGGTCTCTAATCAATTCCTATAAAAAATTAAAAAAAAAAATCTGTATTTAATTTAGGTATTAAGATTTAGGTTCTGGAAACAATTGATATTGATCAATTTGAGAATCCATAATGTCATGTGTTGCCCATGAAATAGAAGTGGTTTCCTATCCTGACTAGGAGCGACTCCAAAAAACTTACTTATAACAACTACTAAACTTCTCAAAATCAGTTGCTTTAAAGTAGCATCTCTCAGTAGTAGAGCGAAATGTACACTACCCAAAATAGATGCTGACATGAAAATACTGATTTAAAAATGCAGCTGGCCAAAACGTATGAAGAAATATCGAACCAAATGTTCTAGTTACCCTGTCTGTGGCACAAATGATTTGAAGTGTCATATTAGAAGCTGGGACATCAATTTCCTGTACTGAGGTACATCAGTCAGATGAGTCCTGCTCTGTTTTTTTCTTGTAACAACACACCTGATTTGCATAGCTAGGTGCACTCTGCTATTCTCAGAAATGACTACCTGCAAAAGGTTTCCTTTGCTTGCAATACACTGTGAACCGAGAGGATCTTTTGCAACTAAAAGCAAACTACACGAAGGATTTTCTAAACAGAAGAGAAGTGGAAAATTCTGTTTCCATCTGTATTCCGACATTTTTCATCACAGAGCTTTTTTTTCTTTTGTTACACAATTATCTTTGTTCCCTTTTTTGTTACACAATTATATTTGTTCCCTTATACACCTACGCTGCTGCTGAAGGCGCTGGCTATGCCTCAGCTGCACCAGTGCCATATTCCATATGTAAATGTCTACACAGACACAGTCTCAAAACTAACACTTCACCTTTCCATCAGCTCACATGCAAAACAGATTTTGTGCCTCAGTGTCCAAGCAGACTTCAAGACTACTCAGCTGACAAATGAATAATTTCTAGAGAGAAGACTTAAGGGTAAAATACAAGCTGCATATTTTAGCAAAATTAGAAAGTGGTTGTTGTGACGAACGTTTTGAAAGGTATTAACTGTCATTATACTAATATTAACCACTGTTATTAGTTATATTTCACCACTCAGAGATTTCAAAAGCGTGGAAAACAGGTTAAGTGTAGCTGTTCCTGAACACTGAAGGAACGCTCAGAACAACATATACTGGGCTCTTGAAATCCTAGGGTACTATCAGTATATCTGAACTCAGCTTAATTTAATAATTCAATTTTCTTCATTGCCAGAAATGTTACTTGGAATACAAATACTAAATATCTCCATCTTGCATAAAAATGTGTTTAACACCCATTAAGAGCATTACTGGCTACAGCTAAGAGCACAAGCCTTGGGACTAATGACGGAAAAAAAAAAAAGCAGTTGTTTGGGGCAAAATGTTTCTATGAAAATGAAAAGGACAGAACTGTCAAAAGGCAGTTCTCCTTTTGGAGAATAGGTTATGTGTATTCTTACAGCTCTCAACAGGAAAAATGAATCTATGAAAAAAATGAAAAATGAATGATCCTTGAAGACTCTGATAGACCACTGAGGATTAGCTTAGAAACACACTTGTGTGCACATGATAAACTTAATGCACTGATATTCAAAATGAACCCATCAAATCTACTACTCTTGATCTAATTGTTATTAATACTTACATCAATATTGACTGGTTCAATGGTATTGATGTGGACGTTGGGAGCTGAAGAGGATCGGTCGCGTTGCCCAAACTGATTCCGATGGTCTTCATCTGCTGGTCGGAGGGGCTGTGGGATTGGAATGGATTTTGAAGGAGAAGGACTAGGGAGAATTGGTGGTCTGAGAAACAAAGTCAAGGAAAAAGAGGATTTAGGTCTACAAATGGCTTCAAACACTGCATAGTGGGTGTGGTAAGTCCTTTTCAACTATAATAATACATACATAAAAAAACTGATCTAAAGGCCTGAATAAAAACAATTCATAATGAACAATCTCTACTCCCCTGTGATCAACTGCAACAACTCTCTGCTGCATAAACTACCTAATTACATGGCTGTGAAGAGTTCTGAGTTAAAACAAAACAAAAAACTCTACCATGCCATACCAAACTAGTAACAATAAATCTCGATTCATGTAGCCCAACATGCACTGCAGATAGAAAAATACTCTGCAGTTTCCTGAATCAATGCAATACAATACACTCTTTTATATGGTAACCCACTGAGAACTAAAAATGCTTAACATCTCACATCAATTTTACAGTCAGAAAATGTCACAAAACAAATTGTATGGATAGGATTACTGATGAGTAAATATAGAGTGAAAATTACATCTGGTCATTCAACCTAACTGATTAATAACATGGTCAAGTATTACTGATACTAAAAATAACATGGCTAATGTACTATTGATAATAAAAATAAACATATCACCTTTAAACCTCAATCTGTGGGTAATAACTTTGAATAGTGCAACATTTCAGATGTTATTTACAGTGCTATAGCTAGGCATTGCCATAGGTTTGACCTGAATGATAAGTGTTCAGACTACCAGAAAGAAATTTAAAACCGGCAGTCGTAAATGTAGATAAAGTCTTTAATTTATGATATAATTAACTGAATATTTAAAAGACAAAACATCTAAACACTTGGGTTTTTGTCGATAAAAAGGCAGAATGTCACTTCTTTGGTTATCCAATAACTTTGTTAAAGTACAATAAATTGGCAATTCTCTCTTACTCTAGTCAAGGTCAGTCCCTGTTAAGTCTAATAATTCAATCTAATGGATATAAGGCAAAAGATGAATGAAAATATTTGCCAGCTTTGTCAAAGAAAACTTTGTGTTAAAGTATACATGGTATCTGACAACAAGGTTTTTAGAAGTTGGGGTTTCTCTTGCAAGTTCTAAGAAAGGAGTGGAGTCCCCCACCCATTCAGTGACTCACAGATGAATTACTATGCCCACAAAGGCAATACCCACAGGGAGAAGCTTCAGAAATAAAATGTATGGCACATATAGCAGTGATAGGTCCTGGAGCCACCTCCTGTAAGTAAACACTCCTTGGCCTCTCCCAAGGTATTTAGAGGCAACAAACATTTCCAACAGGATCTCCTGGCATTTTTTAAGAATCAGGTCTGCTTTAAGCACTACTATCTTACCTTTCATTGAAGAGTTTATACAGTTTGGCACTGGTCCCAGAACTCAGTGCTATCTGTATCCTAAGGACCTGTCATCTTTTCCTTCCTGGCCGACAATGTCACAAAATTGAGATTGGCAAAACAAAGCGCTTGCAAATTAACGCAAGCAACAGTCTAGTAAGTCTTGCAGTAAAACACACATGTTTGGGAAGTGTGGCAGGAAAGAGGTAGGGAGTTTAGCCATGCTAATTAAAAAAAAAGTTACCTATTGTAGTATGACAGAATATAAATATTGGGAATGCACTCAGTCGACATTTTAGGGCACTCTATTTTCACGTTTCGGCAAGTGTGTCAGATGTCGCACAAAAAAATACAAGTAGTCTAAATAGTGTCTCAGGCTGGCCAGTACTGGCATTGTCTGGATAGCTAATTCCTGCTCAAACTTCCTGAGAGTTCTCTGGCAATAAGGAAATTAAGGGAGATGTGTAAGAACACCCATCAGATCACTGCAGTGGGAGTGCGCGTGTGACACTATCTGAGCTCTGCCACACGATGAGGACAGAAGCAACCAGATTTTCTGTGATCATCAATATGACAAGAGAGAGAAAATCAGACTGAAAAAACATTGTTTCAATTACATCCTCCTCTGAGTCATAAATGGTCATCTGCTGCTTCTGTATTTCTGGGCACAGGTCACCATGTCCATCATGTTGCTAGCACAGATAATGTGCTATGTCACAAATATTTGAAAACAATTTGAATAGCTTTTTCCACTCATTAAATTCTAACAGAGGGAAGTCCAGTTCTTTAGTAAATAATTACTGGCTAATAAAGAATACAGTTTGCTTTTTTTTTTCTTCCGTCTCTGAACTATTATTGTGAGGATCTCTGGGCTTCAGACACCAAGAATCCAGAGACAGGAACCTCATAAGCACTTAGCTGTGTACTCCATCAGAATTTTATTACTGAGTGTCCTTGGGACACGTACAAAAAGGTAGGTTATTTTTGCTAAATGGGAATTTTGCTTGGAGAAAGGAACGAGTGAAGAGAAAGGAACGAGTGGTTTGCTGGCCAAGATGGCCTACTGAGATCACAGGTTCAGAAGATATTACCACCAGCTTCTGCCTCTGTGTGGCAAAAGCTATATCTTGATCTGCATTGAGATCTTGATCTACTAAAAGCACGTCACCCCAAAGAATGTGGCAATCCTCTGAGCTACCAAAAGTCTGTTCTTACAGTAGTCCTGCACTTTAATTGCTCTACAGGAGCAGAAGTGACACTGGAGCTAAAATGACCAGCCATCACCATTTGGGAGAAGGGTGACATGTCTATTCCAGGCCAGTCCCAAAACTTGATCTGTAGGCTATGGGAAACACATTGGGGAAAAAAAAAAAAAAAAAAGAAAAAATCTTGACCACTTTTTCCCAGCCTCTTAGGTGTGGGCATTCCTTCAACAATGATTCTCAGCTTCTGAGACAACAAGCTGATAGTTGCCAAATAACCTTTCCTGGCAATATGACTGAACATGCTTTTTACCTTGGACCATGCATCTGGGACAAGTACATTTTTCCCTCCCTTTTTATCAAGACAGAGCAGAAAGAGGTTTTGTCAGGAGACAAGAAAAACTGAATATACGATGTAAAATTTTTATACCCTTTCAGCAAGCACAGCAAATGCCAATGTGTCCTCAGATTTACTAGTCCACAAAACTGGATCCACAGGAAAGAGTAAGGTAACTCAGAGAAGTGTCCACGCACGGTACGTTATATATGAACACACAATTTTACAAAATCATATACAGTACCTCCACCAGATTTTAGAAATTGTAATGATATAAGTTAGTTCACTTTACAAAAATGAAAGAAGATTTTTATACAAACTTTCTGCAATCTCTTTTTACTCACCAATGTGATGTTTCATGATTGTTTAAGAGCTGGTCTACTCAGGAAAGATTTTTCTTAAAATATGTTAGTTTGGGCTTCAAGGTTTTTTGCTTGTACTTTTATTTTGCTGCAGTTGGGCAAATGTTTAAACTGAAAATTCACATTCACCTAGCTCCAATTATGGGGTGTGTGCCAGTTCCTTTTTGAATGGACTGTGAGATTTTCTCTATCCCCCTTCCAGCCTGAACAACTACATCTCAGTTCAGCCACAGGGCTCGGTACTGTACACACTACTCACCTGCAGGTTGCACACTCATACCTAGGCCACACCTAAAATGCATATTAAGGTACTTTTTTTGATTACTTTTGTTTACACCAGAGTATGAATGGATTTGGTTTTTTTTTACTGCTGTTAATGAAAAACACAGTGCACTCCCATTTTCAAGCAGCTTCTAAGGACTGCTAAGGATCTGGGATACAAGGGTATTTCAGCTACACTAGCACTGTAAATTGCTGAGGTCAAACAGGTTCTGATTTAATTATCATGGTACTGCACAGATATTGCCAGAAAACATGATTTTTTTCCCCCCCCAACTCTGCAGCCTGGAAATACTGAATAACCTCAAATGAAATGGTGCTTTGGAGAAAAGGACAGCAGTATCAGTTTGTAACTACAATGTGAAGATCACTCTAGCAGCACCCTTAAGTCAGTCTAAAAGTAACATGAGACAGATCTGTAACAGTCATTACCTCATAAAAATCAGCGCAGTTTGCTATACCATGATAACTTGTTTTCATCCATGCTGGCTTGTAGGTGAAAAACAACCGCCAGGATTATCACAACAGTGTGCATTTATTTATACTGGCCTTTGGGCCAAAATTGGAGCTGATAAGCCTAAAATTTCCAAAAGCTTCATACACCAAGAAAATCACGCTGCTGTCATTAGTCCTCCAAACCAGGTGTCAGTTCACTAGTGTGCTCTTCTAATAAAGTTTTGGAGAACAAGAGGTTTCCCCCACCTGTTGTACGGGCTAAAAATGATTTTTCTAAAGATTCTGGTACCAGACCTTTTCTGCTTGGCAAGAATGCGTATCAAGTTGCATGCTGTAGGAACTTTGGGAACATTTACATGGAGAGGCCTGGGAAGGATTCTGCTGGCATCTTTAGGGGAAAATGTCATTGTTTTATGAAATAAAACACAAAGCTTTTGCTCACTTAAACACCATCTAAATGGATCTAAATGCCATTGTAGTACTAAGTACAATATTGTAAGACTGTGTCTTTCCTTCCTTGGCTTTTCAGAAGCTTTTCTAGACATTTAAATCTCTTCAGCTGAGGCAGAAGGATCAGTGAACATTTGGAAGACAGAAAGGAAAGCAGAGGTGTTTAATCACAGGCTGGAGCCTGCTCAAAGGCAGGGACTGGCAAGTTTCCAAGAATGGTGCACCAGACATTCCCTCTTTCTTCCTCCAATTTAGAAGATGAAGCATATTGGGAAATGTTGTTTTTCCAAGAGCCAAGATGCTGCCAGCTTCCCTACCAGCAGTGTTCTGCCTGAGCAAAGCAGACCTTTTTGGGCTTTCACCAAATGCCTGCCCCTGTGCTGTTCCAAGTCTGACCACGTGCCCTTCTTACACCACTCCACTTACCCTGCTGTGAGACCTGCCTCATGTGTGTGCTGAGCTTTGTCCAACATCACAACATCTAAGAGAACAGATCAGAGTTGAAAAAGACAAGTTTGGAATATTCTGAACAGCTAATCTCTCCCTTATTCAGGTGTCTGAGATGGAGGGAACTGGGTTCACAGAAATTCTGTGCTTTCCGAGCAAAGATACAGAAGAACCTTTATGACACTGCAATGAACAAAATGAATACAATGTATCATATACAGTTTGCTTACTTTGATTTTATTGCAAATGGCTCTCCTTAGGAAGACCTACACTTCTTGTATTTCTTTCCAGTTATAACTAAGATGGCTGCTTTAGCTCAAGAGGAATGTGCAAATGGAAAGAAACTAAAATGGGACACAAGACCTCATGCAGAAGCTGGACACACTTTCATAAGGGGTTCAGAGATGTGCAAGTGGGACAATATGTGCTCCCTCATCTTTGGGTGGAACACCAGGAGGGACTGCCTAAGGCTTGCAGTTGGAAGAATGAAGGGCTACAGGACTGGATTGCTTTAGGATGTTACACATGACCACAGTGAAACAGTTCTCCAGCATGTTTAGCAGCTTTTGCATCACGTCCAATGGTCTTTTCCTTTAGGTCCCTTTCTCTTTCACACTTTTCCATTTGATCCCTTGACAATGTCTCAGCATGTCACACACGCCTTTGCTCTCGAGCTTGTCTTGCAACACAAACTTCCTTTCTTTGGGCACTTTGCCTGCTGCTGGAATCCCTTCACAAGGCTAGAGATGAAGAAGGATGTTTGCCTTCTCTTTCCTCAGGTTTACCAAACGATTAGTGACATCCCCTTCCTCTGTGGGCTGTGCCATGCAAGATGCTAGGAGAACAGAGAAATCAAAGGAACAATTATTAATCTAGTCAGTGTTATTAAAGTGCAAGTTCCTCACATTTTACATCCCATTGCCCAGCTCTCAAATTTCAATCCCTTATTCTCCCTCCCAGACAAGATAACCTCAAATGTCAGCCCTTTTTTTTGTTCCAGTTGACCTGTTGTCCCAAATTGTTGCAATACCCTTTAACAAAACCACGGGTAAGTATGCTTTTATGGAAAAGGCCAGTTTAAGTTCAGACAAATTAACATTTGCACAATTATGTTTTTTAAAAGCAGAGAAGTATTACTAAAGAAAGGCAAAAAGATACCTGGAAAAAGGTATGGACAGTGCTATACGCTCAAATAATAACATCTGAGATAGTTCTGAAAAGGAAATAATCCACACACAGATGCTTGGGGAAGATTGCCTGACTAACATGCATATTATTTACAAACACCAGCTGATAATCATAAACCATTTTCAAAATTAACATACTGCAGGCATGATGTATGTCTTTTTTTTTTTTTTGCTTGTTTAACAAAGAAGTGTATGGCAAAGCAAGAAAGCAAAAAGGAGGAAGCCAGACACTTTCTACAGCTTCTGCAATTACAAACATTTGCAGATCCAACACTTGGGAAAAGCGTCTTAACACCAATTGGCAAGTATATTTAAATGTTAATATTTTTATATATGTCAAGTTAAAAACCTTAAAGCATTAACCAGTTTTGATTTCAGCTTTTCCTTTGCATTTTCACTTCACAAAACTAAGACTAACTGAAGTCTTATCAATTAAGATACTCCATACTGTTGTGTCCTCATGAACTGGTAAGAATGGACTAATGTCAGGTAAAGACAATTAAAAAGTAGAAAAATTTAGAGTATTAGGATTATGGTTATAGAATGCCTTTGGCATCTGCTGCTGTTTAACACAATTGGTATGAACAAGTTTTTAATGGATTAATAGTTCTAGCCTGGTTATAATTTCAGCTGTACCATGAGAAAGGCAGAGCCTGCTGCACTTAGGAGAACCATAACAGCCTTGTCCACAATCTCCTGTACTAACATTCGTGGGATATAAAGGCAACATCTGCTACCTGGAAGAAGCACTTTTGAATTTACTTGAATCTGCAGGTACTACATAGTACAAATAAGAAGATAATCTCTGTACTTACCAAATTAAGTTCCCTCTGCAGGACTATCAATCTATTTTCCTGGGAGGCATCATATTTGATCTTCCATAAAATAGTCTTGGTTGTCCAGAGAATTTATCTTCTAGTTAAGAGTCCACAGGTGCCTGTGTAGCTTCCAGCTTGTTTCTGCTTTAGTCTGGGCACAATGCTCACTAATCCAGAAGAGCCTCTCTGACAAATTCAGCTCAATTCCATGCAGCACACATGTCCTGAGGATAGTTTTCTGAAGGCTTTTGTATTTGGTGTTCTTAATAAATCTGCATTAGGTTTCTTGACTGTGATACACATCCCTAAGTTACTCTTTCCCAGAGATTTGTTCAACTACCTAGTGCTGGATGGTGGCATCGATCTCTTTGCTACGGGGTTTCATTTAAATATGGTCACTTATCTCTTCAAGGAGAAAGAGTCCAGAATCTTTGTTGGAAGTACAGGGGGGATGGTCAGTTTTAGAGGTCTAATTTTGCAAAACCTGGAGCTGCAGCAAACAGATGCTACTGGTACATCCCAACATGAACAGGAAGAAGACAGCTGGTCTGGAAGATACTAAAGCAATGTGTATGTGGAAAAGCTACTAAAGCAGTATTAGGAACCTGGACTTGGCACATGTTCACACCAACCTTACAGTGCTGTGGTTTATTCTGAAACTGAGGTATGTCACTTCAAGGCAAATAAACTGTAGTTTGATAACCAACTAAAAGAATTTGTGAGGATATAGTTTAGGTTTGTAATAATTTTAAGTATAAAATCTTTCCAGTTTAGACCAGGTCTAAGCCATCATGTAGAAGAAATCAGTTTAACAGGGAAGGCCTCAATTCTACAAACAGTTACATACACATTTAACTTTGTTTCATTACTAATTTATATCATTCCTGTGAATGACAACATTCACTTGTTTTAAATTAAGCATAGGTGGATATATTTGTACGACAAGTCAGATTACAAAAACGTAAGAGCTGCAAAGCAGTATTTTGAGTGTTTCTAAGCACAGTACTGAAATGTTATGTTATTAAACAGCAGGAATAAGGTCATACCCAACAGACTCTGAGGGGGGCACTGAGGGGTACGATCCAGATGCTGGGGTGGTCTCTCCTAAGGAGGCCTCCTCCGGTGGTATGGGGTGATGTTCAAAGAACTTGGAGACAAACAGCAAACTGTGAGGCAAGAACAAAACAAAAACAACCTAACTTGTGCAAAACCCAGAAGCTTCACAATATAACACCCACAGACTACAAGACACCCCCAAAAGTTCACTGATCAGAATCTAAATTTTAAAATAAACATTACATTTACACATTAAATCTGCAAGATTTGTTAAAAATATTATTTACTTCAGAGAGGAACAGAAGATCATGCCTTAAACACAACCTTTGTGGAAAGTAATTTTTCAATCTTTTAGTTGGATTGCAAACATCTGGTTCCTCAAGAATGCACAACCTATACCTATATGTTGAGTACATAAACTTATTTTAACATTTGCACTGATGTAACACCAAAAAACAAATGTCAAATGGATATAACTACATAATCCATAAACCCTGAGCACAAACTCTAGAGATGCCCATGTAAATAGTTACAACCATAAGATAAAACTCAATTAATTCTTGGGGGAAAACTAGCATTTTAAATTTTTCATTATATGAAAATCTATTTAAAAGACTTAATAGTCTCTTCTAAAACTGATGAAATAGAACACAGAGCCATTTTACACCAGATCCTTAACCTACATCAAAGACTTAGACAAATAGATCAGTAATTCAATTGAAGAACACGACTGTTTGGGACATTTTCTTTTGTTTCTTACCTAGGCATTTATCTTGCTAATAGATTTGTTTTCAATCCCTGTAAAACTAACTGCAATTTCACTATATTCAACTGGTGTCTCTTAACATTTTTTTCAGGTTGAAGAGAATAAACACAGAGCTAAAAATTTAAACAGAGGCCCTAGCCATCACATAATAAAGAACCAGTTTTGATTAATAATAACAACTGTGAACAATGAGAAGTCTGTCTGATACAATCAAGTGCTCAGCAATCCTACTCATGCTTCAAAGAAAGCACTTCACAGTCCAGCAAAGAAATATGAACTGGTTGTCTGAGTTAGCAAAGAAAGAATATGAATTAAGCAGTCTCACAAGAACAGTTGAAACCCTATTTTTTTTCTTTCAGGCACCTCCTCTGACTTCCTGAATTCCAGATTTAATGCAAGAAACCACTGACAGCTGTACACTTACTAAAAGGCTCAACTGGAAAACCAATTGCGATTACTTACTCAAGTTGGTCATAATTAACACACATCAGTGGCACTTCTGTGCTGCAGCGCTGGTGAAATTTGTAGCCACATGTCTGGCACCGGAATCCCTGGAAAAGCAGCTTTCGACAGAAGTCGCAGAACGCTAACGTGAAGAATGTTTTTCGTACCTACGACGTAAGAGATGGTCACAATTACACAGAGCCCTTCTGTAAACCTGAGACAGCCTATTGGCTTTTGTCTCCCTCAAATGCACTCAACAAGCCTCTTTTTTGATACTAGAGCCACAGTTTTATGTACCAAACAGATACAGCAGCAAATCTGAAGCAAAACTGCACTATTATCATGCTAGGGACAAACATTCAGGATTTAATTGGATACAACCTATAAAAACAAAAGCTGCTGAAATATTATCTCATCTTCTAATTTTTCCAGGAGCCAAATAACATTTCTGTCCTACACTCACAGAACTGGAAATACATATATGGTTTATATATAAGGCTTCAATGTATATTTACACATATAGTTTTAATTTTGATTACTGAAACTCAAATATTTAGAATCACAAAAGGGTGATCATGTATTATTCCCAAATTACAGGGGGGAGAAATGATCTAGTTAATCTTCTAATATAGATAAACCTTGCATAGAAACACAATCTAGTTCCGTTACTACATGTATCGATCAAAATTTCAGAAGGATATTAAAAAAACGTTAAGCCTACTACATTTCATCTAACTAGCCATAGCCCAACTAGATTGAGTAAAATATTTTAGGCAGCTTGCTGATAAAATGTTGGTATTTTTAAAATTGAAATAGAAGGTCTTTCTTCCCAATGTGACAAACTATTTCCAGGATTTTGTATTTAGCTGGTACCATTTAGATGGATTTTGTTTAGCAGCTTCCATTTACTTGGTGCCTTATCAGGTCAAAACATATTTGTGCACCAGCATCATTGATGATGTCAGCACTGCTCTGGGAATAGTTAGTTCATTAGTTAATTGCTGCTGCAGAGCCAGCAGGGAGGCCCAGAATACATTTTATAGATACAGCAATACTAAAATAGTAGATTGTTATTACAGCTCTGCAATGCAGTGCTGATTTAAACCTCCTACATTTATAGACTTTAGAGGGTGTATTCCATCCAAACCTTAAAGTTTTAAGGGTGATCAAGTACTCTAACATCACTTACTTCAAATACAATTCTATCTCATTCACTTAAGCTACTGTGATTAAAAACTTCTTTTGCAACTCCCACCACATGCCACAGATAGAAAATATTTCAAGTTGTTGATTTGAATTTGAAAGTACAAAGTTAATGTAACCCTCCTCAGTATCTCAGAAAACGAACATACAAAATTGTGTGTCGTGAGTGGCACATTCTCCAAGACTTCCACATGCAGCTCCTCTCCCGTGAGCCAGGAAATGTCTGTGTCCCAGCCAATTGGCTTCTTCTCCCTAAAGTGCAAATAAGCCTCTCATTAGCATCAGAGCACAAGCCCTTGCACGTCTCTTGCCCAAGTTGTGAGATCAGCTAAAACGTTGCACTGTGGGGGTTTGCTACTCAGGCTCTAAATGCCGGAAATTTTAAAGGCAAGACACAGTAGCACACAGCAAATAAGGCACAGCTTCCCTGGACAAACTGCATGAAGGAAAGGCACCTTTTTCCAGTCAGCTCTAGTAGTAGCCAATTCCTTGGTTCCAAGGTGAAAGATGCTTTTTTGATCAAATAAAGTACCTGCTGCGTAAGAGTTCCACAGAGATGGCTAATTGCGCGAACTAAAATAATCTACAAACTTTTTAGGCCTGAAAATTCTTTTTTTTCCCCCAAGGGAATCCTTGTTTTTAGTTAAGAATGCATTATAACCACGTGAAATAAAACCAAGAAGTTAACACAACCTATTTGCTTGGCTAGCCAGAGTTTGATTAATGGGTGTTTTGCCAGTAGTCTATAAGCTCATATTACTCAATATTATGCCTGAGCCTTTTTCTAGGAGTTTGCCATTCTTTCCAACATGTCTTCGAGGTACAAATTGTTCTAGTGAAAAGTATCATATAATTCTCAACTTTGAAAACAACTTCCACAACCCTGGATAGAACTGGCCATACTGGGTAGCTCCATTAAGGGATTCCAAGAACAAAAGGCCATCCCACACAAACCATACCCATCTTGTATTCTGTAAACAGCACAGCATTCTGGAATAAGACCTCTCATCATCAGAGCTTTCTTCAGGCTGTCTCGGACTGTCACTCCACATCTTGCTGGAACCTAGAGGTCAAATAGGAAAGAAATTCTTTAAAACAATTTCCAATTTATCTCCCCAAACTGACGCAAACATTATGACCCTCAAGCGCTACAACGCACTCCTCATGACACATTACAGAACAGTAGGTCAGAGTTTTTCAAAACCTTTTTTGTAGCGTGGAAAACTTTACTGTTGAACAGTATATGTGAAATGGAGCTCAGATAGAAGAGTGAACAAGCTCTACACTTCTACTAACATTTGGAATGAAATCTTCACTCAGCTCCAAAAGTGACTTTCCAACTTTCCTCAACTGGAAGAAACCGGAGACGCAGCACATGGATAGCTAGTAACTATATTACAGCTATAATTTCACAGCCCGGCCTGAACTTCACTGGGGAAACATGCCAAGTGAAATTAAGTGAAGGAACTAACTTGGACTGCACTCAAAAAAACATTACTATAAAATGTAAATATTTTATTTTCTACTTTTAAAACAGAAGATAAGTATACAAACAAGTAAAACAAAACAGTCATCTGAGTCAGGCAAGACCATCACCTCTCACTTTAACCTATATTTGCAACTCTACAGATGCTTCTTGTATGAAAAACTCTTCTGTTTCACTGTTTGAAAAGTTTAGATATGTAACAGAACGGGAAGAATGGAGGAGCACACAAAGACTAGCCAAACCAAGAACTGCAAACCATGCAAAGGAAAGATGTTTTCCTTGCCTCTACTCTATTCCAGCTGTAGGCATATCTTGTATGAGTAAGTACATCATCCCTATGTATACCTGTGGTGCAGGTATACAATTGTACACAATCTAGGTGTACCTACATAGTGTCGAGCCATAAAAACCCCCAACACATATTCTGTGGTTAAGTGTAGTTAAGGTGTTGAATATTATCCACTTACTATTTCAAAACTCAATAGTGAATATAGGTAAGACTTCAGGTACTGTACATACTGGGACATCTCCTATGACCACGGACAGAACCTCAAACACAAATCAGAAGAAAAACCCACAAACTCAACAAACACAAGAAGCCTGTCTGAACACCTGAAACTCAATTCTAGCTTGCTAGTGGCTTAAGCCAGAGCCCTCGGTAGCCAAATACAGTCTTTTAATCAGCTTCAACTGGCTTTGGATCAGAGCCTAGTTTTTGCTCCTTGCATTTAACTTTCCATGGGTATTTAGGGGCTCTACGTCCTACTTAAGGATGACAGGGGAAAGTACCTTTGTGAACACCACTTGAGGATATGCTATATATTGCATCTCTAGAACTCAAACACATGCTCTTTCAGAAGAGACAAAATAAAAGAATATTTTGCTTCACCATCTTCCTCCCATTAACATGGAAGGGCTCCTTATAGGATATTTGTGCATTTCATCTGGTCAACGCAAACATTTAAAAAAGAGAATTTCTCTTAATTCCTTGAAAAAAACATCCGATAGCATACTGCTTTACAAACTTGATACTCAGCCTTAAGTGACTTTGGTTTACACATGACATTCCTGTTTAATGCATCTTTTTATTAATCTAAGTAACTTCTTCCCATCCCAGAAGTTAGCACCACAGCTTTCAGTCACTTGTAGGTCATTTCTGCAGAACAAAACGTCCTTGAGTGTTACTAACACCCATCACTGATATTAACAGGGAACCTGGGAGCCCCTATTA
Source organism: Empidonax traillii (assembly GCF_003031625.1). Classification (NCBI taxonomy): domain Eukaryota; kingdom Metazoa; phylum Chordata; class Aves; order Passeriformes; family Tyrannidae; genus Empidonax; species Empidonax traillii. The sequence continues at coordinate 2,096,644 of NW_020955277.1, forward strand.
TCGTTAATAAAGTCAACAACATTCTGTTGTAAAATTCAGCTGTCTGTTGCTTAGGTCTCTTCCAAAGTAATTGCTCACAGCAAAACCAACTGTTCATAGGGCCATTCTGTGACTGGTATTCCCTGCTCCCAACCCCTGAAAGCATGGTCACTATAACCAGCACCCTTCTATGAGGCAAGAAACCATTCCCTGTGCTCTCTTTCCCCTCATTATCAACCCCTGAAGGTCCTGTCAACCAAGGAGACAAAATGAAGATTTCTTCTTCCCCTCAGTTCCTGGGTGCTATGTTGGCTGCTCCCTCCCTTGCCACCCTAAAGGCCCCAGGCACCCAGGGCCACCAGGTGATGGCAATGGCCTGGCCACAGAATATGGGAGTCTCAGAGCTCTCACAGCACTGTCTATAAATAAAGCGGACCCCAGTCCTAACGGGGGAACTTGGACTGTGCAGCTGCTGCTGCACAGTGAGATCTGGGATCCACCAGTGCCCAGGGATGTCCTCTCCTTCCTCCAAGAATTGAAGGAGTGATTCGTATTCTTTTATATGAATGGTGAGTCTAGATTATGATTGTTATATTGATATGATGCATGAAAGATTTGTCTTGGTGTGCAAAGGGTCCAGAAATAAACGAGGTCATATTACAAATTCTGTATTATGCTACTTATAAATTGTACAATACTGATTCTGCTTGTAAAAATCATGTGCCATTCTAATAATAAATTCTGTGCTAATATCTTGTTACAAAAATAATTATTTAATTGTACCTATGATTAGTGCCATCATCATCATTCTTCCAAGGATCCCCGAAAGAACCTGTCTGTGCCCTCAGTGTCGGGTGACAAGTTCTCCTTGCCTACAACATATATATATATTTACAAATACAGTGTAAGTATTTTTAAGGATCTGACTAAAATCTCTGAGGATTTCAGAGGTGTGCTCCAACCTCCCACACACATTAGGTCCAATCAGGAGCCATTTTGATGGAACAAGCAAGTGTTCTTTGGCTCAAGGCTATTTTTCCTCTAAGTATAGCTCCTGCTGGATTAAGGTTGAGTCCCCACAGACAATTCAGGTCCACCTTTCCAGCAACCTCAGTTACTCCACCACAGTGGAAGAAGAAAGTGAAATACTGACAAGGTGACAGACAGACAATGGGGATGAATAGGGAAATGAAGAGAACCAGGAAAGTGGTTGGGTATTAAACAGAAATGGGAGGAGAGAGTCAGGACAAACTTAAGAGCTGACCAGAGAAAGCACGTGTCTATTGGGAGAGGGAATTGCTATCAGCAAGCTGGTGGGAAACAAACAAGCAGGACAGAGGGAAGATGGTCTGAAGAGCTAAATGAGGCAGAGGACAGGAACTAAAGATGTGATGAACTACCTTGTAGGGGAGAACTGGTTGCCAACATTTGGGGAAGTACTGGAAGCACATCCTGAACAGGAAGCTTTCATGCTGTGATTAGGAGAAAAGGTGGCTTGTTTTGGATAAGGAGCATCAGAGGGAAGGAAGTGCCTAAAAGAAGCCTTACAAGCCAGCACAGAGAGGGAAGAGGTTCTAGCTCAGGCAGAAAACTCCAAGGCAGTAAGTATTAAAAGAAACCAGGTTAGTAAAATCTTGACCCAGGTGAGAGAACAGAACAAGACAAGGAGGAAACGCCATGCAGAGGGAAGGTGACTAACATTAAACAAGAGATAAGGAGTCTTGTGCTCACTGGAAGACATTTTCTTCCTCCAACACTCCATAAATGATGACAATATCCTCCAGTAACTCAAGAAGCAAAGATCTGCACCAGGAACCTAAAAGTTCCAATGCTGTTAATGAATTACACTGGTGTAAATAATGCCATTTCAGGTGGTTTCTATTTTTTTTCACCCCCTCTTTATTTTGCCAAAAATCAAAATTTATGAAGTTACAGGATTTCTTTTAAGAGATCAATGAAGTCAGAAATGCAAACTCTCAAAACTTGGGAAGGAACAGAATGAAGGTTGCCTACAGCAACATAAGTGCAATAGGATTACGAAAAATGTGCATGAAACATCTTGCTCACTCATCATTTGCTATTTCTCAGTATTACTTTCCCAAGTCCCCTTCATTAAAATCCAAGCCATATTTATGCAACTTCCAATTAGAGACATGGGTAGAACATTTGTTCTCTTCACTGCCATTTGCAACAAGATCCAGCTAAAAAACAGAGACTTGTTTTGATTACTTTCAAAAATCACCACGATCCTGAATCAGCATCACATTTAGAACATTCTCTTACAGAACTCCTGAGCAGAGAAACATAAGGCTAAATTAAAAGAACTTAGAGCTAGAATAAATCCCTGTGGTATTGATTAATCATTTTCCCAGACTGGTACAGCATGGTCTATCACCATCTGTGCATGTAGCCCTTCAGCCCCCTCCTTCAGTCCCTACCAGCACCTGCTGTAAAGCAGAAATGCCACCCTACAAAGCATTCCCTCTGAAATCTGTTCCTGCCCCATCCCCTTTTTACCCCTAAAACATGGCAAAGTTAAAGAAAAAACCCTCTCCAAGAAAGCAATTTGGAGAGCAACTCAGAATTAAGAAAAAAAACCCAAACCACCCACTTTTTTTTTTTCCCCCCAGCTAGCAGACCCTGAAGCAGGAATTTCAGAACAGCTTCTTGCTCACCCCTAGCCAGAGGGAGGGTGTGCAGCCCCCCAGCCCGGCGGTTCAGAGAGCCGGAGCCCTGCAGCCCCACACACAGGAGCCGGCAGCTCCCGCACGGCAGGCGGGCACCACGGCGGGGTTATCCGTTCCATCCACACTTCTGTCAACATTCCCACACAGCATTTGAACTGAATCCCATCAGCGTTTTTTGACAAAATCGGTTCCCCATGAGAGTGTTTCTTATCTGCTCCAAAATACGCACTCTTATGACTGCAATCCAGTAAACTGAACGAAGTTTGAGCTTTATTGAAACACAGAGTGCTTAATTTTATTTCAAATCCATTTTGTTTGTGTCATCTGGTATCTTTTTATCTGTTTTATAACTAAGAGAATCTAAATACGTTTCCCAACAGTTACCACCTAGAAACTCACGTTACTGAATTAGGGGATGCACTTCCAAATTGCGATTGCTAAGGGCTTTCTTTTTAGGATACTTATATACCTAAGATTTGTAGATCAGAAAAGGTTTAGGCTTTTATAGCAATTAGAAAGTTGATTTAAAAACTTTCAAAAGTGAAGACTACGCAACAGTGTGGGCTATACATTACTAAGGAATAGTATAGAAGCTGCCAACACAGCCTGTGAGGTGTGTTCAGTGTGTAGCTTAGTAACATACTGGACAAATTAGTTTACCTGTGCATCCTGAATTGGGCAAGTAGTGATTAAGGAAGACACCAAAACACATGCTCAAGTTTGCAAATGTTAAGTCTCAAGGAAACAAATGAAAATGATTCCAGATTCCAAAAATTCTCAAAGCAGTCTTACTACCTAAACAGATTAAACAGAACTATAGATCTTAATTTCCTCATTTCTTTCACTCATGTGAACTATTTCTAAGGACAGCAAGTCTTCATAACAACATTGTTGATATATATTTAGTACTGGAGCTACAAGCATTTAAGTAATGCATAATAAATCACTTATTTCTGTAAATCAGGTCATTCCCGATTCAGTAAGAAATTCAGGGCTATGTCCCTAAATAACTCTTACATCACTCTTCTAACATCAGAGCAGAAACTGGCATAGTGTAAGTTAAAAATGCTTCCTTACACCAGTGCAGTTTCCAATATTTTAGAGCAATAAAGAAACTGAAGAGACTCAGAAACATTTAAAAAAAAAAATCAATGTAAAGGTATTCTCTGAAAGTGGAGAGGCTGGTCAGCTGTATCTAGTATTATACTTCTCAAAACTAGTTAGCTGGCTCTATTTTTCCTTCAGCCTTGCGCTGTAGTCCAGCTCACTTTAGCCAAGTGTTGTGTATGTAAGGTATGTAAGGTATGTATAACACACCTTAGAGCTTCAGAGTAATTCAAAACAATTAAGCAGACTACTGGGTACAGTAGTGGAAATATTCCAAGTAGCATGAATTTGAAATATCATTTTAAAGTATTTATTTGTTTACCACAACAAGTACACCCTGAAAGATCATGCTTTTCCCCCTCTGATACCTGTAAGATTAAAACATGACAGCCACGTGCTCACAGAATTCAATGTGTTGGGAGAAAAACAGGCTAAGCCATATTTTTGCCAAATAACTAGTTTGGTCTTCCAACATGTCAGGTTTTCTTGTAAAATCCAAACACAATAACCACATTTAACTTCTCAAATACGAAGGACAAACATTTAACCAAACCACTCAGCCACTTCTTACAGCACTAACTTTAACCTCCTTTGTGGCAAAAAAACCATAAGATGATACTGAACATCACATCCTCTATAAAATAAAGAACACGGTTTTTAGATACAGTTGTTCTGGATTTCAGAGCATGAAGCTCTGTCCAACTTTCAGGAGAAAGTAGCATTAAAGAAAATACTAATATGTTCTATTAAGAGTGTAAGAAAAATGACAAGCAATTCCATTGTATTGAACCTTGTTTCCAGGGGAAGTCGAACAGAATTTACCCATTCTACAAAGCCATTCCCGTTCCAACAAACACATCCCATTTGACTTGCAAAGACACCCATTTGCAACTCCAATGCAAGTAACTGTACTCACTTGCAGAACACAATGGGACTGATTTACGTCAGTGCAGAAATATTTTTGCAAGAGTTTACCATCACTAAACCACACCGGATCAAGCTGGTTGTGCCCAGTCAACATCAGCCTCCACATTACCATATTCCACACTTTTGAGGGACAGCTCCCAAAAACTGTTCAGAAGAACAGTGATCATTTCTAAGGTGACAGTAGAAAGCAGCGTCACCACTTTAAAATTTTAGTTAGGGTGAATACCAATGGCAGAAGAAGATGTGTGAAGACTGACAGTGACCTACTAATAAAATAAAGTTTGGAAGAGATGGCTTTAGCCTTCAGACTTCAGAGAAATCATCTAGAATATTTTTCATCCAGAAAAATATCTGCAGCCATTCTATGGGTATCAAACCCCTGGACTCAAAGGTTTCTGTTCTCTCTCCAAACCAAAACCCAAATGCATTAGAAATTTAAGGTACAAAATAGTTCAAATAAATCTTTGTAATAATTCAGACCCAGAGTCCACCTGCATAGATTCCTGTCTCAGATTATCACACTCCAAATGCTTTAAAGGCAGGGTGGGGGCAAGAAACTACTGCAAAAGGGCTAAAATTCACATCCTTCTCTAAACTATTGCAACAGATCCTAAAAACAAATGGATACTTCCATGTCCAGGTAATATATACATTCTCTACAAATATTAAAGCCTTGGTTGGCTAGTTTGCTTAAACAACATATGAAGCCATGAATTTAAGTATGACTTAGTAGACATGGAATTAAAACATTTATTATAATTATTTTCAGATTTGTGACTTGCATTCCATTTCACTGAGCACCTGCCTAACACATTATGATGTAAAGGAAGCATACTCCAAACAATATTTTCTTCTATCATTCATTATTTCTTACAGCCAGACTTTCCATCTCTTAAGGAGTAACTAAGCACTCCTTACTTGAGGAATACTCTTAAAAAACAGTGATCAATGTTGCACAAGGCATTCCAGATGACAAGTCATCAATTTTATAATGGCAAGTCTTCAATATTGTTTGACTTTGCAATCTAAGACAGTGTGTCAATAAAACTGAAGTAGATTTAATTATTCTCTTTTAAACACACATGCCTTTGAATTTACCCAATATTGAGTTTAGCCTGGGGTGAGTTATCCCTGGCAGGCAGCTAAGCACCACCAGCTGCTTGCTCACTCCCCGCACAGTGGGATGGGGGAAGAGATACTGGAAAGACAAAAGCAAGAAAACTCCTGAGCTGAGATAAAAGACAATTTACTAAAATGAAGGACCAACTTTTTCTAGTGATACAGAAGCAATCAGACACTACTGGCAAACTGATGCCCGGTCAGTCCCCGAGCAACAGCAACTTTGGAAGAAGTCCCTTCCATTTTACTGCAGAGGATGACATTGCCTGGCATGGAATGGTCCCTTTGGTCAGCTGCGGTCAGCTGTCCCTGCTGTGTCCCCCCTACTGGCTGGGGGGACAGTGGGAAACTGGGAAAGCCCTGACCCTGTGCACACCCTGCTCAGCAACAGCCAAAACACTGCTGTGCCATCAGAACTCTCTCAGTGACTGCTCTAAAACACATCATCACAGGAGCTGTGGTGAAGAAGGTGAAGTCCACCCAAGCCAGGCCCCAGCACAGTTTGCTGCAGCACTGCTGCTCCCCTTGCTTCACTAACACCTCTAAAGACACACTCTCCAGGCTTCCTTGGACATGAAGGAATTGCTCATCATAGCTGCAGAGTCCATTTCATTGTACAACTTCTGTGATTCAAAAAGATTTTCTTGCTTATTGACAGCCTAACAGAGGGCTTCCATTAAGTTAAATTTCTTTGCAAGAAAAACTGGTAACTAAGTCTCTAATTTGACTTGCCTTTCAGCAATTCCATAGGTAGGCCGATAGCTCTCCCAGATGATCCACATATGTAAAAAAAGAACCAAGTGAAGTTTACTTGAAAGTAAAATTTACGTGAAAGTAAACTGCTATTTACTTCATGCTACCAGCAATATGATGCATAAAAATTCCAAAGCATTCAGATACATTCAGCAGCCACCCATTGGCATAGGCTAAAAATAAACTCAATTTCTGCTGCATGTTTGGTATAACACAGGAGGTTTTGTATTTTTTGATTAAAAAACCTAATCATGTCAAACCAGGTTGTAATTAAATGCAAGAAACTAGTTTATTCAGTTGTCTGAACATCCCATCTCTGAATTTTCCTTATACTTGACAGGTGAAACTGGTAGGACAGCTTGGATGCCTGCAGAAATCCAGTGCTTACTACTCAGCCAGCTTGAGGCACAAACTCATGGCTATAAACTGCAGAAAGCAAGATGCAAATCTTAAGTCAAAAGAAATGCTCTGAGTACCAGATTTAAAAGCAGAACATTTGAAGGATCCCAGTTGTGCGTGCATGATGAATTAATTTATGCTAAGAATTTACATAGGATAAAAATAGCTGATTCTTCCAGTCTTCACGACTGCAGAGAAGATCACATGATTGCTTGCCTAATTAAAAGGCAGATGTAGTAATAAACCAAGGTGTGACAAGAGTGAGACACTTGAAATAAGAACTGTCCCCATGCACAGCATTCACAGTCCTGTTTAGTTTCTGTAACTCTTAAGAGTACAAATTCTCCCATTTAAAAAGTCAGTCTCACATTTGCGTTTTGAGAACTTTCATTAACTTTGCAATACACATGTAACTATGAAACGTGTGTGAACCACTTCAACACAAAGTGGAAAGGCTTCACTGGCCCAAATTGATGCAGAGTTTTTACATGCATCGCCTCAAATTACTCTTAAACTTCAGAAAAAAGCAAAACAAAGAACAACCCAAACCCACACAATCTTCTATAGTTGAACATAGAAGAACGGGAAACTTCTTTTTTACCCAGAGTATTACTCTTGGTTTAGAAGCTGCCATAGAAGTTTTTAGACCTCAAGAATCTGCAGGCAGCTGAAGTACCTGGAGGCCACCAGCCTTTCCCAAAGCATGCAAAGCATGAACTATTCTTTTTTCTCTGTTGTCATTCCCCCTTGATTCACTGTCACTATTCAGACCACTGTGGAGAGAATTCAAAAGGACCAAATCCACTCCTTGCCCACAATAACAGAAAGAGAACAGGCAGTGGGGCTGCGAGAGGATCCCTTATAAACTCACTAGGCAGAGCAGTGGAGGCTCCTTCCCACCCTCACAGCCACTCCACCAGAAGACACGAAGCAAACACCTTCCCTGGAAGCTGGAAATGCGCAGCAGACACCAACAGACAACACCGAAATGGAAAGCAAGAACCATCCCCACCTGATGCCTTTCAACTGCCCATCACTTCTTACACCTAAACACTGTTTTTCTATAACTTCCCACACTCCAGGACTCATACCATTATTCAGGACTGCTCATTTGCTTTCAGACTGTTTTTTCCCCAAGTGTAACTACTCGGCCAGAAGGGATTTCTTGGCTAATACAAGCAACTTATATGATCTTGTTCACAGAGTACTTGAGTTAGAAGCCCCTCTACTGTATTCTCCTCTTTCCTACCAGACCTCACTACAGCACGAGCCATCTCCTAATATTGGTCCTCTGTGCAGTTATGACCAGTTTTAGCTACTTGTTTCTATACCTTATATTAAGTGGCTTTTCTCAGAAGCCTTTATTTCCTTCAGTATAAAGTAACATGTGGCAGATTTAAAGACCAACAGAGAGTATGATTATTCACACCACATATAACCATGCCCGTGGAATGCCTTACCACAAGAAAAATTCCTAGTACCCCTAACATATGTTTAATGGAGACTGAACAGAGGCTTTCCAAATAGAAAACACTTAAAATCATAAAATTCATGAGTGACAAATAGCTCAAATTTGGAGGGAGAATATCATACATGCCTGCCCTGTTCTTGTGCTCTTTCACTGTGACAAAGAGATATTCCAGATACGTCCACAAAATGTTTATTCCATTCCAGGTTTCAAAACACTTCCCTGCAAGGGACCAGCCAGAATTGATGAGCCACAGGAAAACTGTCTAAAAATTCTTACTAATGCTTTAATGTCTGCAGTGAGCAAGCAATCTAACAGAAGAAATCCCTAAATAATACTGTTTTGTCAACTTTCATATAGGAGAGCAAAAATTTAAACCATTTTTACAATTGGGAGTGGGAATTTTTCCTTATCCCAAACCTATCAGTTTTGAATTGGCAATCCCAAAGACATACAAAATATACTTTAACCAAGTCCTCAAAAAACACTCCCCTCAAACCCTCAAAGAGAAAAAAAACCCACCAAAACCAACACACAACTAGAAGCAATCCCACAAAAGGCTTAAATCCTGCCCTATATGCAAATACCATATTCCTGTTATCTTCACACATAGACAGCTTTTTATGCTCATTGCCTGGAACTCCTGCAGTTCATTTTAAAAACTTTTTCACTGTATTCTGCCTCCTACATTCTCCATGCATTCTCTCAGAAGTCTCATCAGTAAATAATGTAACATGCTTTTTTTATGACACCACGCTGTCATCTACATTCATTCAAGACTACCTCCCTTCCACCAAATCTCAGTATCTAACAATCTCTCAGACTTCCAGCAGCCAGCTGGAGATCAGAGTTCCTACTTCCCTTCCACACCCAAAAGCTCTTTCTCAATTAGCAGATTTATTACTTTCCACACCACAGCCATTTATACTCCTAGCCCAAACAAGTTTTGAACTAATATCTCCGTAAATTCTGCCACAATTTGGATAAGCTTCATCAATTTGTTCTGCAAAACAACTTCTCATCTCAGGTAGACTTTCATCATCTTTCACTTTTATTATTTCAACACCGTCCTCTCTGGCCTAGAACAAAATAGAACAAACCCAGTTGCACTGACTTTTCCTGGTCACATCTGCGTGGAATGCGTCTCCAAAGGACATGTCAATTGACCCAAGCCACTGAGGAAGGATGAAGTACACATATATATCTCTCTGCATTACAGGGGGAGGAACACTCCCCCCCCCCACCCCCAAGAGAAGAGCACTCAATCTGTTCTTTCTTCTAAGAGTTTGTTCAGAGAAAAACTTTTCTTCATCCCTTTCCAGGCCAACTACAAGGGAAAAGAAAAAAAAAAAAAATCTTCTGACACTATTCATTCCTTGATTCCCCTCCAGTTAACCAGGACAGTTCATAGAATCATAGAATCATAGAATAGATTGGGTTGGAAAAGACCTCCAAGATCATCACGTCCAACCCCAGTTATATGTTTTGCTTTCAGAAATGTTACATTTGAACTCTGCCCTGTAGCCAGATGAATCAAAATGCTGACTTCAAACTGCTAATTGATCATCATCCATAGGCTCTACCACATAACCGGCCAGGCTTTCCTACATTAGGAAAAGGTTTGTCCAATGCTCTGCCTTATGGCACACACGAAGAAACTTCCCATCAGCTACACTGCCTCTGCACCAAAAACACTTACACTGAACAACATGGTCTCATTTCTCTTTACTCCATCAGCTCCCCCAAACTATTTTTCTAATTGGAGTCCACTCCAGCAGATGTATTTGCTTGACCCTACACACAAACAATACTACTAATAAACAAAACATGTAGATAACTCTCAAGTAACAAGGCAGTTGCTAGTCAAAAATGTAAGATATGTAAGCAACTCCCCCCCATTTCCTGCATTTTTAACACTCTAAACAAATAGCAGAAGGCTGTTGCAGTACTTTGGATTGCTTCAGAGTATGATCAAAGATAAATAATGAGGTTGGCTCTCCATTACCAACTCAACTCCAGTGACTTTAGGTCAGTTTAAGAACTGTCATGGCATTTCCAGACAAAAATAAATATAGACTCTTTACGATCTGACAACATTTCTTCCCTCCTGAAGTGAAGCTGTGATTGAAAGCAGAGACTGAAAATATTATTGAGATATTAACAAGGTTTTCTGTCAGAAGTGAGTATTAATTGAAAGCAGTAAAGGTCAGGGTGGGGAGAAGATTGCTGCAACACTGCAACTTTAACAGTATCTCTCATTTCCTGGCTACAATTTTGCTTGTCAAACCCGTTATCCTTCTTTCCAAGTCACATGGAATGGGGACTTGGGGAAGGCTTTAATGGCAGATAGCAGATATTTTCACAAGGAATCTCCTTCCAACTTCAACCTCTCACAAACTACTCCGTGTATCTGAACGCCCTGAACTACCATCATAGCGAATGGCTCAGTTAATGGGCACAAGTGAGACACAACAGGTCTGCTTTTAAAGCCAGAGATTATGAAGGAAGACTAAGATGTGTGCAACACTTCCCCATCCATTGAGAGAACGAAGGAAGTTACTACGGCACAGAATCTCAGTGTTCACTGAAAAATGCTGGGTGCTTTTTTTAGGCTGGTAACCCATCATCTGACTACTGGCCATTAAAACTGCACTGAAAATCATGGAATCTTATATTGTGGCACCCAAAAACGCACACAGCACTCGAGGTGAGGCTGCACTGAGAGGGAGAATCACTTCTCTCGACCAGCTACTGATGCTGTACCTGATGCACCCCACGATACAGTGAGCCACTGTAATTCCTTCTGAACTGTGTTTGCTTCTGGCATTTCCTTAATTTTCAACAGACCACATGTAGGATCAATAAATATCGAAAACAAAGTAATTACATTAAGAGTCACCATACAAGAAATTCTTGACTTTCTCAGTAACATGAGCACTGTCTCAAATTTCAGAGAAATGAACTTCAGCTACAAGGCCAATAACCCCAACACTCAGACTTCCTATAAGAACCATTTCCCAACTCTAAAACATAGTTAATTTACTAGTGTATTAAAAAAAAGGTTCAACTTAGTAATGCAACTAGATCCAAGCAGTGTGTAAAACTGAAGTGAAAAGAAGTCAGCTCTCTCCCTGAACCAAAACCAAACCATTAATTTGCAGTATCTGCTGACCAGACCTTACCTCGTTGCAGTCAACACCTTTCTTGTGAGGGGAAGAGGAGGGGCAGGCACTGATCTCTTCCCTGTGGTGACCAGTGACAGAAACAGAGAAAATGGCCTGAAGTTGTGTTAGGGGAGGTTTAGGTTGGGTGTTAGGAAAAGGTTCTTCCCCCAGAGGGTGGCTGGGCACTGGAACAGGCTCCCCAGGGCAGTGGTCAAAGCACCAAGCCTGACAGAGCTCAAGAGGCATTTGGATGATACTCTCAGGCACACAGTGTGACTCTTGGGGATGGTCCTGTGCATAGCTAAGGGTTGGACTTGATGATCCTTGTGTGTCCCTCCCAACAACATATCCTGAGTGATATATGTCCAACTACTTATTTGAAATAACAATTTCATCCCCAAACCCAGTCCCAGCAGAACTGGAGTTGACCTGGACCTTGCTATACAGCATACAAAGCTGAATCCTGTCAACTTGAACTTCCAGCGATCCCACAAGTAAGCTCATGCCTTCCTGCATCTGCAGGCAGATGTTCCTTTATCCACATGTATCTACAGACATAGCACATCTGACATGAAAGGAACCCTGACTACACCAGTAGCCTGTCTCCTCTTTTGTTGGTCCTTTTTTTTAAATTTTTTTTTTAAATCACAGCCCAAGACTACAGATTTTCCTGAAGCTTCATGCTTAGTGCTCCACAGTTATCAAGCTGGAAACAAGATACAGGGTTAGACTTGTAAGGGAAATAGCTTTTAGCCTCCATTAGAAAGCTGAGGACAGAAGCAAGAGCCTCTCCGACTACACCCAAGTTAAACAACATTTGCTTCCCCTAACTGGGAAAGCACACCTAGATTCAGTGCAGATAAAAAAAAAAAAACAGGATTGAGAGGGCGGCAGAAATGAGGACAGATAAAGCAGAATGAGAATATTGCAAATGGGGGAAAAAGAATATGAACAGAATTATACCATGTGGCTCAGAGAGGAGGACAAGAGAACACGCAGGAGAGACAGCAAAGGCAATGCAGAAACAACACAGGAAGTGATATCCTGTTACCCAATGTAGGAGACAAACAAAACCAACTTGTGAGCCCCATGACGAGGGCTGCAGCTCCAACAGCCAGGCAGGGTGGGACAGAACACATGAAGATACCAAAATCCAATACCTTCTCTTCAGATTTCACTATGTGGGTAGTACTATGTGCCTAGACATACTTCAAAAAAGAGACATCAAAATCACCTGGTTTAACACTTATACATCTGCGCAACGGTCACAGTTTACATCTAACTCCCATTCTCTAGGTCCAAAACCAAATAGTACTTTCAATCTTTAGTGATATCTTTAACAACTAAGCAATATTAAAAAAAAATCAGGTGAAACCAATTTCCCTCACTGTGAGTCTTTTGTTTAGTGGGGTGGGGGAAGGATGGAAGTCACGGCCCAGAGACAGCTGATACCTGTCTGACTGCTGCAAAAAGCACTGTTTTGGCATGGACACTGCTTGTCCATTCATCTCCCTCCTTCTCTGGAAACACAGTTCTCTGCTAAGTTCAGAGTATGCCCCGCCTTGCAAAATAGAGCCAAGACTACGGCTTGTCAGTAATTTCATGTATCACAGTTTGTAGTGTATTACTCTAAAACACATTTCAAGGCTCTTTGGTTGGCAGCTCTTAACTGATAAAGAAGTCCCTCCTACAGCAGATAACTGAATAGCCAGCAAAAAATCAGTCGCTCTTCCAAGACTCCAAGAACCACTGTAACATTGTCAAAATTGATAAACATCAGGTTTTGAGTAGTTTGCAGGCAACACTTCTTGACCCTCCCAATAGCAACTCTGTCCCTCCTCATGTCAGTTCTCTACACTGGGATGGATCCTGATGGCATCAGGGTCCCCACACAAAACACACCAAAGTGAGTGGGGAGAAAAAGAAAAATAACAAACAAAAACTGTGATTCTGCACAGGCCTCCTCAGCTGCAGGAGGTTCGTTCTTGCTCTAAAGCATTCAGGGCTTGCAGTAACTTTGACAACGTAGAAAACACTTCCCCAGTCTTGGCCTGTTTAACTAATCAATACTTTTGTACAATACAGGAAACAGAGCTTCCTGCCCCTTCCCAACAATTGTAAAATGGCAATTACTATTTATCCAAGAAAGCTGACTTGAGAAAATATTTCTGGAGTTATCTTCATTGCTATAAAACTCCTGAGAGTTTTCTATTCTGCATTACTGCTATAATGGACTTCTCTGTGTTAATCCTGCCGAAAACATTCAACAGATCAAAACAACGGAGTGTGGAAGAGCACAGTGATCGTGACACCTCTCTGACCTCCACACCGGTATTTTTTCAGCTCTTAACTTTTGCATACAGAGGGAGAAAGACACAGGAAATACTGAGCTTAAAGAGTATGTGAATAGAAACTGACTCACCACAGTCCTTTGCTTGTTGGGCAGGAAGACTCTAACAATAGGCTTCTGTGGAGACTTGGGGTTATTCCGTGACATATCAGCAGGGTTTTGATAAACTGAAAGGGATGAAGGTGCTACAGAGAGGCTAGAGGAGGAAGATGATGCAACTGTGTCTGTTGAAGCTGAACTGGAGACAGAGAAATCAGTTCCATTTCCCATGGACTCCAGTAACTGCTGTTCTCTCTGCTGTAGAGCATCAAGCTTGCTGGTGTACTCTTCATAGGCCTGTGGAGGAAGAGCAGCTGTTGTAATCACATAGTAACCTCAGACAAAACCAGAAATTTAAACTCACAACAAACACGAAACAAAACACTTTCTAAACCTATTCAAATTTCTCAGGAATATGAACAAAATAGTCTGTTTAAATGTTTCAGTAGGACACAACGAAGAAATAGCTCTCAATACATTATGTTAAACCTTACGAACCAACAACTAATGTTTTAGTAAATTAAATGAATCAATGGATAAAAGAAATTCTAAGTTACAGCTTCAAAGCACCTGCTCTACAGAGTCTAATTCACAACCACTTTAAAAAAAAGACAAAAATCTTTCACAAATGTTGTCAGCTGCGTTGCTGAATTACTGTGCTCCCGAGAAATTTTTCATCCTGGTGGAATGACAGCTAAATACATCTAATGCAATAATTAGGAGAAAGCTAAAATCTGCTTTTTACCATCTGTATCTGATAACTCACCCAGCTCACTGTTCACCATCCTCCCCCTCTAGCACTGTCCTTTCACACCAAATAGTACAAAAAACTTCAGCTACAAAACATCACAGTTTGCCCTGTTTAAAAGTCGCCCATAAACACGTAAAAGTGATGCTTTGAAAGAATTTTTAACATCTTTTGATTTTCTGCAATTTTATGTAAAACCTGATTACACAGTGACCAAGTTTTTTAAACAAACAAAAAAATCAGTATTATTAAATTTCCCACTGTCTTTATTAAATGTAGTAAAGTCAAACGTTATTGCCAAGACCTATAATACAAACACATAATCAGTATCTCCTTTTCTTTAAACTTGGTTTCCCACAGCTTTGTAATAAGTAAATTTTGCTCTGTATCCAAGTATCAGAGCAATTCCTTCAGTACATAAATTAGTATAGAGTATCTTCAAAAACCTGAATCAGTTAAGTAACATGTGTTTCACCCTACAGATACTGGCTGTTGGGCAGTGTTAGCCAAGCACATGGTTAGATCTTTACAGAAAACAAGAAACAAAGATCTTCCAAACCTAACACTTAAGTAGTAGGGAATAGAATCTTCTACTTTTCTCTGTAGTAAGATCTATACAAAGTTGCATAAATTTTTCAATGATATTTTCAAGTATATTTACATAAAAGAAAGATACCTTTTGGTTCTGTTGTTATTTACTTGCTCTCCTAAAGTTCTCTGTGCACAATATGTTGTTAATTGAAGTTACAGGAGAACTGAACTGACCAACAAGTGTCTGCAAAGGTCTACACGTGGAGAAAAAAACCTCAGATTTCAAGAGAAAGAATAACCAACACTCAGTAGTGCAGGCACAAGTACTACATTTTACTAGGAATTTATTCATCTGGACTGGATGTGCAGGATCTCACCTAAACCAAACTGGTTTTGTTGAGTAAAAAAGCAGCTGGTCCCTCACTTTTTATGAAAGTTTAGCATCCTCCCAGCAGGACATCTGCTCAAAATGTATCATCAACCCCACAATGTTAACAAAGAAAATGATAATTTGACAGTGAGGACCAAGAAAGGAAAAGCACTTTAACGAAGGGTGGTGAAGATCAGTTTAAGATTCTAAATTTTACAAGTTCCATCTTTAATAAATGGACATATGTTCAGAAGCTGAAAACTATTTAACTATTTCCTTTAAAAACTAAGGATGTTGGGTATTTCACAAGTGGACCCCAAACTCTGAGACTAAAAACCAAAACATTTTCACTCTAGCACCAATTCAACTGTCAGAAGTAAACTGAAAGGTTACCCAACTATAAATAATGGTATTTTTTGGCTGTACAGTAACACAAGTGTGTCTCTCCTACTTCCAGGATCAACTTTCCATGGAAATTCAAGTAAAAGCTCCATGTGTCAAGAATAATTTTCAGTAAACAAAAATTAAGAAACATAAACTGTTACCATTTCACCAATAGTTTTCTAAATACTTACTTCCTTTTCTCATGAACATTGCAAAATATTATTTGAACACACGCAACATTACATTGGTTCCGGATACTTGCGGGTTTAGTTCCTTCACAAAACTGCACACATCTTTCAAAATGCTCAATCCTACGATGTTTACACTGGCAGCTTGATCTGTCAGTAATGCAAACTCTAAGTCAAATGATTTATCTTAAGAGAATAAACAGTGAGTATGGAAAGCTTGGAGCTGCTGCTGCTTTGAGTTTTATACCAGTAATTTCTGCAGAAAGCTCTCCACTTTTTACGAGGACAAAAGCTCTCAAGTATTATACTGTTATTTCGTGTCATAGCAGAAGATCCCACAGCAAAACATGACAAAATTAGCAATATGTTGGTAGACTTTAAATATATTTTCCTCCTAAAAAAAAAAATCAACACCTCTTTCTATACAGAAGGAGCAATAGTGCATGCAGCAGAAACACAATAGCTCCAATAAAATCTCATTTCACAAGAATTAATTACTTTGGAGAAACAGTGGTTTCATCTGGTGGTCGGCATCAATAGACCTTACACAGCCAACGGCACCAAGTCAAGACAGAATTATCCCATGGAGTTAAATTCAAAAAGTACTACAACAGCAAAGCTGACCTATGGCAAGTATTTCTAGTGAAAAGAAAGATGATGTCGCAGCACTGGCCTGTGTGCAAAACAGATCTGCGGCAGCACAGCCACCTTAGCAGACAGATATCAACCCCTACACAAACCTTCAGGTCAGTCAAGGCCTTCCGGGTCAACTATGAGGTTTATTTCTGACAGTGTTTTTCACAAACAAACTAAAAAATAAAATTAAGTTTATGCAGCATCTACAGCATGAAAGAGATTAGGATGAACATTCAAACAGATCATTAAATCAAGGATTTAAAGGCATTCCAGAAGGGTGTATGAAATCTGGACTGCAGACGCATCAGTTTACATATTCCCATTAAGAAGTGAGTAATGTTCTACATAAAACTTGCTTTCAACTTGATAAAGAATCATAGGAGGAAAAAAAAAAAAAAGAAAAAATGTTAGAAGGTATCCCTGCAAGTCATCTGGTCCAAACACTTGTTTAGCATAGAAAGTATTTTCAAGTTTAATCAGGTTCCTCGGGGCCTTGCCAAAGCAAGTTTTGAAAGTCTCAAAGGAGGGAGAGCCCACAGCCTCTGGGCCACCAGTTACAGAGCTCAAAACTCACTCTCATGATGAAGAATCTTCTCTTATGAAATTCACTTGATGCTGTGACGTTGCCTCTTCCCCTTTTGCTGTGAATGTCTGGGAAGAGGGTGGCCCTCTCTTCAGGTTGAAAGAGCCTGCAGATTCCTCCTTAACCTTCTCTTCTCCCTGCTAAACACCCCTCCAGTGCAGCCCCAGAAGTAACAAGCAGATGGGTCCCTCTTCACGCTGGGCCTAGTGTGCAGTTTGCTGCTGGGATTGTGAGGGAGGGTCACTGCCAGCTCAGCCTCAATTTCAATGGTACAGTCTTTCATAAAGTTAAGTGAAATATCTGAAAAGCTGAACATTAGATGCAAATTGACACAACCCGTCGATCTACACATAATTCAATGGCTATCAAAAACAGAACAAAAAGTTAATTTAAATTATATTGCATATCAGTATATATGCACACCATATAATAGTCTCACACAGGCGAGAATACTCCTGAGACTTCATTTAAGTAAAATGCATAAAGGCCTGATAAGCTGCCAAGTCCAACTAAAGCATTTCAAGATGGCATGTTTATATACAATATGTATACATGCCAAAATACAACTGCTGTTGTATTCTGCTGTATATATTCTGCAGTTGTAACTGTTGCATATATTCAGGGGCAGCAGCCTTAAAGTTACTTCTTAAAAGTTGCAACCTATTGACAAAATAAAAACTGATCTCAGAAGTCAACAGAATTTGAAAGATGTTATACAGATGTGCCAACAGAGCTCTCTTGGCAAGATGAGGACAAGGGATTTTCTCAAAAGTATGTGGGGTTTTTTTCTCTTGCATATAATTATATTTGAAATTTGCTTTCTTGGGGCATGACCAGGCTATACACTCTAATAACATCATCTAGGGATATGAAAAGCAACAAGTTAACTTTTTTTCCCTAATTAATCTGGGAGAAACCCAAGTAGCAATATATGATTTCTCCTTCTCTCTGCTCTCTACCACATCTGGTTAAAAAGTCAGTCTCAGCTCAGGCAGACCAACGGGCTTTACCATGCTCTCTCTTCCTCAATCAATTTTAGATAATACTCACACATTGCAAGACTCTTAAAAGCCTAAACTACAGGTTCCTGGTCTTTGAAACCGAGACTGTGTTTCTATTTAAAAGATGACTGACCTTTTAGGCTGTTGATTAAATGCAAATCCCACTAACTTAAACGGGAGCTGAAGATAGACAGTAACATACGTCATGATTTCTTCATTTAGTAAGACTCCTAAATCTGTACTTAGTCTAACTTTAGACACTCCAGTTTTGGCCTAACATATTTGAACAGCATCTGCTAGAAGCCTGGTAAAAACCACTTCGAATTTCCCCAGAGGGCCGCCAGGTTTCCCAGTGCCTGTATGCAGCGTTAGCATTTTCCTGGAATACCACAGTCTGAAACAACCTGAGATTCCCCACTAACATTTGTTTCAGACTGTATCTGCCTGCTGTTGCAATGAGCATACTTCAGACCAGCAGAGAGGAAATCTTCTTTAATTAACTAATTTGACCTCCTGAGTGGATTGTTCAGATATACAAGAATAAGGAATTAAATACTCTCCTGACATTCAACAGCCAAACTCTCAAAAATGGGAACAGCAACAACTCTGAACAAAACATGTCCAGGAAAAGAGAAAGTTAGGAAAAAAAAATAAAAATCACAGTATTTGGGACAACCATACCTTTATCTCGATGGTTCTCATTTTAAATTGCTTCCAGGAGTATGAGTAGGAAAGAGGTTGATTCCTTCAAGACAAAGCTGACTGAGCTTTAAAACTTATTTTGACACCACTATCATTCTCTGCACTTGTATATGTTCTTATTTTGTGTGGAGTCCAAATTAAAAAAACAAAACAAAAAAAAACACAACACAAAAAAAAACCCATAAACAAAAACCCACAAAACAAACAAACAAGCACAAAACAAAAACAAAACCCACCAAAAACAAAACAAAAGACCTCTCATCTTACTCTTGGACCACTACCTGGAGTAATCTACAGGTTCAGGATGCAACTTCACACCACACAAAGAACTGTTAACGTGTGAATGGGTCGATACTGTCCGATTAAGTTCTCACAGGTGAGTGTTCAGAGGTAATACTGTACACATGACTCTGAGGCAAAAAGGGCACACAGTGCAATTGGGAATTTTAAATAGGTACAGCCTCCCTGAACATTCATTAAGAGTCTACAAAGGCTAACAAATCTGATTAAGTCCTTTATGCACGATCCTTCCTTCTAAGTTTGAGCTGGCTGCTTTTGGCCAGACTGGATCCGCACAACCCATTTTAATTTGCACACAGCATTTGTTGCCAATGCACAGGTCTTTACTCTCCTTTCCCTAACTCAGGTTATCCCTTTCATCAGTATTTTATTGGTAGAGACAAAAGAAACACACATTTTGATAGACACAAAGAACATGCAACTGCGTATTGTAATCACTTTTCCTAAGTGAGTCCCAGGTTTTCCCAATATCGTAATAGCAGCCTTCTTTGCAGTAAAGGTTTCCAATATTTACAATGCTTAGACAAACCCTTAAGAAAAGGGTTTTTCCATGGTGAGTCACAAACTGTGTATTTTGGGAAACAGCACTTCAAGGACTGATATAACGCACTAAGAAATTATGTGGGAAGACAAAAATCATTGATGTTTTCAGCTGCTGAGATACAGAGTGCTTCCAAAAGTGTGGTAAAACCTACTCAAACTCCTGCAGCCTCTTTTCCAGAACAAAATAAAAATGCCATTAATGATATCTTTACATCTACTGAATCAAGAAGTTATTTCCAATATTTGGAGTACCTTTCCCATGAACACAGGCCGAGAGATTTGGGGTTCCTCAGTCTGGAAAAGGCTCCAGGGAGACCTTACAGCACCTTCCAGTACCTAAAAGAAGCCTACAGGAAAGCTGGAGAGGGAACTCTTTACAAGGGCACATAGTAACAGGACAAGGGGGAATGGCTTTAAACTGAGACATTAGGTTTAAATTAAATATTTGGAACAAATTCTTCACTGTGAGGGTGGTGAGGTGCGGAACAGGTTGTCCAGAGAAACTCTGCAAGCCCTATCCATGAAGTGCTCAAATCCAGGCTGGATGGACCCCCGAGTAACCTGGTCTAGTGATAAGGTGTCAGTGCCCATGTCAGGGGGATTGGAACTAGATCTTTAAGGTCCTATCTAACCCTAGCCATTCTATGGTTTGACAGTGATTTCTGGGGCTCTGTTAGATCTGAGATCCATGCTCACACACAGGGAATGGAAGAAGTTAAGAACTAGGATTATCCAAGAAAGAAATTCAGCTACAAGTAATTTTTTGATTTTAATACAGTCTTTGCTTGCTAGATTTATTATTTATTCCAGACAGGACAAACAGAAAAGTTTTTCTTACAATCATATTAGAGAACATCAACAAGATTCCCAAAGCTATTAGTAATTATAACCATTAGAATAAAAATTGTGTGGTTAATGACAAATGCTCTTTCTTCTGCTCATTTTGTTTCCTACCCATGTACCTTACAGACACACTCAGAAGTCTCTCAGCTTTGTTCTCTTTCCTCAGCCCCTATTTTCTTGCCCTGGGAGGACCAAAGCAAGGGACTCACTGCGCCCCAGCTTCACTTTAAATTTTCTACCCCAGGCTTGCAGGTTCTGCTCTCTCCCCCCGCTCCACAGTCACCTTTGTAAGACCATCACTGATGAGTGATGGATCAAGGCAGGGAGATAACCCTGAATCCGAGTACCCCTGCTTGCAGGAATAATTAAATATATGTTGAACTCAACACAGCACATGTCAATCACTTTCAATATTTCAATAAAACCATTCCTCTTTTATAGTCAGTTGATGAAACCTAAAATGATGGCTGCAACAACAGCTGTCAGTTTTAAAGTTCTTTTGATGTAAAATGCATTGACACCCTCTGCTGAATTTAAAAAAAAAAAGATCTGGGGGAAAAAAGAATTTTGTCTTTTCACTCAGATGAGCAGAGAAACAAAAGCTTCTATTTCTTGAGCAACGTAACTAAGGCATAAATTCCTTCTTATTTTTAAATGAGGTGTATGTGTTATATTCCATGCATAAATAATTTTACTATACCCTTTGAACGCTCAATTTTCAGAATTATTTTTTTGTTGAATTCTTCAGCTTTTCCATGAGCTTCTGTTTCCCCTCCACCCCTTCCTTTCACTTTTAATTGAAAAGTAATTTTGTTGCCAGGTTGAACCACAACTCTACTTGACAGGCATACAGAGGCAGCTCCAACACAGGGTCAGGAGCCAGCGCATGGACTGCAGCAAGTTCTCTAACACGAACACTTATATGTGTAAGAAATGAAGGATATAAAAGCCAGACAGGAGTACAAAAGAACCAAACAAACCCTCTGGTACTGAAACTCCATCCATGAGAAGATGGATGGATAGCTGTCAAACTTGTCATAAGCATACAAAAACCCATGGTTTTGGAGAAAGCTTTACAATAAAACCAGATGTTTGCAACAGTGAAAGGCAGCATGGATGAAAGCAAAAGTGTTCATTTCCAGGTACTTACCTAGCAATTAGCTTTGGCTAATTCCAATTTTTTCCAAAAGAAAAAGACAATATGCTTGCTGATAGCACTCAAAAGATGATCAACTGTCACAATCTACAGTAAAGTCCTTAAGAGTTGCTTGCATATTAGGGAGATGCAAAGAGATCAGAGCAGCAGCAGAACTTTAAAATCAATATCAATACTGGATGATGGAGGACGAAGAGACTGAGAGCAATCCCGCAGAGTAGGTACTGGTGGATGACACACTGGACATGAGCTGGCTTACAACGGTAGTGGTAAAACACTGGCACAAGTTGCCCAGAGAGGTGGTGGATGCTCCATCCCCAGAAACATTCAAGGTCAGGATGGATGGGGCTCTGAGCAATCTGAAATAGTTGAAGATGTTCCTGCTCACTGCAGAGGGGTTTAAACTGAATGACCTTAAAGGTCCCTTCCAACCCAACCCATTCTATGAATCTAAGGAAACAAAAGGAAGGGTGATGCAGTTCAAGTTACACACCAGCAAAATTACCCACAGAGATTCTGGGTAAAGGTAGGGCAAACATTACAGCCAGAAACGAGTCCTCAGCAAAACAATAAAAATACAGAGATCAGGTGAGGATGGGCAGAGCATAAGCATCCCTCCTAGTCTTTAAACACTACCTTCCTGTTTAAGTACTTTGATGAGAGTACACAGACCACAGCACCAAGACCTAGACACAGACTAGACATAAAAGTTTAAGGGGAAAGAGGCTCCTCCATGAAAGTCACAGGCCTGATACCTCACAGTAACTCTGTACATGAGAAGTTTGCTATTTTTAACAGATGTGAGATAGACAAGTGATCTACTGAACCACTTAAACTTTGCAGGTGTATTCTACATACTCTCCTGTTTTCTTCATTTCAAAACTATTGTATTTCCTTAGTTCTGCATTTCCTAGAGGCAAACATGTTCTTTCACACTTAATCACACTACAATCAGAGCTTCTGACATACAGCTTTGTCCTTCTATGCTGCAACCAGAGTTTTTCTGACAGGTGAAGGAATACAGTAAGTCAAAACATTAGCTGTAGCAGTGACAGGTTAGATTCAGACAAACTGCTGCAAAGTAAATGCTGATAACAGAATGCAACACCTGCCTTGACCAAGGTAAAAGCAGCCAAAAAGGTAGAAAAGGCACAGAAAGGACACACTAGACAAGTGCTGCTCGGATGAAAAGTCAAGGGTAGAGAGTAATCTGGTTTCTGACAGTATCTGGCACTCAGTAATCCACTTCCTTTTCTTTCTTTCTCACTTCAGTTCTACCACAGGAAATCTACACACCAGACAAACTACAGGTCAAATTGCAGCATTTAATCCTGTTCACCTCAATAAATCCATCTAAGGATGATCTAATCCATGCTAATGACCATCCAAATAGAAGTTCCTTTCCTCTCTCACACTATTTTCTAGGTTCTTGGCTAAAAGCCGCAAGCTCTTCCTCTTCCCTAATCTCAACCACAGCTCTGCAGCTCCCTGGACTTCATCATGATCGAGTTCAGTCTGCTAAGTGGATGGCAAACTAATCCAACAAAACCAGAAAATCGGGAGTGGCTTAGTCGCTGCCAGTACTGCAGGCACCTGAATAGAGGAAGTGGAGGAGCCTCACACCAAACAGCTGGTAAGAACAAGGCTTTTCATTTTAACCATGATGGGCTCTTTTCACAGGACTCACTGTCTCACGGGATAACTCAACTGAAAAAGCAGAATGTCAGCCACTTTCACCTTCCCCACCATGGCTCCCTACTCAGTACCAGCACTACTTGTCACAAGACCCGCTCCACGATCCAGCAGAACTCACTGCAGGAAAGGAATATCCTGCTCTGCCTTCCAGGGTTTCCCTACCATGCTGATGAGCCAGAGCTGCAGCTTCATATCAGTGGCACATGGATCCACTGAACCTGCAGATCTACTTTAAGCTTCACAGTTTGTGGTCACCAACTACTTCAGACTTACCTTACCCTTCATGCTGCCATAATCATCTCCCAGTACATATTTATGACTGCAAATGCTCTGTCCCCTATCAATGACCTACAGAACAATCACAGAGCTTCCTGTGTTGAATCTCAGTTTTAATTTAGACACGAGCAAGTGACAAATGGCTGCAATGAACCAACAATTGCAGTACTTGTAGTCCACACTTACTACAGACTAAGCTCACTATCACTGCAATTTGATACACACTTATGAAACCCACATACATGTGGCAGTAATAAATCCAGACATATGGAATGAACCAGTTCATGTTAAAACAGAGGTGTGCTTATACATAGCACTGAGAGGTTAAAATAGAGATTAGCAGTGATTCAATACTCCCATTTCACATTAGCACTAAGTAAAGCAACTAAGGAGGGCCTCGCTTGACCTTAACTGTTAAGGGTGTAATGTCAACATTTGTACAATCAAGCTAGTGCCCTGCTCTGACATATTAAGATTAAAGATAGAAGTACCTCAAATAATGAGATCTTTATTTTTAATTACCCAGTACCTTTAGGCAGCAGTTACAAAGATTACAAAAGAAATCTGGTTGACCTCCAGTTATTTCAATACTTGAGAGAAGCAAGAAAAGGGCAGGTTTGAAGGAAGTGATGTCCATTCAATTCCTAACAGAGGTAACTTTTGCATGCAGTTCTTTAAGCTCTTAATGGCCCTACATCAACACAACTTCATGAATCTAGAATGATGAAAGAATACAGACATTTAATTTGTAGTTAGCTGACAAATTAAACGTGGCTTAAAAATATTACTCCACACACAATTTTACGTATTTAAGAAGTTTCCTTCTAGTAACAGAAATTTCTGGATTATACATTATCATTTTTCAAAGGGAAAAAAGTGAAGTCAACTGCTTTAAAGGCAAAGTTACTCTTATGAAATGTTTTCGTGTGTATGTGTATATTTGCTTCTAACAGAGCTCTGTTACATACACACAATTTTCTCCTCCCTGGCCCCTAAAAAGGATGCTTGACATTTCAGTTGCACCAACATAATTATTAGACCGCACCACTGATATTCCCCTACTGATGTGTATCAGGAAACCCATACAGCTCCTTCCTACCTCCAAGAATTAAGTTTGTAATACACAAGGAGAATATTCTTTTTTACTCCAGGTATTCTCAGTCTCAACATAAGATGCTTAACATAAGATTAAGATAACACACTATTAATTGAACCACATAAACTTACCTCTAAATATATTGATGGTGGGTTATGCTCTCCTCCAAATTTGTCTAGCAGTGCCTCTATATGTTCTTGAGTCAATTTAATCATCTGTTTGATATTCCACACCTAAAACAGAAAATTAAGATTTTAATCATCAAAAGGACCCTGCAGAATCTGTCCTAAAACAAATAACCCCCCCAAATTTTCTTGATATTTAATACGCCCATAATAGAAATTTCAGTTATCAATAAAGGAGTGCAACAGGCTATCCCGTTCATCCAGTGTCAGTAATAGCTTGCTTCTGAGATAAACAAAGAAAAATCAAATTTCGTTTTAAAATTCAGGACCCTGAAACAACTTCTGAGAATGGTTTATTTCTCTTGTTTATCAGGATCATATCAGGTATTTTCCCTGCAAGACTTTGCAACCCAATTTCTACAGTACCATAATGTTTAGTGAAGGAGTTCTTTCATCAAACCTTAATAATCTGTGTAAACAACACTCACAAAACCTAGACCTAGTGTTCTATTTACATGGGAATAGTATGTTTTGATCTTGAAGAGTACCTTCTACACCTTGACTTCTATACTCAAGTCTACCCTGCAAGTTTCAGACCTTGGAGACAACGTAGAGAAGACATTTACCTCTAGTGCACAGAGACAACTTGGGGCATTGTATCGTGAAGCAACTCATGTTGTTACTCATTCTGCACAACCTGAAAGAGTTAACTTTAGGACTTGAAGACTACTGTAGGTAAACAGCATCATGAATTCAAATTTATACCTAAAAAAGGCAGCAAAGCACAAACCCAAACCTCTAAAGCAATAATGCTACACTGATGTAAGAAGCTACTTGAGTCCAAGCAAATGCAGAAATTTATAGCTGAGGAAAGGGAGGAAGAAAGGAGAATCGTTCTTCATCTGCACTGTTACTCAGACTACTTATCAGAAAAAATTATTCCATCAGTTTTTAGACCCGGGATGGAAGAAATGAAGGCAATATAAACAATGCTTCTTCCAAAGGTAGTTCAAAGACTCCTGTTGCCTTTTTCAGGTCAACTCCTTTCTGCTTCCCAGAAAAAAACATACACAGCCTCAAGACCAGTCTGGATGCACAAACTGTGACAACCTACCTCTTCAAAAAAAAAAAAAGAAAAAGAAAAAGAAAAAAAGGCAAATAACTTCATTTTCTAAAGCAGGCACCAACTACAGGATGTAATCGAAGTTGGATCAAAACAAGCTTTATTACTTAAATTTAGAAGTTAACGAATAAAACCCCTCTAAAATACTGATCTTGCATTTTGCACACCACCTTATTTACCCATTCTAATTCTAATTCTAAATGTCAGTTTTCTGCAGCAATTTCCTGAAGGAAACTAATGATTGATTCACTTCTAGACCAATTTTTAGAACAGATTCCAGAACAATGATTTCATCAAAGGCTGCAGTTGAGTAAAAATAATTTGCTCAGGAACAAGCAAACAAAACTATAAAGAGTAAGGAGTATGGGGGGGACACCAAAGAGTGTGCTACTCAAGTATTCTGTACACAAATTCTCTTGAGGCAACTGTGGAAGTCAACCTACAAAGTCCTTCTGCAGAAGCACTGAGGTTGGAAGGGAACTCTGGAGGTCATCTGCTCCAAACCCCTCCTCAAGCAGGCTGCCCAGGACCATGTCCAGATGGTTTTTGAGTATCTCCAAGGATGGAGACTCCACAGCCTCATGAGCAACCTGTGCCAGTGTTCACTCACCCTCACAATAAAAAACGTTTCCTGGTGTTCAGAAGGATCCTCCTGTTTCTGTTTGTGTCCACTGCCCTGGCCCTGTCACTGGACACTGCTGAAGACAACCTGGTTCCATTTTCCATTCACCAGCCCTTAATCATCTTCACGGCTCTTCACTGGATTCCCTCTTATGTCTCTGCTGTATTGGGAAGTATCCCAAACTCGACACAGCACATGGGGTGAGGCCTTACCAGTGCCCAGCAGAAGGAGCCCCTGCCAGATGAGTTTCCAAATCCTTTTTTTTTTTTTTTTAAGGACTGAATAATGAGTAACTTCCTTGCATGTTATTTTCTGTTTTGTGTCCATAACCACAAACTATCTTCTCTCTCCTCTTACAGCGAAGATACTAAATAACAAATATAACTGAGCAACACTGAGCAATATGCACAATGGAAGCACGATATTTAGGATGTGCTGGCAAGAGATCAAAGAGTGTCTAATAAGGGCAGAGATCTTCCTCCTAACTTAATATCATGACAAGTGCAAAAACTGAGTGACTATTTTAGGTGGTCCAGCAAGGCTGTGGATGCCCCATCTCTGACAGTGTTCAAGCCCAGTTTGGATGGGGCTTTGAGCAACCTGGTCTAATGGAAGGTGTCCCTGTCCATGGATAGGGGGTTGGAACTGGATATTCTTCAAGGTCCCTTCCAACTCAAACCAATCTGTAATTCTATGATAGAAGAAAAAGCCCTTAAGCTTACTGTCAGCTGCCAGGCTACAGTAAAAATATCCTTACCTGAAGAAGCTGAAATTGAAGTCTAACGGAAGACAAAATTTCTCAGAGGAACCAAAAACATTTCCCTGAATTACCTACTATACATCTGTGCAGTAAACCAAGAACCTTTCCACAAGTGAATCTTGCAGGTAAACTTTATATTTCTATAATCTTAGAAAGGCTTCTCACACAATTTAGAGTACACTGAAGGCAGAAAGAAATTTATCAAAGTCAACCATAGCAACAAATAATTACTCCTTGCACACAGAAATGGAAAAGCTATTTTGTGTCCCATATTCATCAAAAGTCCTCTGACAAGATGAGAAAACTTTCACAAATCTAGTACTGACTAGCATATTCTAGTCCTAACCAAGAACACACAAGAACACATATGCCATGACAAATTTCCGAGCTTCACAATTCCCTTTTAAGTGGCAACCTGTTTCTACATCAGTGAATAAGCTTAGACACAGTTTTTTTGTGAACCAGAGCAACCCTTTAAGTAGCCAGCTCCTTGAGAATCAGGCCATGTGCAGGTATATTGCATCCTACCATGCAGGATCTACAGCTACTTCAGTTCAACTGAAGGAACTCAAGTCTTCTCCTAACCAGAAATCAGAACAAGTAACCTCACCTGACTCAAAGTCTGTCTCTGCCCACCACAGTACAGTTTCTACCTCACAAACACTGCACCACACCTGTTGCACTCACAACAGTCAGCAGAGCCAGCAACTTCAGCCTGTCTTTGCTCCTCACAGACTTGCTTGTTCAGACAACTCAGCTCTAAGCTTATATCATGTGCACAACCCAGCCTTACCAACCTCGAGCCAAGATACATCCCCATCTCTGCTGTGGAAAAGAACCTGAAACACTCAGTTCTTAAGAATGACATCTCTGGAATTCAGCAGCATTGCCACACATATAGGTTTCTTCAAACTCTCCAGATAAAACCTAAATGTACAAAAATTGTACAATAACAAGTGTCCCATTCCCCATAAGCACATACATTCCAGGAAAGCAGCAAAGAACAACCTAACAACAGAGACAGCAAAAAATGACATACGGAATCCTTTTATCAATCAGTTCTGGACTAAAGAGCTTGTTCCTACACAACAGAATAAACCCAAGTTTTTAAAGATTAAGGTAATCCCTTTAACCACTCTTTATTCACACTATTCTCTAGAAATAAAAGAAAACTGCAGAAGCCTGATGCTTACTAAGAAAGAACAGACCTATTTTTTCTAACTC
This sequence comes from Empidonax traillii, assembly GCF_003031625.1. Classification (NCBI taxonomy): domain Eukaryota; kingdom Metazoa; phylum Chordata; class Aves; order Passeriformes; family Tyrannidae; genus Empidonax; species Empidonax traillii. The sequence continues at coordinate 2,125,542 of NW_020955277.1, forward strand.
TTACGGGCACTCCACTGCATTTACGAAGCTCCACACCCATAGGAAACCATAAACCCACAATTGCCAAGTATCTCACAGAAACACAAAAATCGATGCCAGCCTAAGAGATAGTTGCTAGAAATCTTAATGCATTCTGAGGGAAATCTGCAGTGCATCTAGTACTGCCCACATGCAAGAACAGTCTCCTTCCATAGGAAACGGCACTGGGATGTGAGACACCCTGTTTTGTTGTAGTTCCATGAAAAGGTAATGAATGCTTTACAGCTTGGATAACCTTATCATTTTTCCAAAAAAAGCATCAAATAAATGTTTCTGTCCTATCTGGTAGCATTAGGTTAAGGTTATTCTCTATCACAAGAGATTAGATTTGATTCTCCTTTTAGTGCTGCTGACACAAGGAAGCTGACGCAGGCTAACAGACACAGGCAGCCAGACGACTGGAAATATTCCAGATATACTGGAATATATCAACTTGAATCTGCCGATTGTGGATAATTGTGCATTAATTTTGCAAATAAGCACTCCCTTGCAAAGCAATAAAGATGATGACCTATTTCAAGCCAGAGGCAAGTCAGATACAGAAGAAGCCTAAATCCATTCTATTCAGGGAGGACTATGGCTCCACAAATGCGAGGCTCTAAGCCACAAAGTTATTTTCGCATCCTTTGCTGCCTGTCAAAAGGTGCAGAGCCCGATACAATACAAAGCAAACTAATCTCTCATACTTTTTGCACCTGGCATCAGCACTCAGATCTCGCAGCACATCCCAACTCTAAGTTGTATGATTCATATTTGGTAGAAGACACCTGAAAGTTCAAATCTGTTCTGTAAAAAAAAAAAAAAAAAAAAAAAAAAAAAAAAAAAAAAAAAAAAAAAAAAAAAAAAAAAAAAAAAAAAAAAAAAAAAAAAAAAAAAAAAAAAAAAAAAAAAGCAGCCATTATTTGTCCAAGCAGGAGATGCCCTGAAGTTGGATCATCATGTTTGGTGATGATAGAAAATACTCCGTTAGAACCAACAATGTAATTAAAAATAAAATTTAAGCATTTTATATGGAAACTGTTTAAAATCATCAATACATATCCATTATTATTCTAATCAGTCCTTTAAGGCTTCTTCCTTACACAATCAATGCAATGATTTGGTCCACTGAGCCAGGATCCACTTTATCATAAAATGTCATGTACAAGATCATCCTTAGCTGGACTACTGTATTAACTAACTTGAAAGCAAAGTGCTTGGGCGCAAGAGAGGCAAGAGGACACAGGCATGGGGTTAATACACAGTACCTCACCTCATCATGTGCATATCAACATGCAGAGGTTGTGGTTTTGAGTTTCTGCGCTGAAAATCACTGTTACCTATTTCTCACATTTTGGTAACATTCCTTCAGGTACTTTCCCCCTTATCCATCCTGAATGGTCCTATTCCTCTTCTTAATTATTACAAAGTTTGCTTTTCATTTTCTGCAGGCACCTGTTGGAACATGCACATACAGCGGGAAGGACAGTCCTTTCCTTCTTCCGATACTCCAGACTCCACCTCTTCTCCATCACTCAGTGGAAGTTTCTTGCAACTTGCACATCCACTGAGTTAATTTTTCAATTTTCCCTACTATCTGCTGGCTCTTCACGCTTACCACGTTTTCAAGAGTGTAATTAAACTATTTATTGAACAAGTGTGAAAAATACCAACAGCAGAAAAAATTTAATGAACTGAAAACCAGCTTGCAGTGGGTTTCACATGAGAATGTACACAAGTGACAAGAACATCAGTATCAAGGCTGCCTTTCCTACTTCATTTCCCAGCTTTTTATTAATCTTGGTGAATTGTTTTTATCATTTTTATTAATAGGTCCTTTACAATGTCTGAGACAGCCAGTAATGGAAATAGACTATCAAAGTTTGTACCTAGGCAGTTAAAAACGAGTCTGATAAAATTTACAACCACAGACGAGTAGATAAGTTACAGACAACAATATCTACAGAAGTTACTGTAGCCAAGAGAAAAGGGATCCCTTATCTCTTTTTCCACAGAAGTCTATGAATGTATCTTTTTAGACTAACAAAGAATGGCCCTGGTGGAGATATACAAAATTACATTCAGGAAGGGAAACCCTCCAGAAGGGGTAAAACACTTTTTGTACCATCCTGCCTGACGACAAAGATCATAAGTAGGTCAACTAATACAGTAATGTGATCAGCAAGCACCTGCTGTAAGCACAGCAGTTAATAAAATATTAAAAAGGCTTCAAGATGAAAAGCTATTTTCCATTTAACAGGTAACACTTTTTAGGAAGGAAAGACTAACTCGGAACCAGCAACGCAGGTTTCAACCGCATCTGTTTTGACACTGTGCCTGTTAAACACCACCACCCCACCAAAACCAAACACCCAACAACTTCCACCCTTATCCAAAAAGCTAGGAAGCGTTTTGCTAAGGTAACACTCAAGTATGAGAGTACCATCTTTGAGTAGTTCGCTGCAGAAACTCTATGGAAAAAAAATCAGTAGCAGACTAACTGTGCGATTCTAAGACAAACACATTCAATAAAAACTTGCTTTCTTTAACTGGGGGCCTTCCACCACCCCAAATCTGGGTGTTACCTTATTCTCAGTTGCAACTGATGGTTTGCAGAGAAACGAGAGACACAAGAACATTAAGTGAAAGATATCTCTCTCTTTTCCTTTCATTAATTCCAAACACAAACTGAATTGCTCATCATTCAGCTCTACTCTTAAAGCAGAATAGTCTTTCAGTCTGTCAGGCCTTTGCCCCTTAACTTGCCTCGTCTTTAACAAAGGAATTAACACTTCAAATGTTCATTACACCTTGTAAGTGTTTAAAAATACATTTTCAAATACATTGCAAAACTGTAAAGGATAAAGCTCAGTGAAGTCCATCCTGTAACATAACCAAGCAGTTTTTCTGTAAGAACAAAGCCACCAGGAGCCTTTGGCACTGTCTCCTCTGCAGCTCACACCAGCCTAGATGGTGGGTGCAATTATCACATTGTCCTTGCCTATTTACTCCTGCACCCTTCCTTGCTCTTTCTCCAGCACATAAACCTTTGGATGAACCATTTCAGATGCTAAACAAGCAAAAAATTGTTCTCTTTGTCAAGGTTAGCCTTCTGCCAGCCTACTGTGCTGAAACAGCTTGGCAAAGGGCCCAGTGATCACCTGAGCTGGTGAAAAAAGTCACCTTTCCTCTCTATAGCCCACAGTTAGATGGATTTGGGCTACCATGAAGCAGCAGCCTTCCTGTCTGGGTTTCAATTCTCTTCCATTCCCCCACTTTTTCCATCACCTGCCATCTTTGCTGCTTGCTGCTAAGTAGAACTTGCCTCCAAGCACTATAAAAAGGAAAGTTAACAAATGTTCTCTTACCACAGTAGAACAGCAGTGTGTGGAAAAATAAGAGCTGTCTGTATCCTTCATTTAAATCATTAACCACCAGTTGCACAGCTAAATCTTTAATTCCATATTCCTCACGGCTTTTGTGCTGCAGTACTAGTAGTCCCTTTTATTCACTTTGGTATTAATTCAATAGTCACGAAGACCACACACAGACTGAGTTCTGGTACAATTCACTGTATTTACATCCATTAATTTAACAACTTCTCCCTAGACAGTCAAAGGTTTAAAAAAAAAGAAAAAAAAAAGAGAGAGGGGGAAAAAAAAACCAAAACAACTATCCAGATTTTCTAACCCATTTAAGAATGCAATTTTGCTTTATACAGGTAACTACCACAGAATCTCAATACTGTTAAACCCATGCAGAGGTGACATTTAAAAAAGATTATCATGAATACACCAGATTATTTCTCTGCACACCTTAAGTTGAACACAAATTATATTTGTGAAGGAAAGCAAGCAGCCAGCCAGCTAATTACAATAATTGCCTATAAGAAGCAAATGGTAGTCGAGCAGAGCTCTTACACAGCTTGGGTCATATTAATTAAAATGACAAAACAAATAAACTCAGTCTCAGCTGAACTACAGAACTTAATTCTTCTCTCTCCTTGCCAGAGCACACAATTAATTAGACTATCCAGAAAAGATAATCAGCACCTATTTAAAAGTTCATTTTATCAATCCATACAATAATTTGTTATACACTTTACAATATTCCACCACTAAACTATTACTACACTGTGCATGTGTTTCCTACTAACTGATTAGAAAATGTAAAAGACAGCTGTAATTGTTTGGTCAAGTACAAATATATTCTGCTTGCTTAGAAATATCCGTGATACAATAAAGCAATTAATGTACCCCATTTTATCACAAACAGGTCTCAAAAGCTGAAACAGAGCAAATATACTATGTTTTTTCTTTTTAAAACACAAGTAATTTGCTCCCAGGCACAGAAAACAGTCAAATAGGAACTGCCACAGAAACCACATTCTCCTAAACAGCACTCTACGTTCTACTCAGCAGACCATCCTGCCTTAGTAACCCTCGTATCAACTTCAAAAATTAACTCATTTAAAAGGTAGAATTGGCTCCTTGCCACCCATCACAGAATGAGAAGAGTTAAAGAAAAACTTTATACATTTTAACTACTTAACCTACAGTCTGGAAAAAGTTAATTTTGAACAATGGACATAGGCTTAAAAATGTCACAAGACAACACAAACAGCATTCTACCACAATTACGAGAGAGACACATTTAAATCTACGTTACTTAAACCAATTAGAGGGAATGTTTGACCTATCAAGTTTGATGAATAAATTTACAAAACCAGATCAAAGACTGAGGCACCAATGTACAACCATCCAGTTCCAAACACCTAGATACTACCAACTTCTTAGCCACAGTGATGTATTTTACTTCAGGTTGATTTTGTAGTGCTTTTCAAACACCACTAGTAAATAACTTGTACTTGAGAGATAAAAAAAAAAGACACAGCTCTCAGACTTCAGAAATGTCTACCTTCAAAGCAAACCCTTTATCTGAGATAAAGAGGGGAAAAAAATTATGTTACCAAGTCTGCGCTCCCAGTGTCAGAAAATGTTGACTGAACACAACATAACTGCATTTGAAAAGTATTTACTACTTATCGGGGCATTTAAGAACAGCTTTAATAATAATGATACTGTTTAAGGGGCCTCACTATGGAACAGATGAAGATATCAGAGCTGGCATGCCCCCTTTTGCGGTCAAAAAAAAATAACTCCTAGCCACTTAGTTATGCAACACATTTTTAAACTAAGTTCATTTTGTTCATTAACAACTTTTCCTACTTTTCTCCTAGAAGAAAGATTTTAAACAAAGCTGGTACCTTCCACATAGAAACTGAATTGCCCCTTCATGCCAAGCTTTGTGTAGGTACCCTTGGGAGAAACCACAAAATTATTTCACCTGATCAAAACCTTAGAAAAAAGAAAAAAAGTTTCCTTCAGTGCTCAAGCACACTCCTGTGATCTCCTGAATTTAATACAGATAGCGTGGAAAATTCATTTGATGCTGAGCACTTGTTGAGCACTGCAGAACAGGTTGCATTTTTAAGAGAGCACAGGTTCTGTTTGCTGAACTTAAATGCTTGTGGTGGTCAGGGAGTGCCGTGGCAGGACAATAACTAGCACTGCTCCCTGAAAACTCCTGCCTGAACTGACAGCATCTTCAGTCTTTGGGAAGGGTTACAAATTAGACCCTTGCCTGCTTCACCCTTCTTTGCTAGGGTCCACTTTCATAAGATATCATCAGAAACAGAACAAAGAAAGGCACTGTGGCTGCTCCTCCAAGACTCATAAATGCTAAACAGGTGGAGTAACAAGACAAATACTTGCAGTAAGGGGTTTAAGCAGGAAAAAAAGAAATAGTGGGAAAAAAGCAGAAAAAAAAAAAAAGAAAAAAAGATTCTGCATCAACCAGCCTTCTGTAGCACTGGCCACAGAAGAGGGAATCAGCTGAATGAGTACATATTTTATCATTTTGGAAAGAAGCTGTGCACAGGAGGAAAGATTTGGATGATTCCATTATACACCCAAAAAGCTCAGGAGCAACCGGAATAAAAAAGCTGAAGCAAAGAAACACGTATCTTGCATGCTGACTTCTGTATCCTGCACCAGCTATGAGCAAGTAGCTTTGTTCACACACAGATGTGTGAACAGTTGAAAATTACGAAAACCACCTCACACCTCAAAAAACGAAAAACTGCACCCAGAACTCTCACGTGGTCAAGGCTGTTGAAAACGTACACTTGCTACACAAGAAGCTCCCAGACACCTTCACGTCCCTGGCAGAGCCATGGCTGCAATCCTATTTCTGGGAAAGGCATGGCTTGCTCAGAAGGGCTCCAGAGACACCAAGTCAGGTTGTTACATGGGAAGCCCAAGACTATCAAGTCTAAGGTGTTAAGACCTAAACTGGTAAGTCCAGTGAAGGAAGTCTCAGCTGAATATGACTTCTCATTCAAATAAAAAATGAAGGCTAGTACAGTTTCATGGGGAAAAGATGATTTATAAAAATAAATCAGAAAACGGGGAACACACACACACACACCACACCACCACTACTCCCCCCTGACAAGCCTTTAGGGGTCCACTGAACACTTCCCATGTTGGAGAGATTCCATTCACTAAGTCTGCAGAAAACTAATCCAGAAGAAGTGATGGCAATTTCCTACAGCGTTACTGAGTTGAACCAAACTAGGACAGGACCTGCTTGGTACCAAGGTGGCCCAAGGGAGCAGACCTGGCTAAGCCATGTGAGACAGCCCAGGAAATGGTAAAACCTTCAGCTCTGGGTGTCAGAGCACCACTTGGTGACTTGGGTCTAACTGCAGGTATTTCTACTCTACTGTGCATTTCAACCCTTCCAGAGGCGAGTGGTTCAAACCAAAAATAAAACTTACACTTGGTCAGAGTGCATCTCAAAATGAAAAAAAAACCTGTTACACCTGAAACAGTTTTTATGAGAGGTTGGACTGGAAAACAGAAATTTCATGATCAGTTCAAGCCTTCTTTTGTTTCCCTTCTAAGTACAAATAAAATTAGACTTCCTTCTAAATCAAATTCCCTCCAAAATATTTCATGCAGTCAAATTTTTCTATAGATGTAACAATTAATTAACCTGAACTACAGATCTGTGACAACAAGGTGGAATATTGCAGCCTCAAGGAAACCTATGGGGTTTTTCAGTTTGTTTTAAAAAATACCTGCCATCAAAAGATATCTCCACTATTTAAAAAAAGAAGAAAAAAAATCAACCAAAATCCAAATCTTATTTGGTCTACAGTATTTTTAACCTCATGCAACAACAGAACTGCCATTCCTGGCTAAACAAGCATCAAGAAGGATATTATTAGAACAGCTTTAAAAATAAAAAGTCGTTGAGTTTAAAACAAAATACATAACAAAACACAAATGGGAATAGTATTAGTGGCTTAAGCAACAACATAAATTAACAACAAAAAAAATACCAGTACTACACATTCTGTACCCAAACACTTTGTGGATATTCACAGAGACAAGAAACAAGCCTCCTAAGACATCAAAACTTTTCAGAAGAAGAAGCCATTACTCTATGAAGCAACTTTTGTGTAATCAAACAAGCTTCCACAGGACAGAGCTGTTAATCCTATTGCCATTTGGGAAAAACATCATAAGCAGAAATCTCTTTAATATCCCAAATAAACTCAGGTATTTCAAGGTTTTGGGTTAACATTCTATCTACCTTGCCACAAAAAAATCATATAAAGGCCTAAGGAAAAAAAGATGAGAGGTTATCAAGCCATCATCTTTTCTACACCTGGATCAACTTTCCCCCATCATTCCTGACATATGTTTGCCTGTGGAGGTGATAATCTATTAATGGGCATTTTATAAATAAGTTAAGAAAGTCTATTTTAATGCTTCCCTGTACATAGCCATAAGGAAAATTATCTCATAGTAACATGAAACCATCTCCTCTGCTACCATTCGAACTCTCTGCTTCTGGCAGTAACAGCCACAAGCTGGTGAATGACTTATTTGGATTCTTTTTTGCAATAGATTTGACAATTTCCATTTCTTTTTTAATCTCAGGGGTTTTTTCAGTCTTTCTTCAAAGCTCTGACCTTCCAGACTTCAGATCACTTATTATGCTTCTCTAGACTCTCCTCAGCTAGACCATGCAGTTCTTGAGGTTGGGACCCAAAGTCAGACAGAGCATTCAGCTACAGCCTTTCCCATGCTATGCAAAACAAAAGAATTCTTTCACTTATCCTTTGAGACACACTACTGCAGAATATTAGCTGCAAAATGCTTTACATCCCACTCAAGTTTAACTTGTCCTCACAGTTAAACAGCATGTCATTCAAAGACTGTGGAGTTATCTCAGTCACTGAACACAAATGTAAGGAAACGTAATTGAGATCGAACATAAAGCAGTGACGTTAAAAAACCACTCACATGGTTTCAACTTTCCAAACTCTTTGAGAACTAGAAACTTTAAAGGAAAGTTGTTCTAATACCCAACACAATAGGTTCCCTAAACACTACTGTAACAAACTAGCCCCAGTTTTACTTGGTGGATCTATATTATTTTATGAGAACCCAAAACTTACTTCATATTGTAAGGTCAGAGGTGCCTTTTCATTCTGTCTTTGTTTGATATATCTTTTCACCCACTCTCTATTTTATTCTTCATCTTAAATCTGTTTCATAGGATTAAGGTTTCTAAATTTATAACTAATATTCATGCAGGATAAATTCCAGCATTGCTGCCTAGAAAATGACCGACCATCCAGCAGCTCAGGCCCTCACTTCACAGCCTTCAAAATAATTTTGGTCTTACAAAGAGCAGTTCAGGGCACAAAGCTCCGAGTACAGAAAATCCCATTTGAATTATTTAATATTGGTGTAAATAATCTCTAGCAACAAGAGCAGAACCTTTCCTCCCAGCTGTCACACACTCCTTACTATATCAACAACCCTGTAATACTCTGAAAACCTTCCATCCAAACAATCTCTTGTCCCATGAATTCATCCTGGGGAAGAAGCCAACCAATGTGCCTCTGGACGCCAGCTCACATCCAGGCCTCCGAGCACCAACAACCAAATGGTGGGTGGAAGAGGGAAATTTCTGCACATCCACTTGCCCCTACTCTTTTCAGATCCTTCTGTCTCCAAGAAGTACCCATTTCCTAGATGTCCATATGAGTGCACAAGCAACTACTCTTGCCAACCTTGAATTGTAATATGGGGGGGGGGGGGGAAGCTTTAGCAATTACTATACTTTTTATTGTACGAATTATTATACTGATTACTAGAAAATTTTCAGTATCGGCACTTCAGCTTCCAAAGCAATTTCTGAAGTCTCAAATTCACTGTTTCATTAAAAACTGGTCATGAGTTGAACAATATGGCTTAAATTTGTTTTTCTAAGGCCCAGAGAATTTATAAGGGACGCTGATGTAGCTGTAACCAACATAGAGCACTCCATTACGACCTCAATATGGAACACCCCCTTTACCAGAGGGCTCCAACTGTGTGTAAGACGACTTCAACATCTGTCAGAAATTATTGCTGTCCACCCCCTTTTAAAACTAGAAACTGAGTGGGGAACTGGGAATCAGGACTGCATTTCCCTAAAGGCTTATAGGAACTGAAACCTTTCCAGGTATCTCCTCAAAATCAGTAAGGTTATGCTCCTTGACAGGTTTCCACAGCAAGGTTACTCCTAAAGCTTAGATTTACCTTGTCTGGAAGGACTGAGACAAAACACTAGAATATGGATTTGTATTAGAGCCATGAGCCAGTCAGAAGCACTACACTATTTTTCTGACTTATGCCACTTTGAATTTGCATTAGTCTGTATGTTGACTTGGTTTAGTATTAAGGATAGTTTCCATTTTAACTGTGTCAGCAATTTTTTGTGCTTGACCTTTATTAAAGGTACAGGTCTAGATGAAGTAATAGGTGTACTTACACAGTAAACAAAACTTAATTACTTACAACTCAAGGAAGAACTAGCTAGCTAAAGAACAAAACCACATCAGAAAATAAAAACTCTAGAACAAGCTCTGCCTTTAGACCTCTGTGTTTCAGTATTTCCAATGTATAAGAAGTTTGCTTTAAAATAACACGAGAATATCCCCACACACTTCCTAAATACTTGCACCCATACTGGCAAAGTCCCAACCTTTCTGGTTGGCAGGTGTTCCCTCTCCTTCACATAGGGAAGGTATTCAGGATGGGGGCAAAAGCAGCCACACTATGTAATTTACCATTTGGAATCAAATCCAATTACAGACACATGCTAAAACATTTTTGAAGTTCAAGTGACTTACAGCAGTTTCACAAACAACCCCCCTTTGGTATGAAAATTGATTTTTTAAAAAATTCCTGCCTCCTGCCACTGCTTTTCCCTCTCTTCTCTTATATTGCAGTTTATCTATCCAGCTCAGCTGTATTGATGTTATTGTTCCAAGGGCCACAATATAAACTAGTTATTGGAGTAACTCCATAGAGATTTGTTTTTTAAGGCAGAAAATAACTGAGAAGTGAAATTCCCTGCACAGCTGCACCACCACAAACCGGGCAACAGAAGTCAACGAGAAGCTTCTTAACCTCACTTTGCTGCTGAAAGTGTTTGTTAAACCCCACTCTTCAGGTATTTCAGTTTCTCAACCAGTTGAGAGTTTCTCCTTACTCAGGGAAGCTGGGACTGGACTCGCATTACTCAAGGCATTTAATCACCCTGCTGGGTGGGTGTAAAATAGATGGTGCTCTGCTCAGTTTTGCCTGCCCTCAGCAAGTAACTCCTTAAGATGAGGGAACCAATCTCACTTCTCCTGAACATCCACAGGGGTGGAATCCTGCCCCCTTTCTCCCTTCTGACCATCGCCCCAGCATGAGCTCTAGTAGTTGTCAAACTTCTCCACTCATTAACTCCACTACGCTATTAATAAATAAAATGGATTATAAAAACTTGTCTTTGGTGAGTTGGGAATCAAACTGGACGCCTCTGAGAGCTGCTGATCAAAGCCAGCTCATTTTCCCTGCTAGAGGCAGAAAGGAGAGGTCACCAGGTGGGCTTGGTCCCTCACGGGGCCACAGGACTGCTCATAGGTGAGAGAGGTCCTGCGCGGTTTGCACAGACATACCGGCGAAAGCTGAGCTGAAATAATCCCCAGCGAGTTCAGAACAAACCGGCAGAGCTCCTGCCGCCTGTATTTCCCTCCAGAGCAGAGCCGGTGCACGGCATCTGGCAGCCTGGTCTGGCTCGGATGCCTACAGTGCCTGAATTTGCAAAGCACCTCGCGTTGTGAGGGCGCAGCGTGTTCCTTCCCCCTTCCGAAAAAACATCTCAGGAGCGTTCGCAACTCACGCTGCAGCCCCGGCAAAACAGGTAGTGCCGCTCGCCCTCCGTGGGATTGGGAAGTTAAGTAATAAGCCCCAAAAACACAGGAAGTATGTAAGAAAGGCACAAACCAGAGGCCTGACATCCTCCGTGCCCCCACAATGCCCCGTCCGCCAATATTTCCTCAGACCCCTTGTGCAAAGCCGGGGCGCGTCTACAGAGGGAACCGAACCCAACCTTGGGGGGTTCGAGATGCATTTCCCGTGTTTCCAAACCCATCGGGGGGAACCGATGGCCAAGCCCCCGTACCAAAGCCCCGCCGGCCGCAGCCCCCGCGGGGGCACCGGGCCGGGGCTCCCCGCGCCCTTCCCAGCGCGGCCCCGCTCCTTCCCCCGCCGGCTCGGGCCGCCCCCGGCACGGCACGGCACGGCACGGCCGGGCCCGGGCCCCGCGGGCGGGCACCGCAGCCGCCGCCGTGCGACTGCCTCACCTCCTCCGGGATGGCCGGGTCCCCGCCGCCGCCCCCCGCGTAGCCGGCGCCCAGCGCGGGCGGGTCGGGCTCCATGTCCCCGTTGAAGAGCGAGGCCCCCTCGGCGCTGCCGCCGCTGCTCAGCGCCGCCATCTTGGGCCGGAGCGCCGGGCCGAGGGCGGGGCCGGGGGCGGCTGCGTCCCCGCCGGGGCGGCCCCAACCGCGACCCGTAGCGCGAGGAGCGGGCGGCGCGCGCGGCCCCGGCCCGCTCCCAGCGCCGCCGCGTCACGGCCCGGCACCGTGACGTCACACACGGCACCGCCGTGCGCCGGCCCGCCTGACGTCACCGGGAAAGCACCGTGACGTCACAGCGCGGCCGCCCCAGGAGCTCGGACGTGGGCGCGCGCCCCGCCCCCCGTCGAGGCCCCGCCCCCCGGTCGAGGCCCCGCCCCCCACAGAGGCCCCGCCCCCCCCTCTGCGCCGCAGCGCCCCCTGGCGGCCTCCGCCGGTCCGGTCCGGTGCCCGGGAGCGGGAATGGGGAGCACCGGGGAAGGGTTGGGACCATTGCAGGGGGCACTGCGGGTCCTTCCCAGCCGCGGCCTTCGCGGCAGCGGGGAAAACCCAGATAAATGAGGGAGAGCGGTGCCGACGGCATTAAACTGAGGAAGGAGTGGGATGCCGGGCATCCCTCGGCGAACAGCGGCGCGGCGGCTTTAGGGTGAATCCTGGGAAACGCGAGCCGCGCTCCCAAAAAGCACGCGTTAACCTGCTGGCTGTAACTCTAGTTAAAACTGAAATAATCGATTGCCAGGATCGATAAAACATCCATATTTTTCCCACTGACAGCACTGGGCCGTGGGCTGCCCGAGCTGGCACCCTGCTCACAAAGGGCGCTCCAAGCGAGGGAAGGGTCGGGTCTGGATAGCAGCAGGAATCGGGACCCCTCGTAACAACTCTCTCCCGTTCTCCGGCTGGCTTTGTCCAGTCTGGAGGTCTGGGAGCAGATCCCTGTGGCCGAGTGTCTATCTCGTCTTCCCTGTGTGTGCATGACCGGACGTGCAGGAATTCCCTTGACAGCCCGGCTTGCCAGGGATAACGGGTGGGCTCACACAGCGGGACCTGCCGTGGCCTCCCGTCCCCTGGTGCGAGTGACAGAGGGACCAAAGCAGTGCTTCGGGAAATGCCGCTCCCTCCAGCTCAGGAGCGAGGAGGAGCTGGACTCGGCTCTTACTGCTGCCTCCAAAGATGCTCCCGCCTTGTCCCCAGTGCCTGTGACCATCTTTCCCCAAAGTGCCACTGGGCTCCCATGTAAAGTAAAACCTGGACCCGTCTCGTATCCTTGTGTGCCACACCCACTGAAATGCTGCTTACACACACATACATAAGGCCTTCGCTAAATCGGGTGTTTTAAGCTGCTGTCGTGCTGAAAAGGTCGTTATTACAGATACCGAAATGGTAGCAGTATTTTAATGCGTTGCAAAGAAAAGCTGCTGTACCAGAACAGCATCGGGACTTCGGAGAGCACAAAGGCTGTTGTAACACAGCCTGATGCATTTTATTGTGGCCAATTACAATATACTAAGTTGAAATACGCAAGCGCAAACATCCTTATCTTCGTTTCGCTTCAGCTGTGAACGTGTAAACACACAGCCTCTTAACGTAATAATCCTGGTGATAGATTTGAGATTTGTATTTCACCTTTCACGCTGGGGCCATCGGCGTGGAAAATTCTTTCAAGTTCAGTTCAATACCGGCAGTGCTGTAACTGGCAAATAAACACAACTTCAATTTACTGTGCAGACACAGGAAAAATACGATGGAGTTGGAATTACCAGACTCTGATGTTACGAGGGAAAGGATCTTCGGGCATGAATTTAGCTGAGGGTCTCTCCTGTAGAGAGCTATGCAGTATTAACCACCACCTGAACACAGAAATAAGCAAAATAATCTGGTTAATATTAGTTAATATTTCAGTGGATTTTAATGGGTCTTCTGACAGGTTACACTTCCCTAAGAGAGGAGCCTGGGGTTTCCTATGACTGGTGGCCTGCGGTGCAGTCAACAAAAGGCTGCACAAGTACATAGACTAAGCAGTTCGCCAAGTTTAGAAATTTCTCTCTAATAGCCACATTAATGAAAAGGATAATTATCAGCAATTCCTGCTATGTGATGGGAATGTGTGATGGCAGTGAAAAATGCACACAGGCCCTGGAAAATAACACCCATGCTGAGGATTAAGCGCTGGGACAAATCTCTCTGATCTCTGAAGGAAAAGGCAACAGAGGTAATAGGAGATGGCTCTCCAGGCACACAGCCTGTTGTGGAAAGGCCAGCAGAGTAATACAGGTTAACTGACAGAGCAAGTCCATTCATTTCCATGAAATTTATACCAAGGGATAATTTAGTCTCAAGGCACACAATGTAGTCATAGCCCTTGTTTTATTCCCCAAGCAATTTATGTCCAGGGCATAGCCCTAGCAGTGGAATTAGTAGATGAGCAATCTTTTAACTTGTAATACCTTTCCCAATGATTTTGTACTCTTGGGTGCCTTCCTTCTGAGCTTCTGATTTTTTTCAGAATATTTTCATCCACATAAAATACTAGACTTTCTTATTACATTTGATGTACCACTGAAGAGCTGGAATTCTAAACCATAATACTGAGAACTGGAAACACAGCACAATTACCACCTGCAATATGTGAGATAAAAAAAGAAACACCTAAAGAACTACTTTAAAAGATTGTTGTGGAGGAAGGAGACAGAAAATCTACTATTTATGCTATCCTTTCCTTTTGACTGGGGGAATCCACACCTAGTAATAAATGGAATTCCCTACTGCTTCACACGGTGGCCATTTGGCTCCCTGCCTAATCCATCATGATGAAAGATAAATCATTGATAACTGGAACTATTTCTTGGCGATATGAAATCCCATCTACTGATAATTGATAGCATGAACATCTTTCACAGAGATCAGCTTTCATTACCAACGTAGGTCAAAATCAAACTTACAGCCTAGATGTGAAAGGGAGGTTTCTGCTATCAAATCTGTGGGCCGCTGGCTGGTTGACTCCTACAATGCAGCACAGCCAGTTTATCTGGTAGTGCAGCAGGTAATGCATAGTTGTAAATGTAAAGCCTGCCACCTCCCATCAAACTCTTGGTTAATGCATTGGGGTTTGATCCTCCTCAGAATTCATTAATTTTAACTTGGGTCAGAAAACAGGTCCAGCTGTTAAACCACAAAGACTCTTCAGCTAGACTGCCCACCACCAGAGCATTTGCCTGATCTAATCAACACCTGCACTTTCAGAGAACAATGTTTGAATGAGGCAGTAAAAAATTTATAGGACTACCTCACTGTGAGCATTTGGACACATCTTTTGTGATCTTTATCTTTCTCTCCCCCTCCCCCCCCCCAAAAAAAAGAATTAAATACTACAAAATATGAATGTCCAAAAGAGATATTAGATGAAACCTCATCTAATTGGTCTCATTTATTATATTCTTTCTATAGAAGACAGTATCTCAAAAAATCCTAGCCTTCCATTTTCTTAATCAAAGACTTACAAAATTTGCATATTGATATGATAATTAGTATGATTTTTTAAAGTGGTGTGAAAACTTGATACACATTGGATATCTGAAGTACCCTTAAAATTTACCCAAGTTTCAAAATACTGCTTAGCCTTTTCACGCACTGAAAAGACAGTATTTGTCCCGTGCTTGGTGGCATTTGTGCTTGGCCCATGTATGTTTGAAAGTGCTGGGTTAAATTCTCAGTCTTAACAGAGGAAATACAAGTCTGCATGATTTGTGAAAACACAGTGTGTAATGACACTGGTCATGTTCCCTGTTACATTGGACAGAAAATGTGAAGCAGAACAAATATTAGGCTGTTGTCCAGAGTTAAATCATTTTCTGATTACTAGTCAGAATAATACACACTTAAGAAAATTACTTCCCTCTCCAGGAAAAGAATGCTGAAGATATTTTTTGAGGAAATAACCCATTTTTTTTTCCTTTCTTTATCACCTATATCTCGCTCAGTTTAAGATGGACTATACATATTTCTGCATTTCTAAGAATCACTTGCTGTCTGATTGATGCAATGTAAGGTAATAGAGAAAACAAGGCTGCTATTTTGTTTTTTAAACTGTTCCTGTACAGATCATATGTATTGTTTCCTTTGTAACTTCCTGAGAACTAGTTCAGGACATTTACCCATCTGTGACTCTGCTAAACCTGAAAAATTCATAAATACTGTGAGAAATTATCTAATATTGTGATGATTTGAGCTTGCAGCTGAACGGTCTCATCTGTATTTTTTTTCAGCTGATGGAGACTTAATAGCTCTTTGCCTTTGAGTTAAATACATGAACAGAAGTGATGAGGTTGGGTAGAAACTACTAATAGAAATAAGGTAGGGAAAAAAGAAAATGTGAATCCTCCAGGTTCTTAATTCAGTTTTCATTCTACCATTAAAAGCAATGTTGATCTAACAAGATTTCTTTTATATATAAATAATAACCTGTTCTAGGATTTCTTGTAATAATATTTGGAATATTTACATAGCTTTTATTTGATTTAAGTGTAATTTCTTTTCGAGTCATTATTTATAAAACTGCTGTTGTTCTCTCCGTAAACCGCAGCCCAAACCTTTAGAAAGTATAAACCAAAACATTTTCCTTTGGAGGCAGGGAGCAGGCGAGGTGATGGCACTGGGATGTGGGAGGGACTTTTCATTTAGGTTGCTTCCATACCGTGCACGTTGTTTGGTGTCACAAGAGCACAGTACTGACCTGTTTCCTTCCTATTCCACCTGAGCAGTGACTTTGGGGTCCAGCAGAGTATTTGCTGTGCCACAGTGCTCTGCCTCTCCCTCTGCTCCTTCCTGCCTTCGCTCCCATACTCGCGTGGAAAGCTGAGCAAGCCAACGTTTCATGGAACAGCAGCGTAAATACCAACAGATGTGGCACAAAAGGGGCCATCAGGAGAAAGCACGAGCCCCAAAACCACTACTAAAGGGAAGCAGCAGCCAGTGGAAAAGGAGGGGCAAGGATGGGGTAAAAGATTAGATGGAGGGAGAATTCAATAGAAGTAGATGCTGGAGAAGAAGGTGCAGCTCTCCTAGGAAACGAGAAGCAGATGAAAATAGGGAAACAAAGGATTAAGAAACACTGGTTTTCCTGCCTGACATACTTAACTAAAACCAGGACCAAATCTCATGTTTGAGAAGATTAGTCAAGACCCTTCTGTTTCTGTAGCATCCCTGGTCATTGCCTTAACACATTCAGCTTGTTCGGATATCTGATTTCTGAGTCTTTGTGTTGGATAGTGATAAGCTGATCAGCTTTAAGGACTAAACAGTTTTAGACTCCTCACATTATTATTCCAGCGTGAATAATCACATTTTATAACTCAAAACCATTCCATTCAAGCATTAAAAACCCCCACTAATGTGATTGAGTGTGTTCCAAGAAAGGGCAGGAAAGGATACCACCTCAATCATTTTGCTGTTCAGAAAATGACTGTTCAATTATGTTTCACTCTTGAGATTTTTCTTCATAATATCCAGGGTAGGTGAGCGTCTCCTGGCCTGAATACCTGCTGTAATTTGATTCTCCAGCACTTTACAGACATGTTGGTGACTATCTACATCTCTGATCTAATAGAAGTGTAGATAGTAACTGCACCTTGCAGTTTCTAGCCTCTTCTCTGAGCAGAAAAAGTCCATTAGGGTTGGTATTGCCCTGGAGTAAGGAAACTTTAAGAGTCCAAAAAAGCTAAATCAATAGTAGGAATCAAATACAGAAACTGCAGCTTTGACATGGAAGAGAGAGAACATGGTGACCTATCATGGTTTTTCAGGGCAATACCCCACATAGCTGGATTTTTAAGAGTTACTGTTCTTCAGTGATAGATTAAATAGTATGGGTAACCTTTTCAAATGAATTCTTATATTGTAATATGCATAGGCACATCTTATGTATTTAAACATAAGTGCCTTGTAATGACAGAGTCAGTGTCACAGTTCATAATCCTTCCTTGTCTTTTAACCCTCCTTACCACCAAGACAACACAAGCCTCACAGACATTTAGTCTCTCCCATAAAGGCAAGCTGCCTGCCAAGCAAGTAGGAATTAGGAGAGTCTCCCAACCCTGTTGCTATGTTCTCATCGTTCCTGGGAATATGCACTTGGCCAAAGGCAAGATTTCTGGTGCAGTGGTCAATGGCCTCTCAGTGTTTCTGATGCTGTGGATTGCTTGCAGCTTGCAGATACGCTGAAGGCCCTTGGATGTGGGTATTCCTTTTTGATATAATGAGACTTCTCTCTGCAGAAGATACATTCATTTTGGTAAATGAACACAATTTCTGTTACCCCCCTCTGGGGGAATTCTACATGACTCCAGCTCAGATCTTCGTTTTATCTTATTTTTAAGTGGTTTGCATGCCTAGTCAGTACCCTACTATCTGTCCTCAGAGGGCAATAATGTTTATTAATAAACTTGAAGATGCTATCAAACAACTTGAGTCTGAAAATACAGAGACATAACACACTGTTGGCTGTACTGGTGTCAGGCAACAGAGCAATATTTTGGCAAACATCATGGCATATAAGCAAAATCAATGCAAAAGCAGAAAAATAAAGAGGCCGCAGCGTTACTTTCCAGTTGTCAGTAACAACTCTGATTCTGTAGCCTAATTTTTACTTTCTGGTTTATGCTGTTCATTCAAAAAACGTTTGTGAAGTTCAGAGCTTGTGAGCGACACTTACCTGCACATCACTTGCACCAAACAGACCCAGGACAAACAGGCAAACAACACCATGTGCTGCCTCACACACAGGCTGTGCTCCAATTGCCTCCCATCCACCCTAGAAATGTTGCCTGGCTGGGTGATATCTGCACTGCCTCGCTCAGGGGTTTCTCTCCTATATAAATGTGCCAGCTGGAACAAACCAGCTGAGACCACTTGAGGCTGGAGCCTCCACTTAAATGTTCCTGTGCCTACAAACTAAACACAGCACTAAGTGACATCAGCTGAAATGTAAGTCATACCTCATTTACTTAAATAAAAAAAAAACCAACAGCATAAATTCTGACATTTTAGAAATAATAAAAAAAAAAAAATTACAATAACATTTTCAGTTAGCTAGCCAGTTCACTACTGAATGCAATCCCCCCACACCTTCCAGACCACCTGACATTGCCTGTTGCTTCTCCAGAAATATTCTGAGCAGCAGCATGATGCTGCCTGTCACACACACAGGTTCCTTTGCAGGAGAAATTGGAACAGTAACACCTTGTCCATAGTGGTTGCTGGTTGTAAATAAGGCAGCATCACCCAGGGGCCAGCACAGCCCACCCCAGCTGTGCTGCTCCACTCTCTCAGAGGATGAGGCACTCCTTAAGCCACTTGAAGCTCTCTGCAGAAACCAATGCATGGCACCCAGACAGACTTACATTATTCTAATCAACACTGAATATCACTGGGGAACAGCTCCTGCATACACAGAAAAATGACAGAGTCTCTGGAGAGATGCTGTTTCATCAGCCCTGCCCTGAAGAGACCGCTGTCAAAGGCTAAAGGGGACTCTGTATGCTGGCATAGGATTTAACTACCTGTTATGCAGAGGTAAATCCCATTGATACAGTTGGAGATATTCAGTATTCACACAGCTTCTGGACCACTTCTGGAGATGTATAAATCTGGAATCACATTTTAGACATCTGCTTTTGAAAGGTGGGGGTCAAGTGATGCCATTCACTTTTATTCAGGTAAGACTGTAGTGGAAATTGAGGAATGGGATGCATTTACAATTATATGTTTGCAGCAACACACCACTGCGTGTGGCAGTAGGATGGCTTTTAGACTTTCTGGACCTCAGGTGGTTTCTGCTCCTAATACCATTAAAAGCCTATTTACTGAAGCAGCCCACGAGGCAAACATCAGACCCACAGAAACAACAACTGAAGTGGGAGAGACCCTCTGCACTCTATGAAATATTCACAAACAGCTTTAGGAGCCCTGGGATGAAGTGAAGTACTTTCAAGCATAGACAGAAAACCTAATGGATATAAAAATCCTTTTTTAGGTCTTGTTGAGATTTGTTTTCACAGACTTAGCTATGATATGAGAAAATGTATTAGGTCATCCAGTCTGCCTCCTCCTCTTCCAGGAGAGAAGTGGTCCCAGCGCTACTTTTTATAACATTTGGCTCAGCCTAGTTCTGCCTGACTCAGACAACATAAGCCAAACCCACTTTTTGGGAATCCTCTAATTTTTTATAAATATTTGACTTTGTGGAATTTCCCCCAGTATTCCACCCAGAACAATTCAGCACAGCGATGTCACAATTGTTATCCTGTTGATTTCATACTTACCGCCTTAGGCAATCCTAAATAATTTCTCAGCCAGTGTGGTGGTGATGTCCCTCTAATATCAGTCATGCTCCTCCCCATTTGAACACATTATAGCTGTGCTCTGCTGTGACTGAGACTTCACAAGCAAATCCTTTCAGATGTTTTCCTGTCTGTTCCTTCCTCTCTGTAGTCAAGACATTATTATTTTTACACTTGAGAAAAACGACAAGGAAAAGAAAGGAGAAAGATGTTGAATGGAAAGGCAAAAATGGGTTTTTTTTGTGCTCCCCCAGCTGTGCAGGCACAAAAAGATTCATCCTAAATGGATGGCCCACACATAATTTAAGTTTTACTTCTAGGATTTATGATGAGGGTATTGTTTTCATTTTTGCTTACACTTCCACGCCTCATAAATCCTTTTAAAAAAATTATTATTAGAACATCTTGAGTTTTCCATTGTGGTTTGGATAGTTAAGAAAAATGATGCTGCACCTAGAAGAGGTTAAACAGGAAAAGTTTCTGCTCTCACACATCTCAATATCAAGATAATGAACAGAGAACTCCCTCTGAATGATTTTGTTTCCAGGATCTACTACCAAGGATTGTACAAAAAGTGCCACAATCATTTACAGAGGCATTTCACTGAGTTTAAGGGATCAATCTAAGATCCTCATAACATTTGTTTTCTTTGCATATTATCCTTTCTGCTTCATTCCCTCATCAAAGCTGCCTTTCAGATTTGTGAAGCTTTTCCAAAACACAGAGACTTCATTGATTACTGTTTTTTAAAATTACCCTAAAATGGACTTCAAACTCAAAGTGGTAGAGGAACATGTACAGACACTTTAACATTTAAAAAATATTTACCGTTTAAGAAGTATCAGATATTTCTTTAATTTTTTTAACTTTCACAATCTGACCAAATCATTTTTTTTTTTCAGCATTTGAAGTCTCTAACATGTAAAGCAGAACAGCAAAACCAGTAACATATCACAGCTTATCTTATGTATTAAAAATGTCATCATTGTTGCGTACAATCATCCCTCTGAAATAAAGCTTTGAAATACACAGAACCACAGCCAGACTAAGCTGCTCTTTACACAAGGTTCTCCTGGGGTAAATTCCCACCCTGGAAGCAGCTTAAATTCATGACGCTATTCACTGAGTGATCATTATTCTAATTTTACTCTTAGGGAAACAAAGGCAAGTAAGACAAAGCATTCGTCTAAAACCAAAGAGTAACTCAGGTGCATTTCATATGACCTGTGTAAACTTGGAATGTTGTTTCAATAAGTAGAAAAAACTCTTTCCACATTAGGGGAAACTTCTTTGAAGTTGTCACTTTTCTGAGCAGAGCACATATATTTTAATACACTGGTACCTTTGGCAGAAAGCAAGACTGTGGGTTTTTTACCTTCCATCATTATGAAGTGTGGCCACATGCAAGTGAACTTCTGCCTGTCTGCAGGACTTTCAATACTAAGAGGTTCTGGCAATAGCTGCATTCCCTATAGGATATATACAGCAACTGGGTCAGCCTGTTTACAAAACAGCTTGTGATCATCACAGCAGCGCTCAGCAGCTATGAATATATCATACCAGAGTCTAATTAAAGCACTGCAAAATAAGGAAGCAGTGGCACTTAATAAAGGTGCTCAGGACTGGGAGGAGGCTGGGGTTTTTACTCTCAGTACTTTGCAGGTCAGCTAACCAGGTTTATTCTGATCAAGAATTAAAACATCCAGCTAAATGTCTGCTGAAGACAGTCAGCTCATAACCTTGGGAAAAGTGTGAATTTTGTAACAAGACACAGCAGTTTGAATGGTGAAAAGAATTGTTGTAAGGGGAAAGCCAAAAATAAAAATCTAATTGAACTTGGTTATTTGTGCATAAAATGGATAGGCCGCTATACCAATAGCCGTACAAAGTATAAGTGTTCCTATCCTTGCCCTTCAGAACATGGCTGGAACTCTACTTTCTCTCCTAAATACACATACTGTGTTAATACTTGGTTAATCTCTGGTGTGATGTTTCAGGATTGACTCAAAATTTGTCTAGACTCTGATTTTGATGCCTAAAAATTAGTCTTCATCAGGCAATGTCTATTCCTAAATGACAGAGTATAGGTTAGAAAGGAGGTAGGAAAGTGCCTATTTCTATCCCAGCTCTGGAGAGGAGAAGGCTGTATTTTCTGGAACAAAATAGTTATGCTAATGCTCCCAGCAAGCAATGGATTATCCTAATACCAGGATATACTCCAATAATGGCTGAGTCATTGTTATTTTATGGTGAAGTTTCAGGCGAAGGAAGACAGCCATTTTTGAGACAACCAAATTCTAGCAGATGAGTATTACAGAAAAAAGAGATGAAAAATTAGGCAGGGGAACCTCCCTTGTACTTTAAACTGCTCTTCCAGAAAGGCTGTGGGTTTTTTTTTAACTCCATCCACTTTGCTTTTTTGAAGCTGCAAAGAAAAGATGAAAATCAACAATCCAGTCCATTTGTTTCACATCTGCTTACTTCACAGGCATTTTCTCTGCCTTTTTGCATATGCTGTGGGAAATAACTTCCCAAAGTATGTTCCCAGAGCAATGCTTTGACTCTAGAGCAGGCTTGCTCTGGCAGGTTGCAGAGAAAGTGGGATCATTACAGCTGAGTAGCCAAGCAAGCCGTTCCCTTTCCTGTTCATGATATCTGTAAATAGCTGCGTGGCTTGAAGTAAATAAGGAAGAAGAGATTCACCTCCCAAGCCTAATTATCTAATACTGCACTGCTGAGTCCATGTCTGTGTCCAGCAAGGTGACACACTAAGGTGCATAAAATACCAGTAAGACTGATTGCTCCCAGGAGATGCTCAGCCCTTTAGTAGGCTAAATGCAGATTCCAAAGCACAATCACGGCCAACCACACTAAGTATTTTATATATTGTTGTATGTGTAGTCGTAACCAGGTCTCCCTCCACACACAAAGTTTAAGACCATGCATACTTCCTTTACCAGAGTAGAACCATAATTCCCTTTTTTGATGCGTGCACCGCTTTTCATCTCTTGCATGTTTATACCATGGGAGTTCCAAGTGTTTCACAGGAACAGAAGAGATGCTGTTGATTTTTCATCAGAGTTAAATAGCAGGGAAAACATTTTTATTGATCTGGGAGTTAATTTTAGAGGACATCAAGAGCTGTGCAGAGCTGCTGCAGTAGCTCTGCTGAAAGGATTCAGAACTGGTTTTTCTCTCCACCAAACCAGGCAACTAAGCAACTTCACCCCTCACATCTATAGCCAGAGTGTCAGGCAGCAGCAACCTTTCCACTTGGATAATTCCCTTTCCTACCAAGTGACTCCCTGCTGCTCTTCTTTCTGAAGGGAAATTCAAGGGAACGAGGCAGCTTCCCCTCAGCTGCGTGCACGTGTCCCAGGAACCAAGAACTTCTCAGAGGGCCCAGCAAAGGCTCTGGATACTTCACTACCAGACAGGTCACTACTCACACACAACACATAATACTAAAATGCCACAAGCACATTAGAGTTGAGCAAAAGGTCCAAGTCACTAAAATGATTTTAAATAAGAGAGAAACTCACCACTACAGTACAGAGCAGATACATATTTTGTATTAACTTCAATAGCATTTTGTTGACTGTTAAGAACTTAGGTGTTGCTTCCTCAACACTGCAAGTTTCCTAAAATCAGCTTGTTTTAGAGCTTAGAAAAGCAGGTAATACTCAGTAAGGACACTGAACAAGAACTACACAGCTCACCAGAAACACCTTTAACACAATCAGCACTTCAATAACCTTGGCGAGGTCGAGTTGTTGAGCTGTTACAAATTTATGTAGATCCTCCAATTTCAGTGCTCAGATAGATCCCTTCAAATACACTTAAATTTGAACAACTAAACAACAAATTAAACAATTTGGTTTAGAAATGTCAGTAGATTTAGTACTGTGCCCTACTTCAGAATGCCTCTGCACACAAACCCAAGCATATCCCAAGCTAACTGTGCTCCAGCTTCCTGCTTCAGCCACTCCCCTATCTTCAGTAGCTCTCCTTTACTGCCTCTAGGATGTTCCTCTACACTTACATGGTCTGGAAATTAAAAGATGCTGTTTCAAGGCACACACACAGGCAAGGTGCACACACGGCCAGGCAGAGCAGCACAGCTGCATTCTGTACTTCCTGTTCCCTGACAGGAGCTGACAGGTAAGAATCGCAGATGTATGCAATCATTAACATTAGCAACAGCAAAGAAGCCTGGTGATAAAACCCATAGTGAATGCTAATGAAAGTGTTCATCATCTTAGGTAGTATTTCATGCATGTCTTCCAGGCAATCAAAGTAAGTTTCCTGTACTAAAATTATTTTAAATTTCATTATTGCATGTAATCATTTCATTATTTATGGATTTAGTTATTTAATTATTAATTAATATTTCAGCCTCTTCTGTTGCACAGTCTAATCATTCAGGGTACAATGTAAATGCTGTGGGCAGGCAATGGAGTGAGAAGTATTGTCCACTGAAAAATGCAGAATAACAAATTCTAACAGCAACTTAAAAAAAAAATAAAATTGCTAAAGCTACCTGAAGTGAGACTCATTAAAACAGGCAAGTTTGACAAGGAGCAGTAGAAGCAGGAATACTTATTTTTTTGTGGCAATAGTGTTGACACTAATACAAGAAAGTAAAACAGACAATGAAAAGCAAACAGATTTCCAGATCAAGAAAAACTGAAACAGCTACAGGTGGCGTCAAGAAAAACACTGAGCACTTCTTTTTTTATTACTGTTTTTATTACTTGGGTAAGAGAGGCTTCTGACAAAATAATGTGCTACAATACACAGTAGATTTAAAGCACAGAAATTCAAGCCCAATAAAACTTCAAAGACCCAACCTCATGTCCAGAGTGGAGTCCACTATTTCACAGTGTGTTTCTTGTGCCCCACATGCAGCTCACACGCCAAACCCTCTCCAGCTGTTCTCCAGCATTTCCAGAGTAGTTAGTTGTATTGTTCAAATAGAACTATTTCTTCTTGAGAGCTCTCTTTCCTTCCCCCTTCTTTGGTTTTTCCTTCCCACGGAGCTTTTTCAATCGCCTCATCTCCTCCTTAAAGTCTTGATGCTCATCCCTAGATGAGGAGGAAAGTAAAGAAGTTTACTCTGTTTCTTGGAACACTGAGATGCGAAAGGTTCTCTGGAGTATGTGATAATGAAAAAAACCCATCAAAACTTTTTAAACCATGAAATCCATACTGAAATTCACTGCAATGTATTCCTTGTTACTGCAACAGTATCACTGAATGATTTTCTCTGGTACTTTCAGAACTGACAAGGTTGCCCTTTCCAGCAAAAAATGGCGAGTGCATATTTGCATTATTTCAACTGCATTTATTGATTCACTGTGCTTAAATGAGCAGTAAAATGTAAAAATCAGCAAGAGACAAGGATGAGATTCCCCCCTTCTCGTTTGGCCCAGCAGTCTACAAATAGCACATTGTGTTCCTGTGCTAGATGCTAAGTTCAGGTCATTAGCTTCTAAGGAAACAGGGGCATGCTGAGCAGTAATTACAGCCCATGACACTGCTCTCAGGAGACTTCAAGAATGAGTTATGAAGAAAGCGTGAGTACTGGTAGAATCTTAACAAGAGAATAAAACAGGAAGGAGGATGAAGGGGCCGGCAGAGATAATTAATCCTCAGTAATGATCTAATAAATTCTATTAATCTCTGTTCCTGTATTTTTCAGTGCAAAGCAATTTTCAAAGGTCCTAACTGCATCCTACGTGGCCTAAGATTGCTGCACTGCTATTTTTCTACACAACTTCTCTAAATAGTAACAAAAAGCTTGTGATTTATTATTGGGCCCTGTTAGTCTATAACTCTTCATTACATATTTCTGAGCTGCAAGCCTGACCCTCTACGAGCTCTCTGTGTAGAGAGCAGCTAGAGAAGGAACCTGAGATTAATAGGGGAAGAGTAAGGAACATGGACATGTCACTGGGGCTCTCTGTGTAAGCAAACATCTACTCCAGAAAATGTTTGCACACCCACCTAAACAAGGAGCATCCTGGACACAATCCTTGATGGCTAGTGTTGTGATACTAGCAAGAGAAATTAATCTAGTTTGACCTCATAGGGTTGGCAGCCTCCCTTTTTTAAAGGATTTCTTTAGTGCTACCTGATTGAAGTCAAAGAAATGCATTTGACTCCTGCTGATGTTCTTTAGTGGTGCAGTTTTTTTCTGCTAGAGACCGTGGAAACTCATGTGGAAATTAGACAACTGGTTTGGATGAAGCTGGAATTAATAAGGCTATTTAAACAACACTTGAATTTAATTTAACCTTATTTATTTTAAAGGATAAAAAGGCCCTCTGGCCTAACACAGACCTTCCTTCTCTTCAACATTTCACTTATTAGCTGTTGAATGATTGAGGAATATATCATAAGACTGACTCAGTGCAATTTTGGTGTTAACATCACCTCTTCGTAGCGCATTCATTTGCCATATCCAGAACTACAGCCCCATCTCCTGTCTATGAGAAAGCTCTCTTCCCTTCCCCACAAAGCCAAAGCAGGAACTATTTCTTATGTAACTGCTTGCCCAAAACTATACCTAAAGTCTTTTGCACAAAAGGTTCCAATTATGGCAAAAGTTGGACAGCAGTCACTTATTTTATGCTCCTTGCCCTCGCTGCAACAATCAAGTGTGCATTTCCATATGCACCACATTCAGAACTAAAACTTTTTTCTCTTTCCCTTGAGGAAAACAACTGTAAGCGGACTCACAGCCACCCCCTTTCCATCTCCAGTCCTGCTCCCAACCCTGTAAGCCCAGAGAGTACCTGTAGAGACCAAAGTAGCGGAGTTTCTTCATGAGGGCGTAGTAGGTGTTGTGAGGAGGGTACCAGCTGTACACCTCCTTCCGCTTGGCCAAGGGCTGCTCACTGAACAACTTCACCACCTTCATGGATTTTGAGTCAGTCGGCCTGACAACGTCTCCGAATATCTGCGCGCTCAGCCGGGCCATTCGCAGGGCGTAACTGGAAACATTGGACATGTCTCCAGGAAGAGTGGGCACACATAGGCAGACAGACAGACGGACAGACCTTCCTGCAAAAGGAAACACAAGAGCGCCACAACTCTGAGATGGCTGAGCATGACAGGCTATCCCAGAATTAAGGCAAACGAAACAACGCGTCGTACACTGATCACACGTTTCAAGTGTCACCTTCCTTGCACGAAATCAGTCTAATCTTTAGTACATAGTTTAGCACACAAAGAACATCAGCACCAATTCAGGTACAATTACCAGCCTAACTAGGACACTACAGACAGCAATACTGGCTATAAAAGTACCTCCACTGAACCACAATTTACCATGGCTAATTTATGAGCAGATGCCACTCGGCTTGCTCAAGACTACCTCTAAACTCACATCACAGGAACAATTACAGTGTGAGCTCTGCCAAAAATAGCACCTGCTGCAATACTGCTGACTTCTACACAAGCACAAGGTAAGACACCATCTGAACATATTGAGGAAGCAACCTGGAAGTTTTGCTCATGAAAATTTCTCACCCAATTTAAAACACTGTTATAATCTGTCTAACAACAATGGCCAACCTAAATAAATCATGTTTCTCTATATGAATCACACAGATCTTTCCCATCTCAATTCTCTTCCCTTAATCATCTATGCCACCTTTTTCTTCATTCTCTTTTCAGTCTCTCACAATAGCCATTCTTTTTGGGAGGAAAAAAATTTCCCCGTGCTAGATTCCTTTTTCCAAGAAAATCCACCAACAGCTTTCCATTCTCTTTTAGCCATCTCCCACCTAAAGACCTCTGCAACAAAAATGCCCTGAAGACAAAACCATTATTAATTGTTATCAGGCCACCAGAGACAACCACTCTCTTAAAGGAGCATGAAGAAGGGTTTTCTCTCAGCTTTTCTAATCCTTCCCACTTTTCCATTTCTTTACATCTTCACTCTTTCTTTGCAACATGGGTTGTAATAGACAAGAATGAGAACCCCATAATCCTGTATTTTAAGCTGTATGTTGCTTGCACTGTGCCTTTTTGAATAAGTGACGACAAGTCTCCAGAGAAATAAAGCGAGATTTGTTCAAGTGGACTACACTGAGGTTGAAGTTCAAAATTCTTGTTTTAAGAAGTATTGCACAGCTGATTGCAGATGAGCGTAAAAAATTAAAGAGCATGGATATGAGTAATCAGTAGGACAGTGCTAAGTCCATTTCAGTATGATTACATGGAGCCTGTTGTTTAATAATGCAAATTTGAAGTATTCATAACCTCCCTTACATACACTTGCCCACGGCAGGACCTGGTGTACAACTGTCTGCTTTGATTTACTCCTGTTAGTACAGCTCTATAAAATGGAGCAGGAAAAAAATGAAGCATGTAATTACAAGTAATCTGTGTCTGAGAGAGAAATGGAAAAATCAACAAAAAGGAAGGCTAAGCATCAGAGGCCTCAAGCTAAGGCAGCAGGCCTACTGTGAGAAGGCAGAAGCTCTTCATTGACTGCAGGGCAGCACTTCCACCTGAGCACCTATTACATGGGGCAGTGATCACTAAGTCGTGCTACACCATCCATTTCAGAACAGCCAGCCTTAATTCCTACATTCAGAGACAAAGCAACAAATTTTCCCCCAAAATCTTCATCACATCGCTCTGAAAGTATCATTAGACCCAAGTCAAACAACAAAGCTTGCTCAATCTCTTCTTACTGCAACCTTTCAATGAAAGCACCTTTAGCTCCTAAACGATGCAAACCTGTGGTCTGATAAACCCGACCTTTACTTCAGAATCGCTAAAGGAATCTAAACGGCCCAAGCCAACGCTGGAGAACTCCATTAATCCTCACCCCACTAAGAATGTTTGAGAGAGAGGAAAGGTGAAGGCTACAAACTCCCAAGAGCCAGAGCCATCCAAAGCCTGTTATAGGGCGATCTCTGATTACGCGAGATGTGACAGAACAGTTTTGTTATCGCCACGTCCAGCGAGGACAATTTCAGGATCGCCCACTGGTAACTAACACACCTAAACCAAAACCAAACCCAGGCTCCAGCACCGCCGCTCCGCCTCCTCCCTGCTCCTCACTCCCACCCAAAGCAAGCTTTCCCGCCCTGGGCTGTTTGTTTTTAATTTCCAATCCACCAGCCTGCCTCACACAGCTTCCTTCTCGCTCGGAACACAGGAGGAAAACTTTCTGTTTCCAGAGTGACTCCTGATTTGAACCCCGAGCCCGCCGGGAAGAGGAGGCCGCCCCGGGGCACGGAGGTCACCGGAGGCGGGAGCGGCGCATCCTCCGGCCCGAGTCGGTCCCGCTTCCCTTCGGTAGGGCAGCGTCCGGGGACACAGCCCCGCATCGCGGGGTCCATTCCACCCTGCCCCGGCCCCGGCCCCGCTCACCCGGTAGCACCCGGGCGGACCCTCGGCCGGCGCGGAGCGATGATGCCGAGGGGCGGGCGGTGATGCCGAGGGGCGGTCTGAGATGCCGAGGGGCGGTCTGAGATGCCGAGGGGGCGGTCTGAGATGCCGAGGGGGCGGTCGGTGATGCCGGAGAGCGGCACGGGAGGGTGACGTGCAGGGAGAGGCGGGATCGTCCCAGCCCGGTCCCGCCTGCCGGGGCGGATCCGCCTCCTCCTTCCCCGCAATGAGTGACGGCCTGTCAGGTGCTGAGCTGCATCGTCATAGAATCATAAAATATCCTGAGCTGGAAGAGACCCACAAGGGTCGTCGAGTCCAACTCCTGGCTCCGCACAGGACAACCCAAACCATCACCCCATAAGAGGGTTACGCCCTCCTGTGTTAACAGGCATCTGCAGATATTGTCAGGAACGTTTCCATTGTGCCTTCCTCTCTTTTTCCTGTTATAGGCAGCTTTGGAGTTATATGCTTAAATCTAATCGTGAAATCAGCAGATGTTCTCATTAGACGCTTATGACAAATCTACATACAGCATTATTCTTTCCTTTTGCCAGGGAAGATTGTTGTGAGATGACCACACAGTCAGCAGTCTTGCTCTGTGAGAATGTCTGTCTGGGTTAATAAAACAAAAACAAGTCGGTTTTACTCTTGGGAGAAGGTATGAGTTTACACGAAGGGCTGAAAGCCAGGTGTCGTCACTCACAGCCTTGACCAGGCTGCGAACCGAGACAACCGTTGTCAAAATCCAGCTTTACTGAAAGGTGATGATAGAAAGAGTTTGGGAGCCACAAATGTTTCTCTGTCATTCATTGTGTCTCCAAACCACACACAAAAAAATTGTTTCTCCAAAGTTAGGGTATCTGTCTCCTGTGCTCCTTGCCAGTCCTTAGACTCATAACATTTGCTTCCCTCTGCCTTCTTTTTTTTCAAGGATGGATATTCAGCTGCTTAAATATATCTGCTTTGGCAAATCCACCTGCACAATCTCGGTCTTTCAGCACAAGTGTCGTCTTGGTCTCTGGTCACTAACCCTTGTGACTCCAAACCTGGAGTGGAGCAGGTTGTGTGCCCAGGGGAGCCCCTGAGACTTGGGGCTGGGCACCTGACCCTGCTAACGCTTCCCCCGCCGCCCCTTTGGCCACTGCCAGTCCCGCCTCACGTGAGCTTTCCCTGTGCTCGGTTTATGCTAATTTTTAATCAGTGCCAGGAGGTGCTAAATCAGACCCTGTACAAACATCTGAGTAAATGACAATTATGTGATTGCATTTATACGCCAAACGTGTAATGCCATTGAAGGAGGAAGCTGGGTTTGTCTGGCTGGGCCTGTTTTCTAGAAGAGCAGATTCTGCTCAGCATTGAAGATATTGTTATTCTGTTGGCCTTCCTTGATTAATTTTCGGTCACCTTTTCCATGCTTGTCATGAGCAGAGCAGCCTCATGGCCTGGGCATGGGCACCCCGGTCACCTTACTTGTCCTTTTTGAATATTGGCATGATCCTCTGAAATTTCCTTTTTATATTCCTGATCTAGTGGAAGATGTCCCTGCCCATAGGAGGGAGGGGTTGGAAGTAGGTGATCTTTAAGGTCCCTTTCAACCCAAGCCTTTCTATGATTATTAAGAATTAACATTTATGGGATCTCTTTAGCCAGTTATTCAAAGACTGTCATATAAAAGTTCTCTAGATATCCTAATTTTAAAATGTTAGCTCTAGTAGAAATTGCCTTCTATTTTCATTACTGACTAATGGACTGAAAAGTTCTTCTTTCCTTTTTTTTCCCTACTAGATAAGAAAAGTACCTTTTTCTAAGAAGGGAATGTATGTTTTTAACATTTCTGCCACTTCTATGCTGTTCTACCATCTCTATTTAGACATACACCTTGACACTGTTGCACTCCCCATTTTACTGTCTGTAATCACATTTCTGTAGTCTTCATTTTCTGTATTAACAGAACAATTTTTTTCTCTATATTTTGGCCTTTCCATGTTGTTCTATACTATGCTTTTAGCTTCTGAGAATTTCCTTCACCCTACTGCTGAGACAAAATTGTCCTTCAGCCAAATTTGGCCATTTTGTTAATTAAGCAATCATGACTTTACGGAGTAAGATCATATGTACTCTCATTTACATTTCTATCTCTATTTTTAAATCGTAATTTTCGCATCATTTCTCCCATCTTGATGGGGATAATCTTTCTGAAGCATCTCTGTGTGTGTCTCAGTCCCTGACTGGGACCGTCCTCTTTCCTTGTTATACCAACTGTCCTTGTTATACCAACTGTCCTTGTTATAATCAAATTATGATAGCTGACTCCTAAGCAACCACCACTTTTTTGTTCCATGATTAAGTAGTTTAAACATTTTGAGTTCAAAAATACTTCTTCCATATAGACTGGAATAACTTCTGTCATGGAAAATAAGTTTTAGAAAATCTGATGAGACATGGCTGCCGGCTATTTGGGGCATTTTCCTCACACAGTTCCAAACACTTCTTGTACATTGGAGGGATCAGCCTGATTCTCTGCAGCCATCTCTGCTCCCTTCCACCCCTCCTCAATAGCATTCATTGGAACAAGTTACTGCTTGCATCTCTAAAATAGTGCTGATGGTTTCATATGTACTGTTACCTTCTCAATCTTCAAATTTCTTTATTTATTCAAAAGGATTGGGGCAAAATATTATAAGATTCCATTTTATCTTTTCCAGTAATTACACCAGTTTGATCTTGTTTCTCCTCATCAGTGAAAATATCCAGTTCTTCTTGTATGTTACCCATACTCTGAAAACTGGCATATAGAGCACTGAAGAGCATTTTCCTCTTTCTCTCAAAGTAGGATTCTGGTCCCATTTCAGTTTTTTTGTGATTTTGGTTTTGGTTTTTTTTTTGTTTTGTTTGTGGTTTTGGTTTTGGTTTTGGTTTTTCTTTGTTTTACTTTGGTGTGGGGTTGGTTTGTTTGTTTGTTGGGTTTGGGTTTTGTGTGTTTTTGTTTGGTTTGTTTGTTTGTTTGTGGGTTTTTTGGTTAGTTTTTTTTTTTTTTCAGCTTTATCACCCTGGGATCTGATGGTCTAAGTTACTCTGCTGAGTTTCAGGGCAGAGACGTTTAGTGGATTAGGTTGGTGTAAGAATTACGGCTGTTCCTGATCAGGACAGTAGGCAAACTGACTTTCCCTCATAGTTACACATCACAGGTCAGGATCAGTAGGCAGAAGTCACAGAATCACGGAGTCATTTAGGTTGTAAAAGATCTCTAAGTCACAATACAAATATTTTCAGAGACCCAGTGTTGCTGCGTATACGTTCAGGCTCCAGCACGGCTCTTTCGGGGTGATGAAAGCACACACATGAACAGGTCTACACTGGTTAATTTCTTCTGCAGTTTTTACTCTGAAATCAGTTGTTTCTGCTGTCAGACATTGCTATTATTAAATCAAAGTAAAGAAGTGCACTCATAAGATCCTATTTATGTTACTGTATCACTGTTGTTGCTGTGGTTATGAGGAGAATTGATTGCAGAGCACCCAGCCAGGGTTAGCGTGCCAGTAAGGCAGCATACAGACACTCAGGATGGAATATCAAGGTCACAACAAGCAACAAAGTGACAACACATCTGCAAATTTGCAGAGGCAGAGCATGGTCTGCTTTGCAATCCACATAGCCAAAATGGTCTTTCTCCCCTCATTTGGAACAGTGTCTCCCTATATTCTGATGGGGAGCTCAAGCTCACTGGGTGATGGGATTCATCCTGGAGGACACTGTCCAAGTCACTCTCTCTGAGATGATGCTTATGGTGAGAACAGGTTAGACAGGCCAGTGTGGCTGCCTGACAGTGCTGTAACATGCATCCCTGGGAGCAATTACCATCAGAGATGTGTGTACTGGTGGCTGCACTCCTGGTTTAGTTTGCTGGTGCTTAACATTCAGGTCAACAGCTGAACTGCTCTCTCTTCTTCTTCCAGGGAATGGAAGGAAACAGCAGAAGCTGACAACAGGAATGGGTTTGTGATGAGCTGAATTCTATGGATGTATTGTTAGATCCTCCTGAGCTTTTTGTTGTAAACAGAGCAAAGTGTTTGGACTTTTTAGCAATTATAGAGAAGAAAATCAGTGACAGACAAGTGAGTGAAAAAGGTGAAACCCTAAAAAAGAAGTCGAAAGACAGTGAATTGACATGATGCTAGAAGACAACATGGGCATTCTCTGCACAGGGACTGTTGTGAGGAAAAGACATGAGTGGAATGGAGAAACATTCACGAAGCACATGAATGCAAAGCAGCAAGAAAAAAGAGAAAGAGACCTCTTGATAAACTACCAGAAAGACCTTTTCACAAATAGTTGGCAGTAATTCGGTCTGGAATTATTTTATGTGATCAACAATGATCTGGAATTAATTATCTGATTAATTCCTCTTGTGTATGTGTTTTAGTTTTAACTGAATGTAAACAGCTTTAAGGCAAAATTTTGACAAAATGCGACACTTGAGACACTGTGAGTTTGTCCTGAGAAGGCAAAGGTACACCCAAGAAATAAAAAAAGATCAGGGTGCCAGCTTGCTCATTGGTGCTTGTTTATTGACATTTACGAAGAAAAAAGAGTCTGAACTTGTATCAGTTGATCT
Organism: Empidonax traillii; assembly: GCF_003031625.1. NCBI lineage: Eukaryota > Metazoa > Chordata > Aves > Passeriformes > Tyrannidae > Empidonax > Empidonax traillii. The sequence goes on from NW_020955277.1 coordinate 2,159,731, forward strand.
TGGAAATGAGGTTCCTGTATGACACAGTGATCGACTTCACTCCTAAGTCTTATTCTCAGAACTATCAAGCTGCAAGATGATCTCTTGTCATAACATTTTCTTGTTATAAATATTGACATGAGGGAATAAAATCATCTTCAACTGAGTGAAGCAGAAGGACCCTCCGAGCATTTGGTAAAACGGCATTGGCTACAGATGTCTTTAGAAATCATTTGTTATTCCTTCTTTATGTGATCACGATTAATTGGCAAACTTCAGCTGTATTTTGTTGTGCAGCGATTCATGTTGAACCATGGGGACAACTGCAGTGCAAAACCCTCTGGAGAGAATGTGTAGTATTAAGAGACTGAGAGACTTTGGGTGGGCATTTGAAGGATACTTTGACTTTAAAATGACTCATCAAACTAATGCCACAGAGTGAAATCTACAAAGATGTAGCTATTAAATACTGCCGCTCCAGCTACCTAACACTGGAAACACTTGGGAGAGAGATGCAGCATTAAAGAAAAATAGAAATTATTTTTCAAAGCCAGTTGGCATCTTGAGTTTATTGCTTTCCCCAACAGCCAGGCTGTTGAGGCAGCTTTCCTGCCTCCTGGGGAAAGGGAGAAAGTGCTTTTCCTCTTTCACACGATGCCCTCGGACTGATGCCTGAAACGATATTGACAGTTCTCCATTTTTAATGGACGATGAGCTGTTCAGCATAGCAGGGGGTGCACGAAGCTGAACAGGCAAGTGATGGAGGATGCTGTAAATCTCCACACATTTATATGTTTGTCATTGAGACTGACTAATTTGTAGTTCAACAAGATGTCAGAATAAATGATCAGTGATAGATTTAAATGAAGTACTTAAGACCGAAGAGAAGGAATATTTCTTAGTGGTTAGATCAAGGGACTGGGAATGAGAATTGTTGAATCTTGGGTTTTTTGCAGCTCCATTACTAACTCATTGGATGACCTTAAGCAAGTTAATTAACCTATCTGCCATTTCATCCCTCTGTAAACTGGGGATAATAACGTCTGCTTCAGAAATGCTTTGTGAAGAATAATTGATTCTTAGAAAATGCTTCAGCTTCCCCTAGTGAAAAACATGTTACAGAAGTCAAGTATTGTTGTTACTTTACCAACAATATGCACATAAAACTTTTAAAGGCAACAGTAACAAAAGCACATCTGTCCTGGCTGGAAAAAAGTACTGCTGGGGGATGAAGGGGGAGGGAAAAAAAGGAAAAATATTAAAATAATGGAATCAGCAAAAAGCAAAGAAGTAATGGAGACATCTGTCTCACTGCTGATAAAAGCTCCTGTAGTTTCTCTTCCATCATTCCTTGCAGCAATTGTCTGAAAGGACATCCACCAAGGTTTTCAAATGGGGTCAAAACAGCTGTTTAACTCTACGTGACCAGGTGTAAAAATGAAGTACAAATAAAAATGTTCCAGCAATAGAATTTTCAGACCAACATCAATCTCTTAAACAGAAAATCCAAGGAGACTCGTTGGGTCTGTCTGAGTTCACATTCCTGTTTCTTCCAACCGAGTTCTTTTCAAGATGCTATCTCGGATACAGACCTCTTGGGTTTGTGAGCTGTTGGCTCCCTTGAGTTTCAGCAGACTCTGATACTGTACATCCCCCTTCATCTCTGTGGTGCATTCCAATGGAGATTTCTCTCCACGTTTTCCTCGTTTAGGTCCCTTCTTGTCTTGGGGTATCCTAACCAATGCTGAGCACAGGATAAATCATCAGGTCTTTGGGAGCACTCTGGGTAGCCACTCCGGCCGTGTCGATTTGTAAGTCAGCAGATTTTCCAAGATCTGGCTGAACTCCCAGGTTCCCAGTCATTTCAGTGGTGCTCTTTGTAGACCTAAACATCATTGATCAACCTTTCCCCCTCATATTATAGTCTTTTGAAGGCAGAGTCATGGAAACTGATAATTTTTTTGGTTTTAGTTTGGAGTCCTTCAGTCAAGTCCTGGTGGGTGACATGAAGCTGCTGGTAATTATGTCAGGGTAGCTCAGTCTGTGCTTATATCCAGGTGCAGAATCCAGCACTTCCCCTCACTGAACTTCATATGCTTGGTGACTGCACAGTCCTCTAATTTGTGGAGGTCTCTCTGCAGGGCCTCGCTGCCTTCGAGGGAGTCAGCAGCTCCTCCCAGTTTTGTGTGTCTACAAAATTGCTTAGCATCCCTTCCAGTGCTGACAGAAGAAGAGCAGTCCTTAAGCAGCTGCTCCCTTCTCTTACAAAATGAGCACCTGTAGCATGGAATGTCCAGATTTTCTTTCCTTCTCTTTCTTTCATTCTTGGTTAACAAACCAATGGCAATTGCATGGAAACCAGGTCTTCTTGCTTAGGCATTCAGTTCTTCCTGCTGTGTGTGCCCCATCTGGAGCTCTAATCCTCTTTTTGTGATATAATCAAATCCTCAACAACCAATTGTGATTGCACAGTGATAAAGCTTGAGGTGGGGAAATGAACTGCACAAATGGATGAATTCTGAAGAACCAACTACTTTATTTGGATGCAAATATACTTGATGATAATAAATGAAGGGAAGCAAATGCAAAACTGTTGAGGGTAGAAGCATACTTGTGTCTAAATAGACAGTTTGCCGTCCTAGATGTCAACTGCTATTACAGAGGCACACAATATATATGTATACAATTTTTTTTTTTTTAAATTTAAATGAATCTACTCTGCTGGGACTTCACAGCCAAATGAAATAGATGAAGACTGAGGTCTTCTGAGTCATGTTCCAAAATGAAGCAGTGCTTTTAGAGAACACAGTTTTCCTAAGCAGGTGCTATTTTTGATTTTGCATATTGGTTTTCTTTCCAGTTCCTTACATCATGATTTCTTATCATCTATGTATTATGATTTTTAACTAATCGTTGCTCTTCTTTTGTGACTGAAAGAAGCAACAAATTGAACTGGCAGGTGGGATCCAGTCATGGATGTGATACACTCACTACAAAACACCATGTTATCGGTCTACAGAGACTGTGACTCTGTCTTTCAGTGGATTAGTTCACAAAGCACTGCTGATAGAAACCATGTCCAAAAGTCTTTCAGGGAATGAACAACATATTCTGGAATCTGTCAGAAGTTTAGGTAAGGTTGTATAGTGTGACTTGCCACGTCAAGCAAAGTGGCAGTGCTGCAGATATTAGACTGCCTGTATGAACTACATATTGATGCAGTACAGCAAAATCAGAATTATTCAGGCTTTAATATATTGAAGATCAATGTGTTAGATGTAGCTTTTAGAATAAAAGTCACTTCTTACCAAATATGTTTATTATTGGCAGCCAGAAGTCTGAGTTTTTGCTCTCAGTCATTACTCTTTGGCCCTAATATCTCATCTCTGCCATCCTGGATTCTACTTGCTATTTCTATAAAAGTCACAAGATCTATGAATTTTAATGAAGCAATATCTCCTGTTTTCAGCTGAGCCCAGTGACGGTGATGTCGGAGAGCCATCTTCCTTTTGTAGCTGGCTTTAGGCAGCAAGTAACCTCACTGTGCAACTCCTGCATTCAGAGCAATGTCACCTTCATCGCTGCAGCAGGCAATGGGTTTTTCCTGCAGCAGGATTTCGGGTAGGATTTAGCTTGATGCATCCGTAAGGTAAAACTGGGGGAGCACAGAGGGGCTTGTGTGAAATAGCAGTCCTCTTAGCAAGGCTTTGGGGAAAACAGATCTGTTCCTATGAAACCTAGTCCAGCTCAGAGGAGAAGAAACTGTAGAATATCAAGACATTAACTACCAAGCTGGCAAGACAATAAGCAGGACACAGAAGAGCAGCTGCTGTGACCACAGAGTGCACCAGGTTGGAGCTGAATCTCTGCTTGTGAGAGCCAGGGCTAAGATGTCTTTTCTACTGTAGGGAGATGAATTTGAAAGAGCCCCGAGGGTTAAATATTGCCCTTGTGCTTTGATTGGGTTGTCTCCAAGCAGAACTTTCTCCTTCAGTAGAGGCTTACGCATGCACAGCTTAGGCCTTTTCTTTTTCTTAAATTTCTTCTTGTTGCTCCTCTGGCATTGGAGGCACTTGAGTGTTTACTCAGGACAGGCACAGGGCTGGCTTTCCCGAGTTTCTCGGTTTAGTACTCAACATGTTAAATGTAGCATGATCTACATTCTACCAACCGGTTGAAAAAACTAAAACTGGTGGCACCACCTTTAAAGGTGGAGCAGTAGCTGCCAAGTCACTCTGCAGATTACCACAGTGCCCATGAACACTGGGCCTGTGTGGAGGCAGTGCAGCCGTGCAGGGATAATGCCTTCAGCAGACTAAGTTTGCCTAACAGGCCTTGTTTTCAGTAGCTTATAGCTCTGCTGAACTTAAACTGCTTGGGTTGGTGTTTTCCAGCCATGATGTCCATGTTGGGCAGCTTGGGGAAAGGCTGAGTTTAAAGTATTTCATCCTTGTTTTGCCTGAGCTTAAAAATATTCTTGGAGATGTTCTCATGAGAAGCAGAGGTTATCATACATAGCTGTGTGCTCAGTGTAGCCTTAGGTTGTTAACAATGATGCAGTTTTGACAGTTGACAGCTAAATAATAGGGTAAGTTTTCACAGGGGGAAGCAATTTTAGTGGAAAGCCACCAGTCTTTTGTTTCATTTTGTCTTTAGAAAAAACCCCATTATACTGTGGTTTTTTTTAGCTGGTTACTCTTTTACCTGTCTTGGTGTGAGGCCATTTAGTGTTGGCCATTCTCTCAGCTTTATTGAAAAAGATGATATAGGACTGCCCACCTTCCTGTCTTCTTGCTTTCTGCCCAGCAATTCATTTTGCTTCCTCCCAAAATAAATCTGTTCTTTTGATGCTACACTCCATTCAGCTCCTGACCCCCTGATCAATTCTGTCTCACCTTGTGTGTGCTTCTTCTGTTCATCACAACTTCAGGTCACGAAATCAAGACTCTTAGAAAACACCAGAATAAAGATTGCCCATGGATTGCCATTCACTTGTGTCCTGTGGTCATGAAGTAAGATACACGATCAGATCCTACTTTCTGCCCAGATTCTGTTTCCATTCGTGGTAGATGACAGATGAACCAGGACTTTGTGTTCCTGAAATGGTGGCTGTTTGGTAGAGAGTTTGGAGGCTCTATAGTGAGCCTAGGAGATGAAAACACGTAGGAAGAATCATGGTCACATGGTGTGTATGCATTTGAATTGAACTTGAAAGTTGGATTTTATTTCACTCTTCATAAGAGTTGCTGTTATGAAGCTAGGTGACTCAAAAAATTACATTCTTCCCAACTTCTGTCCAGGTGGTCCCTATTTTCTGTATATCCAGTTTCAGTCACCCATGCACTAATCTGTGAAAATACTGCCCACTGTGTCTAGAGTCAAGGTGACTGGGAGCTGTTCTCTGAGGAAGGAAGGTGCTAAGTACTCTGGAAGTTTGGTTCTAAGCTCCTTTAATGGAACGCCCAAAATACACTGACAATTTGGAAATATTGGCTTTTATCTCTGTTCCTCAGCAGAGAGCTGTGAAGATAAACTCACTGATGATTGTAAAAAAACCCCAACCCTCCAACACTACGATTAGAGCACCACTATAGAAAAGCCCGTGAGGAAATTAATCATTCTGTATGCAAGGCAAGATCTGGATGCTCTGCAGTAAACAGTGCATGCACCACACACTGGATGATAAGGATATGAGAAAATGTGAATAGTGTTCATTAAGTGAGCAGCATCCATCCTTTGCACGGCAAAAAGCAGGAGACCCATGGAAACAAAAATCATGTTATTAAAGATTGTATCATAATGTGTTTGCATGCGAGGCGAATTAATGTTGCATGGGTGATCTTAAATCTGATATTGACTAACTTGTTTAACTTTGAAATCCAAATGTTTGGGGTTTTTTTTTAGAGAGGTCAAAACAACTCTATTTTGGGAGTTGCCAGTAGGGAGAGCAGAAGATGTCCAGCTAGGTGTTGATGTGGTCAGCTAGATACCAGTGTGTGCACAGATAAACACGAGTGTGTAGACAGCTGTCTGCCTAATCTGTGTGTGCACGTGTGTGTGTGTGTGTGTGTGTGTGTGTGTGTGTGTGTGTGTGTATGGCCAACCAGTGTTTATTCAGCTGGCTGATGTTTACCTCTGAAAATGTCTTTTTCTATTAAAAAAAAATAAAAATAGAAGGGACATTAATAAGTAGTTAACTCCTGGGGGGTTAGATGACAAAGTTTTTATATGGTGGTTTTTTAGGTTCATATCTTCCTTTATAGAGTCTCTGCTTGGTTCTGAGTCACCTGAACACTCAAAATCTGTTTGACTGTTGGGTCAAGTGTTTGTGGGAGTCATCATAAGATGCTTTCATGGCAGCATCTTTTACGTCTATGTTAATAGAAGGGCTGGCATGCTGAGAATTCCCCTGCACCAGTAGCCAAGGTGCGTTGGAATGATAAAAAATATTAGTAGATATAATTTGTTATATCTATGTTTGGTTTGATTACTGTCTTGTATTTGAAATCCTGTAATTAGAGCAGCAAACTGCCTCCAGAGCCAGTGCTGCTCCAGGTAACACAACACTAGTACGAGTTCCTATGTGTTCAGTAGGTGGTTCATTACAAAGAATGAAGGCTGGAGCTCATGTAAATTAAACGTCACCTTCCAAGAGGTGAAGATGACAGAGAGAGCAGGGAAATACTGAGGATCCTCTCTCCCTGTTGAATAACTGAACTGGCAGTACAGATCCCGGGGAATGGGCAGCTCAATCCCCTCCCCCACTAGATGGCACTGAATTCTTTTTCTTTAAAAGAAAAAAAAAAAAAGGAGGAAGAAGAAGAATATGGTGGAGGTCATTTTGATGTTAAAAAAACCCCCACAAGCCATCAACAAAAAAACCACCACCAAAAAAAAAAAAAAAAAAGAAAAAAAAAAGTGAAGAAGAGCAAATTGCAATTGGTTGTCCATTAACTTTGCCCTTCCCTCCTTCTAGCCCAAGACCCCTCCTCTGTGTAGCTTGGTACAGGCGCTCGCTTTGCTTTTGTGTCTGGAGCTTTGCTGAGAGGCGGTGGGCGCTGGTCGCTGGAGAATGCTAAGGAGAGCGGAAATAATCCCGGGAGGGAGTGGAGAGGAGACTGGCCCCATCTGTGAGATAACATCCGTAGTGAGGTGTAGCAGGCAGCGCACAAGGAATTGGCTCTGAACAGACTCACTGGGTGCCGGTTCTCTGCCTCACGCCTTCAGACATTTTTCTGTGCACATTTTTTCTGTGCTTCAGCTTTCCCTCTGGATCTCTGAAAGCGTAACCTGCAGAAAAGAAAGCCTCAGCTTTTACCAAAACTGCATTTTCACTCCCTGATTGATTTAAGACCCGTGAATTAGCTCCCTTTGCCGAGATGCCCTTAATTCACTGTCGGGAGCGGTTTCTGTGTAGCCGAAGTGTGCATGCAGGGATTTTTTTTTTTTTTTTTTTTTTTTTTTTTTTTTTTTTTTTTTTTTTTTTTTTTTTTTTTTTTTTTTTTTTTTTTTTTTTTTTTTTTTTTTTTTTTTTTGTTGAATGTCTTTCTTTCAGCTTACATTCATCTGAAGATCGACAAGAATTGTTTTTTCCTCCACCCTGTGGTGAGGCGGGGGTGGGGTGGGAGGAAGAGAATTTAATAATGATCTGTTTGTGCTGAGAAGGGGCTGTCTGCAACAATCCTGGGAAAAGACAGAGGAAAGGTTCCCAATGCCTACGGCAAGCAATATTCTGCCCCTCCTGAAAAGAAGGGAATAATGATGATAAAAAAATTTTAATTTTTAGATTTAAAGTGGACTTCACCTGAAATCCAACAATTTCTCCTACAGTTATATATTTAAGGTGACTTGCAGGAGGATGTAGACTGCCATCTGATAAAGCTACATATGCAAGCAAAAAAAAAAAAAGGCGTATAAACTACCATTGAAATTAATTTTCAGAGGAAAAGATAAAACCTGGAGCTACATGCCAATTTTTGGCTTTCAAATCCCTGTTAAACAATGAGAAGAGGGAACAAGTTTGGTTTCTCCAGGTACAAAGTCCCCCTGCCCCAAACTGCCTTGGGGTGTGATGGGAAAACCTGGCACCTGGACCTCCCTGGGTCCAACCAAATCTTGGCTCTTTCTGACTGTAATCCTAATGTTTAAGTAGAAAAGAAATGTAGGTGTGATTACATGATATTATTTTCCCATCCCCGAATGTATCTTTGGGCAGTATCATGAGAAAAACATCTCTCGTAGCTGGATCCTCCATTTTGCTCCTAGCCCCAATCTCCCAGTCCTTTGTAAACTGGATGTTTAGACAGAAAACAGTTTTGTTTTCCTGTTCACTCTAAATAGAGAGTAAATATAGCAGAGTTTGGTGCTTAAATTGAAAAACCAACAATAAGCCAAAATATATATGGTTGGTAAAATTAGGTTTGTTCCCCATTCTCATCCTTCAGCTTGAGACTTGATGCTAAAAATTGACAAAGAAATCCAGGTGCACTCTCATCTCTGTGTGGGTGCAATACCAGAAGCGTTTGTCATCTTATTGCAGCCAGAAGCTTTTTGACCACAAACCTCTAAATTTTATCTCTGAACAGACAAGAAGTATGGCTGCTCCAAGCCCACTGTAAAATCTAGTTCTTTTTATCTACTGACATGTAGTTGCTTGAAAAATCCAGTTATAGAAGTGGATCCATCTGTGCTGAACTATTTTTAAAGAAACCTTTAGATCCTTAAATATTTGTCTTTATTATTAACAACAAAGGGAAGTTTCTGCAAAAAAATTTAAACCAGGGCCTTGTTTCAATAAAACAATTAACTTTATCTAGAGCTTTCCAGATACAGTTCATATTCATAACACTGAAATCTTGCAGTAGAGCTGTTTCAGCAGATACAGATTATTGTAACATCTATGGTTTGCATTATTGACTTTTCTTTGCCAGTTTCATAATCACGCAGGGGGATTAGAGAATATGGCCCATTTCAAACCAGAAGTGCTTTAATGGGACAGATATCCTTCCGTAGCTGAGAATCCCAGTTGACTTGGGACATGGCTTTGCCAGGTAAAATGGAAGGAATTGTTTTGCCTTTTTTTTGATAATACAATTTGGTTTGGGGCCAAAACCTGTTATGATCCAGTCATGTATGGCTTTTTTTCCTTTTTTATTTTTTTTTCCCTGTTGCAGCTGTATTCCACAAGGAAATCCAGGTATGCATTTCTGATACACAAAGAGCTACCACATTCCACCTCTGCTCTCCCCACTGGAGCAAGTATAATTTGTGTGGCTAAGCCAGCAAAATCCCAGGACTCCCCTCTTGGGGCTGATGGCTCTCACCAGCTCCAGGGCTCCAATAAAGGCTATGCTTATTTTCAGTTCAGATGACACAGCTTGGGATCCAGGGGCCAAAAGTTGGTAGGATCCAGCCTGGATGTAGATTTTTACAGCACCCCTCTGAGGAGGGGCATCAGGCTGTGGACTTCTTGGTGCAGTAGGAGCAGCTGCATTGTTTGCTGTTCATGCTGTGGAGTCCCTGCTGTGTGGGAGCCAGATATTGGATGGGGCTAACTAGGTTCCTCTGCCAGCTCCAGGATGCTGCGGATCTTGCAAATCAGCATGTACCAGGATCCAGAGCTTTTTGACGCAAGGGAAAGGACCATCTTTATTTCCTTTTTAAACACTACAGTTCAGGGTATGAAGACCTCAGTTTTCTGGATCACACAGAAGGTCTCAAATCCAGAGGTTTTTTTTCAAGCTTATGCTCTGTATTATGTAGTAGGTTGGGATTTTTTTGGTGCAGTGAGAAACAGCTCCGCTTGTCTTGGAATTGGTTGACACAATGTAAGGGCTTGTGACCAAGAACGAGCAGGATCCAGTTAAATCCAGGTTTTACTTTTTCCCCTCTTAAGAAAGTAAGGCTTCGACATTTCCTGCCTGGGAAGTGGTGCAGTTTATCTTTAAGGAGGATAGAGAAATAAGAAATGAGTCTCACGTTGCATGGGTGACATCACTGGCTTTTGGCTCAGCGCTCTGTATGCTCGGTCTGTAGGCTTCGGCCAAGGCTGCAGGGCTCGGTGTTTGAACAAGGAAAGATTCCCAGGTGTACAGAAGATTGGATTCGCTTTTATTCGGGTTAAAAACGGTGAAATGAGATTTCTAAAGCTTGGGGACTCCAGCTCGCCTTCTGTTGCACTTGATCTCTACAAAATGGGTGAGTTATTCCCATTAAAGAGAAAGGGAGTGAAAATTTAAGGAGGAAAAAAATATGTGTGAAAATATAACTGCTAATGCTGGGGATACGATTCGTATGAAGCTGCTGAGCTAAAAATCTCAGCTCCGACGTGGAGACCGGGCCATATGGCAGAGAAATGGTGCAGACCGAAAGCTGTTGACAACAGTTAGGGGCTGCTTTTCCTCTCCCCGTGTAAGGTGTGTAGCTCCCCCACCCCTCCCCTCCGCCCCTCCGCCCCGGTTTGTTTTGGTTCGGTTTCCCCCGACCTCCCTCCCCTCTCCGCTCCTCAGCATCCTCTCCGCCAGCCGTAGCCCTGCCCGCCTGCCTTCATCTTGCAGATGGCTAACGTACCGCCGTGTTAGGAAAACTGTGCACAACACATCCCGGCTCCGGGGACGGAGGAAGCTTTTCAGATCCCAGCGGAAGGGGGGGCAGCAGCGTGTGTGTTGTGTGTGTGTGGACGGAGGATGCCGGGGCCGAGGGCAGCCCCCCGTGCTGCCTAGCGGGCGGAGCGCGGCCGGCGCCGGGTCCTGCCGGGCTGCGGCTGCTCCCGCCGCCTCTCCCCGGCCCGGGAGCCGGGAGGCTGCCGGAGCGCTGCCCGGGAGCGCCGGGGCAGGAAGGGAGCGCGGCGTTAGGCTGCCTGGATGAAAGCGCCGGCGAATAGAGCAGGCGAGCGAATGGCAAGGCTGGCAGAGAGAAGCCGAGATGTTTCCGAAGCCAAGATGCCAGTGACTGTCAGCGAAGTCTGCTGAGGGAGAGAGCCGTGCGTGTCCGCGGTTCCAGCGCCAGCCGGGGAGGGTATGTTTTAACCACGATTTCAAACAGCAGCAGCAGCAGCAGCCGGCAACAACAACAGATTGCTCCCCCGCTCTTGCTCCCTCCCCTTCGACCCCGCTTTAAACCCAAGCAAGTGAGCGACCGTCCAGACGATGATGCTCTTGCTGAGCCGCTGACAAAGGAAAGGCAAGTCACCCATTCCTGTAAACGGGACAACTGGCTGCTTGCAAGTGGGAGATGTCAGGCTGTTGAACTTTCCTGCCCTGTGGTGATGCTGTGGTGAGCTTGCCGATCTAAAAGCCATCTCTTCTGGATTTCTGAGCTGGCCGGATTGAAAGAGATTAATGGACTGATCAACCATCAGGTTTCTTCAGGGGGATACATCCCTTCAGTCCCTGTCACTCGGGTGCTTGTGGTGAGGGGAGCAGGACATCTTTGTGTAGGTGGGTCACTGGCTCGCTCCCACTGGAGGTGCAAGGCTGTGTTTCTCCTCGCCAGATCTCCTCTGTAGAGGAGCAGAGGCAGATGAGACTCCAGGACTGCCTCCAGAGCAGAACTTTGTAGTGCTCTCAGCATCCCTCTGCAGTGTGGATGTGAGCCACGGGAGTTGGGGATGTTTGAGGCAGACTCTGCCGAGTGACACCTCACAGCTGCTCTGGAGGTTTTTGCGTGGTCTCACACCCAAGGGCTTTGCCTGTCGTGAGGATGCCCATGGTGTTTCTGTGAAGCTGAGGTATGGCTGCTGGAAGGTTACTGCTGTATGCTGGCCTGTCTTTAGCTCTGTGTGCCCTGGGCATGCTGGCTGTGGCAATCTGCTCTGACCATTGGTACGAGACTGATGCCAGGAAGCACAGAGAGAGGTGCAAGAGCATCACCACTAAGAGAAATGATCCTGGCTTCATTTATAACTCCAACAACAACCTGCCTCTCAGGGCCAGCAGGTCTAGGTTGGACCGCTGGGAAGGGAAACTCCTCTTGGCAAGAAACAGGAGGCAGATCTTTGCTATGAGCGCAGTAGACGAGTGCAACAGACAGTACAACTCGACCAACATGGGGCTCTGGAGGAAATGCCACCGACAGGGATTCGATCAGGAGCTGGAGGAGCTGATTGCCAAAGGTAAGGGCTGTTTTTTTTTACCAGATGAACATGCCAGGCCCTCCTGAGGTGAGCAGGGGCTGAGCAGAGCCATTTGGGCTCGCAGATGGGAGCTGGTGTCTCCAGCCAAATGCCTCTCCTTGCACTGAGTGAACTGGCCGGGCTGGGCATTGCTTCCAGAAGCCCTGCCAGGGCAGGTTCCCATGGGGTCTCCGCTGCTGGGATGTGGGGTTTGGGAGCAAGAAGGCAGTGGGGGTGAGAGCAGACACACCCCAGAATGTCTCTTTCATGTCTTTCTCTCTATGCTTGATACAACCTGCCCATCACCATGGTATCAGATTATTTTCCAAACACAAATAAAAATATTAATAAAGCAGACACTGGATTTTATTTTTTTTTTTTTTTAAATTTTGTTTGACCCTGGTGGCTCAGGCAAAGCACAGAGTATTTTATTGGAGGCTACATAGATCTGTATTTTATGATTCCCTTCCCAAATACCCCATTAATCCTGAAATACACCATTTGCAGTGCTCACATGTAGGTTTTTTTTTACTCTCAAATGGAGAGTAAACAAAGAGAAATTCTAAAGAGCAGGAGGAAACGCAGCTTGCTGTTTACACTGAGCTATGTTTTGGAATATTTTCAATATCTACAAAACCTTACATGAATTTATTAGAAGGGAATAATTTTCTCTTGGGGTGGAGATGCATCTGTTTGCCTGTAGCATTTTTGTGCTGTCTTTTTTTTTTTTTTTTTTTGGTCCTTCATCTTAATTTTTCCCCCCAAGGAAGTGGTTCAAGGTGATGGTCCCAAACATTTCTTTGATCCAAAGTATAGGAAGGGGACACAGGCGTAAAACCCACCTAAACATCCTGCTTACAGAAGATGCATATTGTTGCAGGATGATGAGAGTTTCAGTGAAGGATGACGGCATCTTTGCTACCCACAGCATGGTTACTCTGTACTACAGAATAACATTTCCCTCCCATGGTTCTTCTGTTGCATTCAGAAGATTCCCCATTGGTTTATTTCCATCGTAGTGAAATCACTGTTTCTTACGCAGTGCAAGCTTTTAAAATACTTGCCTGCTAAGTGTGTTCTCTGCCCCAAACTCCCTTGATAGCCTGTGTTAATTCCCTCTTTTAAACGTTACAAGTGGAATTATTGCTTAAAGCTAACTATTCATGAGGGGTGATCTTCCACACGTGTTTGCCCATGTATATGTTTGGTTGTCTTTTGCAAGCGAGCACTGGAGGTGAGAACATGTTACGGGTTTGCACCAAATCAGTACAAACAGGTGGCATGCCAGGGAGCCTGGATCACTGGTTGGGAGCCTGGATCACTGGTTGGGATCCTGTCTATGTTCTAGGGACCCTTAATATCTATCTGCTGCTTAACAACTCCTATGGAATAGATTGGTGTCTTCAGCCCCATTTGTAATGGGCGATTGAACATGTCCAAAGCCTGCCAGCACCCAGACACCCCAGACACCCTGCTGCTGGTTGTAGTGCCAAGGGAGTCATTCCTATTCCCTGGCTGGGTGAGGATGTGGATGTGCTGGGCTGCCGTGGAGGACTGGATCGCTCTGCCACGTGTGCTTGCTGTGCTCGGGGCATAAACAAATTCAACCTTGACAGCGGGCGAACATGTCACCAGAGCTCACCTTTGGCAAATGGATTTGCAGTTATTAGAGAGGTTTTTCATCTTGAAATAAGTGAGACTCGTTCCTCTTTCCCCACCTGCCTTGTCCTGGGTTCTGGAATGTCCGTTTCTCTTGCCAGAAACAGCTGAAACTGCCTGGCACTGGGTTATCTGTAATGGCAGCTGTGCTAAGTATTAACCATAGAGAAAATGTGACAAACCAAGCCGAGGTGGTTAAATGCAGGAGAAGGTGGTCTTTGAAAGATCCTGCTGTAATTTGCCTGTGTTCCTGTGCGTGTATGAGCGTGTGAGTGAGTCTGTGTGTGTGTTCAGTGAACCAACTCTAAGTATCCAGCCTTCAGCGAGGGATTCCCGGGCTCAGGTGTAGTGAGAGTTCCTGCACACACGCTCCTGGACATACATGTCTGCAGATGGCCAGGGAGCCACTCCGGAGAGTCGCTGCCCCAAGGTCAGAAGTGCAGCTTGTGCACAAAAGGCAGGTATGTGCAAATACGGGCGTGTGTCACTCCTTGCCTTCTTTAAAGGTCCTTTGTCACACGTTTCACAAAGTTCATTGTACACTGAGAGAAATGTTGGAGGAGGGGGACTCTGAACACTGAACACCAAAATTTCAGTTAATTTGATGGCCTTTCTGCAGTGAGGACCTACTATACTATAGCTCTCAGCCATGATGAAGAGTCACGTACAAATGCTATAGAGGTGTCTGTTACTTTGGCACCTCCAGATTAAAACATAGAAAAGCAAGTAAAATGGCAGTTTGATAAAATAAAGTGTTTGGCTTGCTCAGAAAAAAAAAAAAAAGGCAATTTTTTTTTTTTTTTTTACGATCCTCACTCACATGATGAAAGTGAAGTAAGTGTTGTTGCTGTCCAGTGTTGAGAACAGATGTGAGTTCAAAACAAAGCAGGTATTCCAGGTTCATCCCAACATCATCAGTCATGGAAGTAAAACTATAAGTAGTTTTTACTTCCATGACAGAAAACTGTAAGTAGTTTTTACTTCTATGACAGATACTTGCCTGGGAGTTAAGGGTTGCAGGGGTGGGTGCTGGGGGGAGAGTATGCCCTGTGCAGGTGAAAAGGGCTGCAGATATTCTCTGCCTCTAGTAATCAAATAACCTGACTGGGGTACAGTATTTCTGCACAGATAAAATCTCTCTCTCTCTCTCTCTCCCTTTCACACTCTCTCTCTCTCTTTGAGCTCCAGGGCAAATACCTTATAAAACAGGATGTTTAACTGTCATTCCTCTGTTAATTTAATCTAGCACACCTCTTCCAGAACTAGATAAACTAATGCAGGTTCTGGCCCCAAATATCGTGTGTAATGCTATAGGTAAGTGAATATAAATTTTATGAAGTGTTTTTGTTTTGTTTGTTTATTTGTTTTTAAAGCTGGACAGAATCCACGATCCATTTATTTTAAAACAGATCCTACGTTTTTCCCTGGGCAAAACTTTCCATTGAGAATGGTAGATTTGCCTATCAAAGGAAAACAAAAAATGGTCATTAAGAGCCTAACTAGCTTTGCAAATACCCTGCAGTTATTCTGCTTATGAACTCTGCTGAAATTAATACGAGCTATAGGCAATGGCTTGTGGCAGGATCAGGCACTGTGGTACTTGGTAGTATTCTAATACCAGTCATTTTAAAAAACAGTTCTGTTCCTAATAGGCTGTGTCACTTCTGTGAATGTATTTTGCATTTTTTAAGTTTTACTTTCTGGGAAATAAATCAAGGCCTTTAGGTTGGATCTGGCTAGAAAACCTGGAGATCTGCTACTTTAGGTTTCTTATAAATAGATATAATAGACACTACCACATATAAAAAATAGTTAGTCCTTTTTATATTTCTCCTATCCTTTTTTTATATTTTCATAGAACCCATGTGCATACTTCAAAATAATACAATTAGGTAAATAAGCAGTGAATTAAAAGAAATTGTCACAAGTAAACATAATCAGGGAGAGGCAGGCAAGCATGAGACCAGAGGCCTGAAGAATATTCTAAAACTGCATCAAAAGTAGGCAGTTAATTTCTTTTCTTTGTCATCATGGGGAAAAAAAAATCAAACCAGAAACAACAGAAATTACAGTCAATAAAGAAATTATTGGAGTTGAACATGCAAACTGATGTTCTTCCTCGCTTGAATAATCTTTATTTTGGGATATGGACTACTTGGACTAGGGAAAGCACTCTCGTACAGAAGAACCAGTCAAAAAGAAAGAGCTAACAGAGCTGTTCCTCTGATTCTGCTTTTGCATCTCATCAAGTTTTTTAGCATCTCAGGACCAGAGTTTGTCTCCTGATCCCTGAAGCCTTGCAGAGTCAGGAAATGCTGGCTCTGGGATTGTTCAGCACAATACTTTAAGCTGCTTCCAATTCTCAAGTGTTTGTCCAGGCTTCTCCACAAACTAAATAGCCCTGCTGCTTAGCGCCTCTTTGAGCATAGTGCTCACTATATCCTATTAGGTCCACTGTTTGCCTGTTAACCACGGAATTTCTAGCAAAAGTAGCAATCCCTCACCCTAGCAACCACTCCCAGGGAACCAACTACCTCCACCACTGAGCAAGCAGAGAGCTGGAATGCAGGTAAGTGTCCATTCGTGGCTGGGAGAAGGCAGGGTTTATGTCCTGATTTGGCAACCAGCAGCTCACCACTCCTTGTAGACGGCTTATAGCGACCCAGAAAAAGCCCAGGAAGCCACAGGGACTGTCTGCATCCTATGGCAGTGTTGCTCAGATGCTTTTCTGTGGTAGTTGAGAGGAGAACAAGAAAACAACAAAAAAGGAATTACATCATTTAATTATAAAGGTACAATAAAGTAGACGAAGAAGTTGCACAATAACCAGAGTCTGTTCCATTTAGACAATTACTACTCAGAGGACCTTTCATCTCGCCTTTGGAAGGCTGCCAGTTAAACCTGACTGGATGGGGCTCTGCTGCCTGCCATTGGAATCCAATTTTATTTAAAAAAAAAAAAAAAAAAAAACGAATTTACTATGACCTTATTATTTCAACCCTCCTTTTACCTTCCCTCTTCCCCCGAGATCCGAGGAACTCATAGTAAATCCTGTTTTTAAAATATTTTATTGTGAGTATACTTCGCCCATGCCATCACTGAAAAAAAAAAAACAAACCTAAGTAATTCCTGTGCAGCCTACCTCCACCTCAAATAATATGCAAGATTTCTAGGATGAAAGCATTCTCTGTTTTGGTTTGTCAGATGCACGGCACAACTGAGGAAGAAAGGCTTAACAGGACTACTCCAGCCGTCACTAGGGATTATTTATACACAAATGGAAAAGCCTGAAGAGAGGCTACTTGCAGCTATCGCTAGGAGTAAAATTATTTATTTGTGTAAAACTGCTTGCAGTAGTTTGTGATGCTCTGGATTGGACTCCTAAAATGAAATGGTTTTTGCCAGGTAAATGAGGACAGCCATTTTTTCGTGTATCCTTCATACATTAAAGAATCCAAATGCTTTGTTTAAAATCTGTGCTTGAAATCTCAACAGTTTTCCAAATGATCTCGTTATAACAGGGTCTTTATTGAAGTCTTGATTCCCAGTGAAGTCAATAGTAAATGTTTTATTGAACGTGGTGATGCAGCAAGTTCAGGCCTTTAGTGTTTCCTTTGAGGTTAAAATTGTCCCTGGGTAGGAAGGCCAAAGCAAGGTCCGTGCTCCCTCCTGTCACAGCTGGAGTTCTGCTGGAGGCATCCAGTGAAATTTAAGCAGTAGACAGCATTTGAGTTGAATCTCAGGCTATCTAGGTATTCAGCCTTTGAATTTTTGATGCTGTAATATTTCTTAGTCTGTTGATGTAAGACTGGAAGTCAAATTACTGAGATATGGCATAACCATCCTCTTGTTCAGGGATTCTCTAAAATCATTCAGTGGATGAAATCACTGGTTCACACATGTGAGTTCCAGGAAGATTTGACCGCCTGTATTTTGAATAAGTAACTTTAATATTTTAATTGCGTCAAATTTAAATAGCAATCCTTTAAAAAATTTCTTTACCACAAGTAATGAGAACCTGACACATTCCTCTGACACATCTGAGATAATTAGTTTGATGATATATATCTGCTAAAAATACTAGGAACATATATGTAATTTAGCAGAGCCACTACTGGTTTTAATCATGCTTTTTTAAAGGGCAAATTTCAATCAAGCTGTTGGCTTTCAAGCAAAATTGCCAGTGAAGACAAATGGAAATTTTGCCTAAGTAAAAATGATGGGATCATGCCCTTCTCAAGAGAAACTGATATTTGCAGAGCTGCCTTCAGGACTGCATGCTTAATTCCTGTTCATTTAATTGGACATCCATATCCCTTTGAGAAATCTCAGCATTTTTATCCTTTCTAACTATTGCTAAAAATTTTTCTAGAAGTGTGGAGGAAAGATTTAGTAAGAGTGAGGATGTGTTCTGTTCACTGTAAAAGTAAAAATGTGAAGGATTATTTTACCTAAATAGAGATGAAACGGCCTGAACTATTTTGTCGTCTCCCGCAATTAAAAAATCCATATTAATATTGCTTTTTTGTATTGAAAAAGTATTTTTGTGCACTCAGAAAAGCTTTAAGAGGGGAAAGAGTTCATTAACTATTGCAGAACCAGTAAAGAAGAAGCCTTTATACTGTGTAGGTTTTGCAAAAATAATGATGATCGTTTATAATGTGAGTTACTTAATGGCTCATTGCTCACAAACTGTTGCTGGAACCCTTGGCTACACATTCACCTCTTTAAGAGGAAAAGAAAGAAATGAGATGGTGTTTCTTAGTATTTAAGGAATAAATAGATAAATAATGTGGATTCTGGAATCTGTTAAGTGCTCTTAACAGATCATTTGGAATAGGATCCATTTAAAAGAAAAGAATATGCTCTAACACGCTTTCTCTGCAGGAGAGGAATCAGACTGAAAAAATGGAAATTTCCCCATTTTCTTTCTCATAAAGCCTAATTCTTCCATAAATAAATATTCAGAACTGCCCAGCTGAGCCTGCTGAAATCATAATCCTTTGTAGATAACTACCAAAATAGATGAAAGAAAGGTAGTACTGCAGTTAGGGCTGGGGCTTACAAAGCCAGAATTCAGTCCAAGCTCTGCCACAGTCTTTCTTCCTGACCCGAGGCAAGTACTAAATCTCTCATACCTCAGCTCAGTAGCAGTATAATGGGGATTTGGTTCACTATTATTAATACCAGTTAGCGTCCTACCCTTGGATTTATGAGCCTTAATCATGGATCAGAAATCATGGATCAGAAAAGCGTCCCTGTCCTTCTGACATGTGGCTGCGCTTTAAATACGGGCGAGTAATGCAGCCCCGTGAGGGAACACGTGGAGACTACAAAGCCATTACGTTCGACGTGAGCGGTAGTGGTTTTAGAACACCGGGAGACAAACCACATTTCTGTAAGCACCACACAGCGTGGGATTCCTACAGGAGTTGTAAAGTTGTAAATGAATAAAAAGTGCAGATGTTTACAGGATGGTCTTCCGAACACTGAGGGATGGCACCAGAAAAATCACGGGTCATGTCTGCTTGAAAAATTGATAAGTAGGTGATGGGAACTGACCTCTTTGGTTGACTGTAGGAGGAAGCTGACATTTCCTTAGTGAAGACAAGTAGATTACACTAATGAGATAGATATGGGGACAGCAGTCAACAGCTGCTAAGAGAAATGGCATGGTCAGAGTGATGTGTTAGCAAAATGATATTTCTAGCAGCTTCCTAAATGGATGTAGGGAGGGCAAGATCACATTTGTAAAGGTCAGAAAAAGAAATATTGAAGTAATAAAGGCATGAGATGATGAGGGCCTGAGTGGTGAAAGAACATGCAAGCCTTAGACATCCCCTGGATCTATGTACGTAATGAGAGATACAAGATAAAGATGTTGCTTCAGTTCTTGACCAGAAGAAGGAAAGTAATAGAATTGTCTGTGATGATCAAGAAGGGGATTTCTGAGGAGAACATATAGTAAAGAAGGAAGAAGAGCACTTGGAACTCTGTTTTAGTTATGATAAGCTGAGTTTAACATATGTATGTCTGTGAGGGAGTATTAGAGATACTGTGGGTATGGACCTAGAGAGACAAGTTTGTATTAGAGGAGTGAGCCTGGAAATCGCTACATGGAGTTCATAGGGAAATCTATGTTTGTGATAGAAAATTATCAAGGGATTAAATACGGAAAGAGAAAAGCCCCATGAACTTCCAGCAGAGCTGGGAGAAGAGAAGTATCTTCTGGAGGGCACGCAAAAGGAACAGACTCCAAAGTAGTGCAAGAGAAGTGAGTAATGTCATGGTAACTGATGAAAGACACCACTTCCAGTTAAAACAGCACAGGAGACTACTGCAGGTAGCTAATATATTGCAGCAGATGAGAACAAAGTATTCAGACTATGCTGAAAGTTGCCCAGTACATTAACTAGAGATTTTGGCAGCAGCAGTTGCAAGGGAGAGGAAACTGCACTGAACTAGCGGGGAGGACTCCAGGCAGTGTTTGTAGCTGGCATATTCAGAGAGTTTGGAGATGAAAGTGGGGGATAGGAAAAGACATGGCATTTACAGAGGAAAATAAATGTTTTAAGATGAGAATATTTTAAGAGGAAAGAGATTGAATGGTATTTCTGTTATGAGAGTAAAGAGACAGAGTGGCGTGAGAGGTCAAGGCAAAGACAGCACAAGAGTGTCCATAAGGAAAGGCGGGAGGTAGAGTGAGACTGGCTAAGTGGCAAATAAAAGAAAGGAAGAGAGCCATGTAGGAGATTTTTCATCTGTAGGAGAGAAGAATGAAGAAGGAGTTGTAGGAGGGTAATAGAAAACAGAAGGCAAAGCTGCTGGAAGAAGAAGATCATATTTTGTCATTTTTCTCCTGGAAAAACTGGGTGAAATCCTGCATAACAGCTGAAGTGGCAACTGAGGAGGTGGGAGGGTCTGAGGAACGAGCCAAATGTGGCAAAGAGGTGATTGTGACTGTGAGTCTGAGATTTAACTCTGCTGAGCTGGAGTAGTAAGTTTAGGACACGAACAGAACTGAATGGGGAAACAAAGCGTTTGTAGTGGAGAAAGTTAGCCAGGCAGAAGGGTTCCCATTAGGGATGCTCTACGGTGTGAGACGTAACAGAGACCAACTGGTATGGGTCAGCTGGGATTTGGGGTAGCAGGGCAGGAACAGCTAAGGAACGAAGGGCAGGAGGGCTGTGGATGAAAGGACTCAGTGTGGATAACATCACCATGTGGAAAAAGGAAAGGAAAAATAAAGAGGGTGATAAAAGACCAAGAGCAAGCAAGAAGCACTTAATACTGATCATCTGAGGTGACAAAAATGCCAAGAAAGCTTAGCGTGAAGGAGGTGGCCAGTGGTTGTTGAAGAAAGAGTCCAGGGGATGATCCAGGCGGTGGAGCAGAAGGGTGGGGGGGAGAGCAGGGGGTCCAGCATGAAGCCCTGCCTTTTTGGTGACTGATAGGATCAGAGTTTTAGACTGAACAGAGGAGACATGAAAACATAAAGCTTAAAGGTCAGAGAAGTCACTACCACTGACTTTTCTATAATTTGCCTTGCCTTCATGATGCAGGTTTACCCTGGGAAACCTTACAGAGGTGTCAGCATGGCTCTCCCTAGCAGAATTCAGCAAGTTTGTCCAATGTTTGGAACAACTGTTCTCCAGTCTCAGCTTGAACCTACAGTGAAGATAAACAAATAAAATATTAAGCATTAATTCAGGATATTTTTCACAAAGTGGTGTGTGTGTGCATATGTAGGAAGGTATTTGCACAGCTGGGGGCTTTTTTGGAAAAGGTTTTTACATCCTGTTTTACCTCCATTCCAATGCCCTCCATTCCATTTACATTGTGCAGGTATAAGTGTACCAGCCTCTCAAATAAATGCTAGGTCAGCTAGGAAGCATTAGGTCAGAAATAACTTAGACCCTGTGGCAATCTGGCATGTGCCAGGTACTGCTCTGCTGGGCTCATGGTCAGATTTCTCCTTACTGAGTGGCCTGCTATGGTCTGTGCCCATTTCTGTTTCTGACTTCAGTGGAGATGTAACATCAGAACAAGCTGCAGTAACCTGAAGTGCTTTGGGGTTGACAGAGAAGCAGGAAAACCATCACTCATGTCCCCTTAAAGCAGAGCTGGGAGGATCTTTCCAGTATCCCCACCTGCTTTTTTTCAGCAGCTCTACCTCAGTCATCTCTGGAGGGACTCTGCACTCAGTGTTGAGAAGGAAACTATTATGTGGGTGATTATCAGCATCTCTTGTCAGATAGCAGGAAATGCTCTCAGGCTCTGAAACTGCTTCATCCCCCTTGTGCCCTGTGATTCTTTTGTTTATTACTATAGACATGCAAGCTGAAACACCATAAAGGAATGGAGGTTCCAAGGATGTCCCATGTATACAGTAGTGTGGATCCTGGTAAGATATCCCACCAGATCGAGTGAAAGGCACTGAAAATCTCGTGTCACAGCCCTTGTTTAGTTTCTGAGACCTTTTGTTGGTTTTGAGCTTCCTAAGTGTATTTCTAGACTTTCTAATAGGATGAAACAGTTATGCTAATTTTATTGGATAACAAAAGCTATTTGAAAAGATCTTTCTGCCTCAATATGAGTGTATGATTCTTGTCTCTGTGTCTTTGTGTCTCCATTAATCAGTACATATCTTGGAATATGCAAAAGAGACTTTATAATGTAGATATTTTTTCTTTCTGCCCACCGCTCATTTAATGATAAAAATATTATAACAAAACCAAAGAAAAACATTTTTCAGATGTTAAGGGTATAGATTAGGGTCACAAGACTGGGTTTGAAGAGGTGATGCTGATTTATGGTAGCTGATGCTGCAATTGCATTGCTTTGCATTAGGTACTTCAGTGGTTCCCTTTAAGAGAGTATTCGAGTACTGTGCTTCTTGATCTTTAACCATAAAGGATTTTGAAGAGTGGAATTATCCCTGTTTTACACAGAGAACAGTTGCTCAACAATCCAAATATCCTGCAGGACAAAAGTTCACATTGGAAAAAAATTTCTCCTTGTTAGTCCCTAACCACATTTTGTGTTAAATTTCATCCCTTTTGTATTCACTAGTCCTCAAGGTTGCCCAGTTCTGCTCATATGATATTCCATAAAGGTTAAAGAGATGGGGAGGAATGTTACGGTGATCAGAGAGACAAAGGAGGCAGCCAACAGGAACAGGGCAAATGGAAAAACTCAAATAGCTTAATGGGCTCAAATTGGGAAGCTGGATATTTTCCATCTCAGGCTTCTGAAAGATGTGACATTGCAAGTCCAGTAAAAAGGATTTTCAATAAATCTGTCTAATTAGGGTGGTACATTAGGAATGAAAAGTAGCAAATCTATATTTAAAGAAAGGAGCAAAAGTTGCCTGGGCCACAGCGGACCTTTTAGTTTGATCATAATAATACCAATAATACTGTTTAAAGTAAGTTCTAAAGGAAAGATTAATTAAATGCACAGGGGAAAAATGAAATCAACATGCAATGTATGTTTGCCTATTTGAAGTGTGCCAAACTACCCTGCTATATTTTGCTAGGAAGATAGCTGGGGTCTGAGATAAGGAAATGCCTTAGACCTACGTTATCAGGATTTTGGTAAAGGATTTTATATTCTGCCCCTAAGGAACTGGGTTATTGCAATGTTAAAGCAATTAGTACACAATTTACAGTGTGTTTAAGGAACTGACCAAAGGAAAGCAAAAAGTGCTGAGAGAGGGAGTATAAAGATAAAGGTCAACAGTAGAGTTCCTGAAGTAGGGGACCAGCCTTATTTAATATCATTGGTGATGCTGGAGCAGGGTCTGTAAGGGGAGGTGACAGCTCTCATTGGGCTTAGCACAAAGGAATGAACTTAAGACATTTGCTGCTGCCACAAGAATGAGACATTGCTGAGAGAAAGACGGCCTGGAATATTATATAGAAAGAACTGGGTAATGTTGAGGACTGGGTGACAGGAAAGATGTGAAATTTCTTTCAGTGTGAACTTTTGGTCCTGTAGAACATGTTTACATTGCTGGGTAAATACCTTCTGTGTTGCAAATTGGAATTCTGGTCCTCCAGACATCCAGGCTATGAGGAGATTTGGGCTCAGCTGCCTTCCTCCCTGGCCACATACTGCAGAGGGTTTCCTTTCTGGGTGGGAAAGGCACATACCTGAATGTCTCCCT
Source organism: Empidonax traillii (assembly GCF_003031625.1). Taxonomy (NCBI): domain Eukaryota; kingdom Metazoa; phylum Chordata; class Aves; order Passeriformes; family Tyrannidae; genus Empidonax; species Empidonax traillii. The sequence continues at coordinate 2,183,649 of NW_020955277.1, forward strand.
TAGCTCACTTGGGATGTAGCCACACCTTAGTGGCAACAAGGGATTAATTAAGGTGCTCATATCTTGAAGCGCAGAGACAGCAGAACCATGGCCAGGAGAGAGGTGGATGTGATTGAAGAACAGAGCTAGCTGGATATTTCAAGAAGAGAAATATTAAAGTCATGGGCAAGGTGTAAATCAAGCCTTCTCTGTTATAATCTTTGCTATTCTTGTCAACCACCTGTGATAAAGATGAACTCAGGGCTGGAGTGGGATTACTAGTGTGAGGAGAGCAATGGAAGATTTATTTTACAAATAGAATTGCTATCCAGAAGAAAAGGAGTTAAAGGAGATGGGGAAGATGTGCTTAAGTTAAGGATGACAAGGGAAAACAGTGTGTGTGAGGGCCATGGATACAGGCAGGTAGAAGCTGTGCTGAAGTGGGTCTCTGCAAAGAGCAATGAGGCCATAGCACTTTAAACAGGCTTTTGGAACCATTACAGTGGTTCATCAGGCATGGAGGTATCACCGAGGTTAAGTCAGCCTACTCCCTGTGTCAGAACTGCTTCTGGAAAGAAAAAAAACTGGTTATTGTCATAGGAGACTCTCTCCTGAGGGACACAGAAGTCCCCATATGTAGACTGGGCCCAATTCTTAGGAAAGCCTGCTGCCTCCCTGGGGCACATGCTAAGGATGTGAAGACAAAGCTTCCTACCCTGTTACAGCCCTCACGTGATTATCCATTATGGATTTTTCAGGTGGCCAGCAAAGAAATTGCAACAAGAAATCCAGAGGCAACCAAGAGAGACTTCAGGGCCCTGGAATAACCGATTAAGGGATGGGAGCACAAGTAGTGTTCTTCTCTATCCTTCCAGTTGACAGAAGGGCTAGTGATGTCTTAGAAAGAGAGATTATGTCTTTTGAAAAAAGGGGCAGGCAACACATTAGGATTACAAGGATGTCATGAGTTATGCAGGGAGGAAATTAGAAGGGCCAAAGCCCAGCTAGAATGACTTGATGATCTTAAAGGTCTTTTCCAATCTAAACATTTCTATGATTCTATGACACATTTGTCTTGCAATGCTATGCAAGAAAGATGAACACAGTCCTTTGTAATGCTATGTCCTTATGAAACGTGCCACAGGACGGTGAAGGATTAATTTAATATTACTGTTAATTCCTCCTTTTTTCTTACTGAAGGAAGAGCATATTCAGCTCTGTATCAAGCAGGACCTGATGGAAGAGTGTTTATCACCGGCCTGCCTGATACCAGCCACAGGTGTCTGGTGAGAGGGAAGAGACCTGAGGCAAATCCAGCTGCACATCCCAGCTACTTTGTCTCTTTCATTCAGATCAGAGCCTCACTTTGTTTCCTCCCTGTGACATCTCCCTCCCAATCCAGGAAGGACTAGGGATGTAGACTCTGTGCACTTAATGCACACTTCACCCAGCTTTCCTTTAGATAATGTAGTTAATAGGGACTTTGTTTCCTGGCTCCCTCATCTGCTTTCTGTTTCAGATTGCCTTAGCTCAACAACAGCAAAGGCCTGTTAGAGTCTCAGCTATTTGTATTCGTAAGCCAGGAGAATGTAGAGCCTTCAGATTCTTCATTAAAATGGTTTATATAAAATAAAAGAGAATTTGCGTACTATATTTAAACATTTGGAATGGCTGGCAGCAGCGGAATTAAACTCTTATTTGCACATATTTAAATTACCATGTGATGTGTGTTTCAGTTCACAAAATGTTCAGCCATTTGGCTGGTGATGCTGGGTGAGGTTTTTGTACAGCGGGAAGGATTTTGTCCCAGGATCCATCAGCTTATGAAGGCTAAAGGCACCCACTCTGGGCTCTGTTCAGTTGTGTGGGCAGCAGGAGACCACAGTTCTCAAAAGCTCATTGGGAAAAGTCTTACAGCACTATAGGTGGGAAAACATCACCTGGGATGGTCTTTTTGGGCTATAGTTAAGCTCTCAGAAAAGGTGGAAGCCCAGTTTCATCACTGTGGAGCAAGACAAGCTGCGAACTCTGCCTGTCTGGAAGTTTAGAGAACTTTACCTGAGAGTCAAAGCAGCAAAACTGCCTTCTGCATTACTGGAAGAAACTGTTACCCAGCTCTGTGCCTTGCTACCTGGAGAATGAGGTGGATCAGAGAAAGAATTTTTGGTTTTTTACTTCTATTGAGGAATGACCACAGTCTTATGAAAGTATTCCCCCTTCTGCTTCAAGTGAACTATAAAGTGTGGTGGCAGAGACTAAGGGAAGGAGACTGGACACTGATGGTATTGCCTCTATGGGCGTCACATATGTGGGAGCAGCTGAATGTGAGGTTCTCTGCCTGTGTGCTGAGCTGTGTGACTGTCAGACAGCTGCTTTTTAGAAGACATGTGTCTATGGCAGAGGGACTCTACAGTAAGCCACTATACACTGCTGAGGGTTCAGAACATGAGCAGAGAAAAGTGATGTTCTTTACTCCTTTATGTAGACCTGAGCCATCCTTTTTCCATGAAATAACATTTTGTGTCTAAGAGGAAAAAGGCATCCGTTTCACCTGGTGTCCTGAGGAGCCTCCAGTTTTCAAATGCTATTCATTTTAATTCACTGATTGTGGTGGGAAAGGTAGTCACAGACTCCTGGCAGTGGCATCAGCTTGGTGGGGATGAGAGCAGGACAAAACTGTCTCACTGACCACTCCATAAGGTCCGTGTGTCTCAGTGATGAAGTGACTGCAGAGTGGGGTTGTGCACTGTCTTGGCCTCAGGACTTGGAAACTTCTGTGTGGAGAAAGCAGGGGGACTTGTTTCACACAGGTTTTTAAACAGGAGGTTTCATGGGGAAAAGTGTGGCAACAAGTGTCTTCAAGGGAAGGAGGGAGAGGCTACTTGAATGGTTGGAGGCAGGAAAGGTGTATGTCTTTGTAAGGTCTGGCCTCACACTGACAGTGATGGAGCTCCAGGGCCATCTGCTTCTTCCCCAATCTTTCCATCTTGTCCCTGCAGTTAGGAATCCTGTTCTGTCCTTACTGGTGTCTCCTGCACTCTGTGCCACACCAGAACTTGTGGCACATCTTTCCCCCACTTGTTCATCAGTTCTTGTTGGCATCCTGCCTGTGGCACAGCAACCAATTGCATTGTCAGTGCCTTCAAATGAAGAAGCAGCAGCAGGGACAGATGAACTCTTCAGCACCAAAGCTATCTTTACCTGTGCATCACTCCAAGGGTACAAGTACAAAGAGAGAAAGGGGAAGGAAGCAGGACTTAGTGGAAAGTTGCCTGCAGTGCTGAGGCATGGGCAGGTCTTCAGACCCAAGCTCTGCTTCACCTGCTGCCATCCTTTCTTCCACCTGAGGGGTCATGATGTTCATTTGATGGTGTTACCAAGGTGTAGTTTTTGGCAGGTGGCATTAGGATGACTGGAATAACATGTCTACTTTGAAGATTCTTCTTCCTTTGAATGTAGGTCATGGCATTTTTGGAGTTCCTGAGCCTGAATTTTGAGGTTACCTGCACTTGATTTCTGTGGTTGGGTGGTACATTTTGTACCTGTCACCTAGAAAATTACATTGTTTGAACGTTCATCTTGGGCACGTGAGTTAGGCACTGAAATACCTCCTCTGAGGACTAAGACTTTTCAGGCTGCTTGTGATAATGTTTCACTGCTTGTCTTTAGGGTCCATGTTTTGAAATGAGATCCAACTGTCCAGCTCTCAGGGGGCACAAATCACCCCATTTCTATCCATCCTGGTGGCAATTTACACCACAGCAGGACTTGGTCCTAACACTTAGGGGTCGGATATGAGCACTTGTCCGTTCATTTCAACACTTTCTTTCCAGGGTTTGGGTCTGTGCTAAGTGCATTTTGACCTGCACCACTCCTCCAGAGCAGAGCAGTCATTCTGCATGGCTTTGGGAGAGGCCACAGAAACTTTATGGTAGATTTGGTGGAACCAGGTTGGTGAATGGGTGTAAAGCTCATGCACCCAGGACCCTGTCAGTGTGGCAATGAATTAACCAGGGCCATCAGGGTGCCTATAATGATGCAATTTCACATCTATAACATTTATCACAGAACCCAGCCTGTCAGGCAGGTCAGTGCTCATGAGTCTGAGTTTTAATTTGAGCGGGAAAGTTTTGCTCTCTCACAGCTATGGCAATAGTCTTCAAAGCTGACATCACAGTATTGGCATCTGGTGCAGAGATATTTGAACCAGAAGGTAGAGGCAACACGTAAAAATATGGATGTGAATAGAGGAAATACGTCAGGAGTCCTCCCTATAATCCTTAACAGTTTCTTTTACTGTCAGGCTGTTCGGTTTCAAAGGCTAATATCAATTATTTTTCCTTTGTTTCTAAGGGCCTGGGAGCTGAGAAGTGACTCCTCTGACATTTCAGTATATTGCTGTAAAGAATATGAAGAAAGTTTTCACATGAAACATGTAAGAGCCAGAGTTTACCCATCACAGATGCCAACCTGGTTTCAAAGGATTTAAGAAGGCCTAGTGTCTGTCACGGTGTTTTGTTTGATATTTTTCTGTTGTTATATTGTCTTTGTAGCTTTTTCATCTGCTAATTGATGTATGGCTGTATATACTGGTCTTTCAGCTGCGCTTGAGCTTTATGTTAGATCCAGTACTTTGTTTTTTCACGATTCTTACGGTTGTATTTAAAGATTTAGGAAGATCAGTCAGAAGTATGTTTGCAGCTCTCACGGCTTAAGGTAACTTTACTGAAGGGAACCAGGGGAAAGCAGAGATGCAATGGGTACCTGAGCACTCAGGCAGCCTGAAAAAATGACTTTGCAAGGCGATCACTGGCATCCGCCGTTCATTTCACTGGAGCATCACATCTCAAGCCAGGAGGTGACAATTCAACTTCAGTGATGAAGGAGAGGTCAGTGTGGGATTGAAACCACCAGGGCTGAAAGCTTGGAGCTGTGGAGAAAAGAAAATGGTGGCAAAATGAGAGGAAATTTACACAAAGAGAGAAGGGCAAGAGAGGAAAAGAACGGTAGCACCGCTAGGGAGAGACAGCAGTGGCTAGAAGGGGATCAGGTCTTGTTGAGTGTGAAGGCTAGGCCTTGAACAAATATTGAAATTATAGAAGGTACATAAAGACCTTGTTTCCCCTTTGGCTGTTAGCAAACTTCACTGACAGCCTGTTTGTGAAATCTATGGGGAGACCCTGAACTCCAATCCAGTCACAGACTCACAGTGAAATTTTTCTGCCAAAGATGCATTTGGGTCCTTGCTATAGTAGGGGCAGGACAAGGGCATATTGGTGACCAATCTTTTGCACCTCAAAAGGGTAATTTCACCTGCCACTGACATCCTTGCAGAGCTTCCTGGGGGGCAAGTCTTTCAGCAGAGCACTGTTGATCAAGTTTTCCTCCAGAAACTGAAGCAGGAGCCAGAGTCCTTTGGAAAGCCCTACATATAAATATCTTGTTTAGTTAGTCTAATAAAGGTATTACTAACAGTGCTGCTTGGAGGATTTATTGGGGGATTTCACTAAGACAGTGTTAGCAGTGGAATTATAGTCATTCTCTGGTAAGACCTTGTCAGTGCAAGAGAAAATAACATTGATCCAATCAGAGATATTTTACAGGATCAATGTAATATTCCTTTGCATAATCACAAGTGAAGGATTATGGGCCTGTGCTGGGAGTGATGAAGGATCACTTGACAGATCACAGCCTCATTTGTTCTCATTGTTTTAGCTGGTGAAGTATGGGCAGTTTTTAAAAGTCTGCATCTACATCCCTGTGTCTTAAATACATCAGGGCTCTTTTGGGGCACAGGCATTATATATTCAGTCTATTGCTTTTAGACAATATTTTGGGCTACATACATTTTTCATGGCTCAGCCATACCAAAGCATCTTGGTATGACCTTGAGACAATTCCCTCTGCAATCCAGGAAACCGATGTAGACGAAATGGGAAATGAGGCCCTGAGGTGGGCAGGGAGGAGGAGAAGACAAATCAATATACAGCATGAGCCTTATAACCCAAACACCATAAGGGACTCAGAATAAGTTTGTCTGACTGAGCTTTTGGATAGTGCAGCAATTCCTCCAAGGGGAGAGGAGCATTGCAGATGACAGTGAATTCAGGAGGCTCAAGAGCATATTGTGGTATGCTGGGAATATTTTATCCTCAAACAAGTCCTCCTCATTGTTTACACTATTATCTTTGCATTTTTTCAAGATCCCAGGACTGCTCTGTTGCTTTAATGACAGCTTTGTCACGCCTTGTGGAAGGCCTAAATCCCTCTACTGGCTGCAGTTTCCTCGGCTTTAGTGAGGTTCCTTCTGCTGGGGAGGAGAAGCAGTGTGTTTGATAGCTTCACCACATTTGACTGACTGGTTCCTTTGGATTTGCACGTACATCTCAGTGAAGGATGGAGGGGGGAAATGGTGGCTGAGGTGCAGGGCAGTGGCTCGGCTCACTGATAACATCAAGTGCCGTTCAAACTCCAATCTTGTGGTTTCAGATGACTTCAACTGCAGGGCTGCAAAAGTTATTTGGGGAAGAAAAAACAGCTATTGCAAGTGACATTTAAAATTAGATGGGACACAGCTCTCGTGAAAAATACAGCAGGCGTTAGCTTGTTTCCATCGGGGCGAGGACAGATAACTGAACATGTCCCTTCTGCCCTCATGGGCAGAGTGTAGCCTGTATCAAAGCATGCAGCTTTGCTAGGAGGCTGTGACCGGCACAGGGCATGTGTACAGAGGAGAGGATGCAGGAGCCTTTCGGAATTAAGCCCTTCAAACAAGTTCAGTCCAGGGACAAACCCTGCAGGAGTCTGTGGTCTTTGCAGCTTTGCCTTGCACCAAGCAGCATGGGAGGGGGAGGAGGAGAGGGGGTTACAGAGTAATACAGACAGGTTGCAGCCCCCAGGCAGCACCACTGCCTGGCAAAGCCACCTTGTTGGCCTTGTCCATGGAGGCTCGTGTTTGGCAATGCGGGTCTTCCACAGCCATCACTCTGGGGCAATTTATGGAAGAAGACTGGTTTGACAGCTCCTCCTTGCTCTGCCCGATGCCTCCTGTGCTCCGTGGCACGTGGTGGGGAAGCAGCCACACGTGCCCTCCTTGTGCAGGCTGTGAGCCCCTGCACTGCTACACCTGTGTGGGCTCTTGCTGCCCACGGGGAACTGCTCCTGCTTTGCTGATGGCCATTTCCACAGGACGTGGGTGACTGCCTGTATGCCCTGGAACGTTGCCGTGGGTCTGGCACTGTGGGTGGCACCAACACGACAAAACAGGCTTGGGTTGCCAAAATCATTAAGTGAGAGTAACCGTGGTGCCGTTTTATTTTTTTTCAGTGCTACTTGGAATAATCAGTGATCAGATTGCTTCTACAAAATGCAGCACCAGAAAGTAATGGGTGATAGTAATCACTTGCTGTATCAGCTCTGGCCACCGCAGCCCTCGGATGAATTTATATCCTTGCAATCCACAGCTGCTTGTATCTGTTGTTCTTGCAGTGAGCCTGTAGAAAATCCATATTAAAATGAGGTTAAGGGTTCAGCCTTAAACCAAGAAGAGCATGAAAAATCAGAGCAAATCCAGGCTCATAGTCCATTCTTCATTGTGTAAGTTCAGGATGGACCCTTACATGGGATTTTTATTTTTAACTCTCAGTGTCCTGGTGCTGATGAGTTTCCTTATATCATGGATATTTCTGGACTGTGCATATTTTCATGCTAGTGGATCCATAGGCATATGATGAGCATACCACTGTAATTTGCATTTTAAAGTAGTCTTAAATAAGTTCTCATGTCTGCAGCTGGGCTTTGAGAGGATCATGTTCCCTGGAGTTAGCCCGGGGCAACGTGCTGAAGATCACACATAGCTTTTACTCTGTTCTTGCTCAAGTAAAACTGCTTTTAAGTCCAGGGGAGCAAAGTCAGCCTTGCTGAAGTCAGAAGCAAACATGCCTTTGACTTCAGTGGGACACAGCTTTTGCCCAGCATTACTTTTTGCTTGTGAAATGTCTTGAGGAAGAAATGGAGAAAGGCCACCTAAACCAAACCTCCCAGGGACTTACTAATCACTCCTTCTTGCACAGGTTCACTGCCATGTGAGTCCCCTGAAATATTACCTTGAGTGGAGCGGGAGGTTTGCCTAGAGAAAATGACCTACATACAAGGCAAGTGCCATGTAACACTTGCAGTTAACGTTTTATTTGTTAGTATAATAAAAGCATGTCAACAATTCAATCTTGCCAAATTCCATTTGCCTCTTTGGCTGGGATCTGTATTTTTTTTCCTGAGGAGAGAGTAAAATTATGTTCATTTGTTTCTTTACTACGCTCCTGGCAAGGAGGAAGATTTTGTGCCTGGGCTGATAAACGTTTGAGTGAATTTTTTGAGCTTGTTATTCTGAACTGCTGCCCAAAAAAAGTTCAAGGAAAAATAATCTGAGACTTTCTATCAATTCTTATAACTACTTTTACAAATAAATATGGTAGGCCTTTCCTAGAATAATCCAATATGCCTCTAATATCACTGTCTCTGCAGAACTCATTTCTTTTGTGAAAACTGCAAATGTAAATGTTCCCTTTCGACCAGTGTCACTCACAAATAAATAACACAGATCTTCCTTGATGCACGTTTGTGTCAAGAAAACAATTTCCATCCTTTTATGCTTGTTACTTTTTCATTTTTCCCAGAGGGATTTGTAATCATTACGAGTCACTTTCCATTTTGACTCGTAGCCTAAGCAGTTGAACACGAGTGTGAGGCTTTGATAAAAGCTGCTCACTGCAGTTAAGTGCAACCCCTGTTAATGAGCAGGTAAGGTCATTTAACCTCTCATAGGGGGCTAATCTTCCAGGCTGTTACACAGGCTGGAGAAGCACACCACGACGTCCACGTCACCCACATTTTTATACCATCCCGTCACGGTAGCATCCAAACACTGATGTGCACGACTCCAGAAGGAAATAACAGCTCGGAAACCGTCTGGAATAGATACGCCATGTATTATTAATTACCCAGCTGAAGCATCTGTAGTAATATTTGTACTATGGGCTCTGCAGCTCTATTCCCCCCACCCTTTTAAGCGCTTCATTTGAATATTGTCATTTATTTTAAGCCGCCTGGTGATGCCTGGGTTTGAGGAGCTTAATTCTGCTGTGGGCAGGGGCAGCTGGGCTCTCGTGCGTGTGCGGTCCCTGCCACCGTGCGGGCTTGTTCAGCAAAATGGCCGGTGCGGGCAGGAGATGTGTAAATCAGCGAGTGCTGCAAGAAGAGCACTTAATTGAAGCTTTATCAAGTGCCTGCAGAGCTGACCTCTGAGCAGCAGCTGAACCACAGTTGGGATGGGAGCGAGCCAGCAGCTTTCACTGATGACTAAGACCTTGCGCTGGGAAAGGATTTGCTTAGAAAACTTGCCTGCTTTACCCATGGGTGGCAGAGGACTGCATAGCTGGGGGTGACTTAAATCATTCTGCTTAACTCAGTTAAATTGTTCCTTTCAGCACAGATTCATAGCTTTCAGTACACTTTGATGACTCTGTAGTTGTGTACGGGTGGTTTAAGTTCAAGCCAGGCTGCCGACTGTCGGGGTCAGCACGGTTCTAACAGCACAGGGGGTGTCAGACCACATGGTGACATGACGGCATGTTCGGGCCTGTGAAGTCTTTTCTTGCTGGTCTGGCATCGGAAGAGTAGATCCAGCATGTTTCCTATCCCTTCTGCGTGAGCATCTCCCTGCTCTGCATGTCTGCTACTGCGTATTCAGAGACAGGTAAATATCGAATAGTTGTAAATATTTGTCTGTTGAGAAACAGATCCCACTGACCTGCAAAGGTGTATTATCCAAAATAAAGCCCTGAAGGTTGAAGGCAAAAGGAGAAAGAACTGTGTAACATTTCATAAAGCTGAAAATAATGAAGGACCAAATTAAATCTGAAGTAAAATCTAAACAATTGGGTAACTGGGAACTTACTGACAAGATTCTGTACATGTCTGCAAAAAACCATGGTGCTATACATGAGAAAGAAGACTACCTTGTTGAAAATTGCAATAATTTTGCTGTGAGGGGAAGTAAAACTGGCAGGAAATAAAATTTGTGAATGGGCCTTTTCTCACATACAGGAAGAAGAAAAGCAAACACACTGAAATATCTGGAAATCAGAAACCTGGAACAATAAAAGCTATATAGGAAAAGAAGTACAAGAAGGGCAAGCTGTGTGTTGCTGTGTCAATACAGGAAGCAAAGCTCCAAAAGCTATTAAAAACCAGATTCTTCAAGTAAATTATTATTATGTATTCTGTAATAGCAAAGCATATTAGTGATTGAAATGCTAATAATAGTGTTTGTCTTTCACCAAATGGAAATGATTAAAAAACCTGTGGAAATCAAGGATATATTTGATAATGTTTAATTAATAATAACTTTTATTCTTCTTTCGGGAAAAAACTAGATGAGATATTCTTGCCATGAGATGACAACAAAATACTTTTTTCTCCAGCAGTAACTTAGACTGACAGAGCACTTAATAAATTCAATAATTTTTATTTAATTGATCTGAATAATTTGATACCAAGCATTTTAAAAGAGCTGATTAAGGAAGTGTCCAGACTTAATTCATACAAATGGTGACTTTTAGAATTTGTCAGGATACTGGTGAAATATCAAAGACCTAGAAGAAAGTTGATATTATTCAAACTCTTGAAAAGTGTAAATATAACAATAGTAGAATAAGTAATGTAGTAGATAATGTAATTAATGAATAAATTAATAAAGAATTAAACACAGATATGCTAACTAATGCTAATCTACATGGATTTATAACAATAGATCTCATTAAACTAATTTTTATTGATAAAGGTGCTAGTGTTGATTGAATATTCCTTCTGTTCTTCTAGGCACTTGACTGGGCACCAGATGAAATTTTGATTAATAAGCTACAGAAATCAACATGATACACATTAAATGGATTTAAAAGCTGGGTAAATTATGAAGTTTAAAATGAAATTTTCTATAGACATAAACCAGATTTCACTGTGTGTTACAGGTAACAGCTTTTTGCATTAGGCTAGTCATCATTTTTATTAAAGAACTAGAAAAAAATGACAAAGTGGTCCATAAAGTATAGTAATAATAGTTTGGGGAGTGATAAATAATAATGCAAACCAGGTAGCTCTGTAGAAATGGTTGAGGAGGGCAAGGCTTATGGAGCTCAGCCAGCCAAGCTCAACAAAGAGAAGATAGAGGGATGGCTTTATCATAGGCTATAAAACTGCATGTGGGAAGGCAACCTGCTTGGAGAGGACTCTGTGTCTAGCAGGCAGTTACTGAGTTCATCATGACTGGAAGGGTGAGGTTAGACCAGCTGAATTTGAATGAAATATAAGACCAACAATGGTTAATGCTTTCCCCAGTTAGTGGGGAAGGCATTAACCCTAGCAACAGCTTGCTCTCAATAGGTGAAAAATTCTCCACTGAAAACACTTCGAAAACTTAGATTGTATCTTCTGAACAGAATTCAATTCAGGACAGTCCCATGGCCTCTAGCTCTACTGGGCACCCGAATGAATGATCACAGAGCTGCCTTCTGGGCTCATAATTTATGATTTAACATCACACGGAAGTTGTGGCACTGGACAAGGAGTGCCTGACACTCCTCGTGTCAGCCAAAGGGTCTTCTGCCTTTCCTGAATGTAGATCAAGACTTGGAGTATTTTATGTGTCTAAGTATGCAAAACCATAAACAAATCCACTTGAAAGCACACATCCCTTCTGTACTTTGGGTAACTTGGCGGATCTGGTGTCACAGCAATGCAATAACCTAGGAATGCTCTTTCTGCTTCTGCTCCAAGATCAAGCCAAGAGGATTTTATCAACTTCAGCAGCATTTTACTGTAACATAACTCAGAACTGAGTTTACCCTGGCAAGTCAGCAGTGCCAGTCTTCCCAGAAGAAGGGATGTATTGGGCGATGACAGGAGCAGGCAGCACAAGAAGGAAAGAATTTAAGGGAAAGTTAGAGAGGAAGGATAAATGCAAGAAAACCATTAGAAGTACAACAGAGGCTAGAAAGCAGAGAAACAGGAAAGCTGGATTTTAAACCATAATTTTGTGTACATAAGAAAAAGAAGCAGGAGAAGTGCTGCAGAAAAGCAGGGAAATTTGGGAAGGGGAAATCAGAAGAGAAAGAGCATGCATATAAAGGATGGGGAGAGAGAAAAGAAGAGGAAGCAGAGACATGTTTGTTATTCTTCATGATCTTCTGTTACTTGCTGAATTATTTATTGTGATATTTCGTGGTATCTTCCTGGCAGCCATTTATTTTGTCACGATATAAATGTGAGCAGAGCCCTGTTACTGCTGTTTCTGGAGGGATTTTACATTGAATGGCAATGGGCACCTCCCCCACCGCCCTGCCATTAGGCGATTATGAATTATATGCCGAGTGCCTCTAATAACTGAAGGGAAAGGGCTGCTCAGCACATTTGGAATGTAAATCTCATTTTTTTCTCTTTTGTAGGTCATGAAATGCAGCCCTCTTCTAAACCCCTGTGCTCAGATCACAAGCTTCCACTGCACACAAATTCCTCAGCCTGCCCTCTGCTAGAGTGACATTTAACCCAACACTGAACCCCTCAGCATCCTGTGAGCTTGAGATAAGATTAGTATTATTATTGTTTTAAACACAGACATGCTGCATCATGTCCCTTAAAAATTCCTACGTAGATGTTATACCACATGGGAAAACAACCTATTAAAAAAACAGATTTGCTGTATTTCAATTAAAAAACAAGAACTTAATTTTGTGGGTTTGTTTTGTTTGGTTTGGTTTTTTGTTTTGTTTTGTTTTGTTTTTTCTGTAGTCTGCAGAAAGACTCGGAATCTGCCCTTGCTGACAAAGCTTCACAAGTGTTCACTGCCCAGCCCCTCTCAATTAACCCATGTCAGAGAATGAGCCCTTTTGAGTCTGGAATTCTGTTCCTGAGCTCCTGCATCTCCTGCCCCTGGCACCTCCTTTGCAGAAGCAGGTTCTGAGCTGCTGCATGAGGAGCTGGTGGCCTCTGGAGAAGATAGTGCCATGGTTGCAAGAAGTGAAAGGAAGGGAAGAAGCCCTTAAAAATAGATTAGCTGAACTTTTTGCTTTATGATTGGAGTTGTTTAGTTATTATTCAGGTCATGGATGGTCAGTTTTTGTTTCCTGTTGTACTGACATTATGGGACATGCAAGTCAGACCTTGTTTCATTTTGGAAGAGTGAACAAGGTTATGTAAATTGTTGAAAGGAGAGGACACAGGTAAAAGGGAAAAAAGAAATTAAAATTACTTGGTGTTTACTTTGCTTTTGGGATGGGAAATTTCTCTCTCTGGGGAGAAATTCACTTTTCCAAACAACTTGAATCTCTCTTAAATCCTTAAAATAGAGCTCTGGAAGTGACATGGCACATAGGCCTTGGTGCTGGCCAGTTTCACCTTATCATATTTGCTCAGAATGTTTCCAGCCCAGCAGAGTCACGCTGCTGACAGCCCTGCACAAGCTCCAAGATATTTCCTTGCTTGCAAATTAAGTTTTCCCAGCAAGACACCCTGCTACTTCAGTTATCATCACTGGAGAACGGGTGTCCTAAGGGACTCAGAACGGACTATGCTGTCTTTCACCCATGGGTTTTAACTTGACCTTGCTCGCATCACTGGTGACCAAAAGTCATTACCATAAGTGGCTTACGTGAAATGTATTGGTCTCAGTCAATTATTAGCAGACAGTTGTCTGCATTACCAAACCACCATCACAAATGGGGCTTTTTTTGGGAAATCTTAAGCGTAGTCAGGGTCAGTATGGCTGGACTGAAACCTCAGCAAAAGCGCAAGGAGAACAGGCTTGAGTTTTGTGCTTATTCACTTTCAATAGAATGGAAATAACACAATCTGTAAAATAGCTGTAAAAGCTATTTCAGGTGTGCATAAATTAGAGCAGTCTCTGGGGCCTGGTTGCAGTCCCCATACAGCCTCCATCTTTGGAAGACACCAAGGTGGCAAAAAGCCTCTCTGGCAGCCTCTGCCCCACCTCTGCTGAAGCAGAGCAGAGACTGGCAGCCCAGGCTGTGCTCAGCACATCGGTTTTTGGTCTGCACAGTGGACAAATAGGGATGATGTCTGCGAGGTCTTTCCAAGCCATAGAGCACCATCAGACTCACTGTGACTACCCAGAGGTACTTGGCTTTGTTGGGGTATGGATGGGGTGAGATGCAGAGCCAGAGCTTTGGCCTAGGAGGAGGGAGAGCAGTTCTTAGAACCAGAACACCAGAGTAGACATTCAGTTTGAATCAGCTGAAAGCCCTTGTTTGGTAACTGAGATATTCAATTTTGATTTTGATTTATTTATTCATTTATCTTGGTAAGCAGGTATTGACTACTGCCTGCTGCTAGCCTCCAGAGCTTCCTCTCTTCCACCACTTCCTCTCCCCATCTGAACCATGCACAGCACTGCAATGTGCCTTGTTGGAGGCCAACTCATTGCCATTCCTTCATCATGTCCTTATGGCTTTCCTTCCAGTAGGGGAGAGCTTTACTGCATGCCTGCACTCTGGCTGCTCCTGCAGTTGAGTGTAGTACTACAGTCACGGGTTCGTTAAAATTCATCTCAAAACGTTAAAACTGAACTCCAGCATGAGATTTCTACCAGGGGTCCCAGCAGAAAGCCTGGTCCCCAGTTATGGAAGGGGTATTTTATTTTGAGTGACTGCTGTGGTAAGGAGAAAGTCTGCCTCAAAGCATAAAATTTAAACAGTGAAAGAATTATGGAGGTATTCTGTTTTCCTTATTTTGCCAAGAAACTCAGGTTGCCTTGCCTGCAATCACACAAAAATCTGAGCTAGAGCTGGAAGCGTGTCCAAATATCTTGACCCTTAGTCTTATGCCTTAGCTATAAAAGCATCCTTCCTTCCTAAATATCACAATGGTCTACCCAGGGAATGAGGAGAAATGAAGTCTCTCATCTCCAGTATTGTAATTCCGAATAAAGCCTCAGGTCAAAGTGATCAGACAGAAAAAAGGAGGATGATGTCTCCGTGACATGGTTGAATTACTGACGTTGCAGAGTTGGTCCAGTTTTTTTTTTTTTGTTTGTTTTGTGGTTTTTTGTTTGTTTGTTTGGTTGGTTGGTTTTTTTGTTTTTGTGTTTTTTTTGTTGTTTTTGTTTGTTTGTTTGTTTGTTTGTTTTTCCCATAAACGGTAAGCGTATCAATTTGGGGCAAAATCAGAGATTTTTGTGAATTTTTGTCATGTATAGTGACAAAATAGTCACTACAGAGTTAGAGGGTAAGGAAGAGTCAAGGGAAACTTAGAGGTGAAAAACTAATTTTTTTTTCAGCACTACAAATATAATTGTGGAAATTGTGACAATTTTTAGTATTCTTAAAATAGACTTTAATTTTCTAGGGAATATTTCTCCAGGAAAAATTGATCCAGCTAAAAATATTAAAAACTAGAGCGTTTCATTATGGTTTGATCAAAACATTCTGAGTTGACCCAAAATGAATTTCCTGTCTTATCATTTCACTAAAAAGCTTTAAAAAAATTATTCAACTTGGTTCAAATTTAATTTTTCCTGATTTTTCCATTTAGCCAACTGTATCTGATGGATCATTTTTTACTAAAACAGCATCTTTATTTTTGCTAGTTTGATCTTACACACTTGAATGTGAAAACAGACAAAAATTATTTGAAAATTAAATGCATTAAATTTTCATAATGTGTAACTTTATTATGGATACGTAAATATTTCATCCTACTTTGGTTCTTTTAAAACAACCTCCAGCCCATTAACTCTAGCCATGGGTCAGGTAAACATCCTGACCTTTATCTACTCAACTTAGAAACCCTATAAATAACTTTTATTGGTTTCTGTCCTCTGAGCTATACGTAGTGTCACATCTAAGAATGTCGTTGCCCCAAACTGACAATTATCTTTTCTAATTTTTGTTTTGCTCTCTTTTTCTTCTTACATTGTTTATAAAGTGCAAAGACAAGAAAAGTCAAAAGAGAGGTCTTCATTCAAATAAAGGTAAAATCCTGCTGCAGACATAAAAGTGACTTTGGAGAAAAATTACATCACTGGACTCTGTATTTATTCTCTTCAGTGACATCCAGATCAAATTTACTTGGTTTTCAAGGTGATGTTTCTAACCAGCCAGCCCTTAAACTCAAATTGGGATCTGAAAGTCAAGCTGTGTCCTTTCTGACTCATGCATAATCATCTCTAATAAAGTTTCTACAGACAGGATTTAGCTGACAAGTTGGTGTTTATCATACACAAGACAAAAGAGATTAATCCAAGCCATTCATCCATAGCTAGGCTGACTCTTCATCATTAATTGGTTAATATGCGCTATCTGTAAAGCAGACCAGAACAGGATGATCCAAAGAGCAGATCTCCTAAGATGGAGTTGGTTTTATGTAATGCTTTTCCCCATCACAAATGCGTTTAATTTTAGCAAAGTATTTCTCAGACAAACCCTCTGGTGAGCCCCTGGGATACTAAGCCTGGGAGAAATCCCTTTTGCCTTCCTTCCTCACGACTTTTACCCATCCTCTAGCTTGCAAAGCAAAATGTGTTTCTCGGATCAGAAAGGGAAAGGAGGGTACGGGTGGGGCAAGACAGGAATATGTGAGGCTCTGCTCTGCAAAGTGATCAGCTGGCCAATGGAAGATTCAGAAAAATTTGGGGTTTCCAGCCCTGAAGCTCTCCTTGTTGGGAGAGCTTGTTTCCTCATGGAGTTTGGCACATGATACTGAGCACCCTCTCAAGCTCCCTGACACGTGCATTCCTGTATTTAATGCACGTGTGGCAGCCTGACACGGGCTGTGACAGAAACTGCCAGTGATCTACGCAGGAAGTTGCCGTCTTCCATCTCTTCAGGTTGAGGTGAGGATGCAGTTTGAGCTTGCTTTGAGATCTCACCTATTTTTAATGAGTGTTAGGTCTTGTCTTAAATGTTATTTTAGTCCACTTGTCATGTACTTAGCATGCTGAGCAGTCAGGCGAGGAGGAGGGAGCTGGACAGGGTGCAGGGTGAACAGGATATCTCTGCTTGGGAGAGCTCTGGTCCTTTCCCTTTACCATTCCTATCTCATGTCTGATGTCGAATGCTGAAGGGAAGAGTGGATGTCACCTGGATTTTATCCTGTCACCAGGGTAGCTGTAAGAAACCAGAGGAAGCTGGTTTGAAGTAGTGTTCCCCATTAAGTAGAAGAGGGAACAGATCACGCTAATGTGAAGCACTGCTTTGCAACTAGTGCACTAGAGCAGGAGAGCAATGGCTGATCTTTATTTCCTGATTTGTGCTAAGCCACCTTAGGAAGCAACTTCACCCCCTGAGCCTCAGCCTATTCACCTGTTAGTGGCGGTGGAGATGGCTGCTTTGTAGGGCATTTGAAATGTGTTAGTAAAGAGTGCGCTATTAAAGGGAAGAATATTACTGTCACAATACTATCAGCGTTACTCAGTTTCTTTCTGGAGAAAGAAGAGGTTTTCATTGACTTCTCTAACAGATGTGTGGCCAGGTTTTGTCTCAGCAGAAATGGCTTTTGGCTACTGCCTTCAAACACCTACTCACCTACTAGCACCTCAGTCTGGGGCCCCTCTGTGTTACGTCAACAGTGTTTGAAATGCAGAGGGTGTCCCTTTGGAAGCTGCCAGGGCTTCCTTTTGATCACATTTGTGTGTGCCACAAAATCATTCTCCTAATGGCCTGACACAGGCTGCCGCCCTGCGGTGTGACAGTCTGGGGCTGTCACAACCTTTCTTCTCAATCTCCATGCTGCTATTCTTCCTGCTCCTTTGATCCCTGCTCTTCTCTGCTCCCTTTCTTTCTGTCCCTTTCCCTTGTCCCATTTTATTATTAGTCTTGTCCTTTCAAGTTAGCCTGTTATTTAACCTAGTCTTCTTCTCCTGCCTCTTTTGCACTGACCCTCTGTCTTCCTACTCAAATTGTAGTGTAACTCATAAAGTTCCCTGTCTTTGAAGAACCAGAGATGGCCAGCGTGCAGCAGTCCTGGCCTCTCACATCAGGAACATACAGGTAACTGGTTTCTCAGGGAGCCTCAGGGCAGTGAGTGGGCGGCAGTCAGTCCAGGGTAAGAGAGGAGAAGTACACTTTACCAACAAGGCAAGGTTGGGGCTTTTTAAGAGGGTTGGGGAATCCTTCTCTGTGTACTTGTTCATTTGTCCCATGTATGAGTTGGGTGACTTTGAGTCCCTTGCTCCAGTACTGTTTTCTCACTGTCTTCTGAATCTCCTGTCCCTCTGTCAGCAAGACTTTATACCACACGTCTCCCTGTGATCCTGTCACAGATTCCTCTACCATGTGAATGCAGCTATGCATAATCCAAGGCTATAAAAGTTCTATATGTTGACAGGGTGGTGTTGGATCATGGGTTGGACTCGGTAATCTCAGAGGTCTTTTCCAACCTGGCTGATTCTGTGATTCTGTGATATATGGTGATGGATGCTGCTCCGTGGTGGTCTCAGGACTGTGTGACTGTGGGATTTGGTGGTCCTTTGCTGTCACAGCAGTAATCTCTGTGCACACAGAGACTAAACAAGAATTTATGGAAACCAGTCTTTTCTTTGGAGCAAAATGCCATGGAGACTTCAGAAAATATGTTGGAGCCTTCTTTTCTGATTATTATAGTGTATTCTGATGCTCCTCCTATTGAGATTTTTCTGATCATTTTTAAAATGATCTCTATATCTCTACTAAGGGAAAAAGCAAGATATTAAAATAATCTGGAACTTGTGACTTTCAAAAAGAAGTAGAAGCCTGGAGATCAGCTCAGAAACTCTGGATAGAACATTACACAGTAATTTGCAAAGCAATGTTTGCACTGCATATACAGAAGCACCGTATTGCAGCTCAGGGTGGTAATAGATTAATTCTACACAGTTTTGATGCATGCACACCTAAAAGCATCACATCCAGCCTGGCACCAAACTTGAATAGCAGTGTCTCTATGAACTGAGAGGAGTTCAAAGAAAAGCAATGAAAATTATCAGGATGGCTTCAGGATTGATTTAGGTGGAAAGATTAGGAGTGCTAAATGCGGGTATGAGATGATGAAGGTGGGGATGCACTAAGAGACTACAAATATTTGGTGGGTGTTAATGCTAAGACAAGAAGAGCTACTTTGTGTGATTCAAAGGGGTATATCATAAGAAATGACAGAGAAGGAAGTGAAAAATTAGTTTGAAAACTGCAAAGAACTTTCTGCTGTCAAAACACGTAGTACTTTGATGTCAGTGGAGTTAGGTAACAGGCCCTGGAGGCAAAATTTGGGAGGCCGTACTGCATGAAGTCGACCCGCACTGGAGGAGAGGTGAACTGGAGATTACCTGTTCGCTTATCTGAGACAGCTTCCCTTTACAACACATTTTGTTCCTTCCACACTATCAGTTTCTTGTCCATATATTCTGGCAATATGCCAAAGTGTTACGAGTTTATAGATACTGATCAATTCTAGTTATATTCGCAAAAAATGAATATTATGGAAAGTTGTGAAGGTAACAGTCATCTGCTTCATGAGCATCCTCAAAAGAAGCCCTCTAGTGCCACAAACCTTGTAGGGGCTTGTTATCCCTTTGTACTTGTGAACTTCTAGCCTGACAGAATATGATGATCAATAAATATTAAAAATACCATCTCTGCAAATGCACCATTTGTTCAACCTGTCCTCTTCTAACCAAACACATCTACTTTGCATATTAATTTATTGCTACATGGTTATGACTTCCCTATTATGTTCCCAGTTAGTGTGCAAATTTCAAGAATCTTGTTAACTTAGCCCAATCTTGCAAACGGTTTAGATAAACATCTAGTCTAAACACATTAAAATCTGGCTGTCAGGTGCCTTGCCACACAGTTAAGAAGAACAGGGGTGAGATCTGTCTTGCTGTTAAGGTCGGGTTTCTTCCCCAAATAAACTTCAAACCGCTTAAATTTTGTTCATCTTTTTACCACATGCGAATTGTTTAGATCCAAAGAAGCAGTTCTGGATCAGACCTTTGGTCCTTGCTTGCTAAATATTTTCAGAGGGCATTTTCAGTGAGGGGACAAGAAGCCAAGGAGATGGAGCAGGATGATGCTCATGTTAGCTGCATGTGCTGATGGTTTCTGGAGGAGTGAGGCAAGTGAGAGACAGAAGGCACAAGCATCCTCCAAGGGCTGGTGCAGGGGTGGAAATTTTGGGCACTTTTCTCTTGTTGTTTGCTTGACAACTCATTTATTTCAGTGGCTGTTTACTGCTGGAGGGGGACGTACATAAGGCCCCTAAGTTGTTAATTGCTTCTGCCAAAAGAACGCTGTAAATAATCATGGGAACATTTATGGGGGGATTTGTTTGCTTTTTATCAGTTAGAAGTTTTCTTGAGGGAAAAGAGATTCACATTTCACTCAGGGCCGGCTGTCACAGGGCCAGATGCTGACTGGACACTGGCAGAGCCACTTGTAGTAGCTACAGTCCCTCAGCCCAGCAATCCCCGGTGTGGGCAGCCACGGAGGCGGGGAGGGGGAGCTCCACCCCAGGCAACAGTCCTTCACATCTCGGAGGGGAAAACAAGCCCCACATGGGGCTGGTGGCAGCGTGGCAGGTGTAGCTCCCCCTCAGCAGAGGCAGTGCCAGCTGTGGGCAATTACAGGCCCTCATGACCATCACTGGCACCACCTGGGGCTCCCCCAAACCTGACATTTCAGCTCAGCCTGGGAGGGTAGTGCCTTTTCTGAGCTCTGCTGGAGGTGTCGTCTGCATCGCGGTCTCTGAGGGGTGCCATGGGCCTGGCTCCCTCCCTGTCCTGATGAACTCTCTTACCAGCCCCCTGTGACCAGTCGTGTGGGGCTGTGCCCCTTGTGAGGCACTGCCTGGCATTTGAACAAGGTATCTGTGTGGCTGGGTACAGGCAGGGCCGGGTTTTTTGCACCTGGAGTTCCCTAAGGCTGGTGGGAGCTGATGCTGGGCTGTCAGGGTGGGTTGGGGACCAAGGTGGCTGTACAGGGCCTCTGCAGGCCAAACCAGCCATATGGGCTTTGGTGCTCCTCTGGACTGGGTGCAGCTCTCCTTGCTGGCAGACTGTGTGAAGAAAAGCAGCATCTGGCTGTGACCCCTCATGAACCTTGGAGTGAGGCTCTATGGGTACTCTGAGGGGGCTCCCTGAGGTGGGGAGCTCTCCTGCTCTAGAAGGTGGTATGGGATGTACTGGTGCTGCAGGAACCTTCCCCGTGTCTGCATGTCAGCTGTGCAGCCCGAGAAAATGAAACACTACATTACCTTGGGGATGACATGGCATCTTTTTCTTTCTTGACTTTTCCCTTGGCCTGGGGAGATTTTCCTGTTGGTTGGTGGGATCATCACCTCTTAGGAGTAGCTGGGTGTGTTTCTTGCATGAGCCCCCTCAGGTGGGGATGCTCCCCTGGGAAGTGCCAGGGATGCACCTGAGGCAGACCTGGCTTGTAAAGCAGCTGTGGGCAATCCTGGTAACAAAACCAGCTACCAGTTGTCCCTGGGCAGGCTGGCTGTTCAGGTTCATTATTCTCAGTATGAGGAGGCTGTAGCCTGGGGTCTCCATCTGCCCGAGAGCTCCCCCTGAAGCTGTCCCGGGGCTGGCAGGGTGTGATGGCTCTCAGCTTGTGGGCCTGAAGGGGAACAGGGTCTGGTGTGACTGGGCCAGGGGAGTTCCTGAATGAGCAGTGAGGGAGAAATTCTTCATGTCTGGTCTGTGTTTACTTATGAGTAACTGGAAGTAGATTTAAACAAGCAAAGAGTTTATCAACACTTTCCTAAGAAAAGGTCTTAGTTCAGGAGCCAAATGGCTCAGGAAAAATGGGTTCAACTGAGTTAATGGAACTGATCATGTACTTTAGTGTTGTGTTTTCAGTTTGGTATTTTTGAATGTGGAATTGGTGACTTGCAAGGGGGGGTGGGAGTAAAAAGCTCTCATGCTGCATCCTTGTTTAGATATTTACCCAGCAAATACTGCTGTGCTCAATTTACCTCCTGTGTGTAGTTTCCTTTTTTGTACTGACACTGCCTATGGGGGCAGCTGCTCACACAGGTCCCTGTGTGCTGGCACAGAGCCTTGGACTGGCCAGCCACAGGAGTTTGTGCTTTGCTGCAGTAGGTGTAATTATTCAGCTTATGACTCAGTCAGCAGTACCGTATGTGTCAGCATGTAATTCTTCACAGCCCTAAAGTAAATGGTCTTCGACCAGTGGTCCAGGAACCATTTCCAAGGGTTTGTGAAAGATAATGAGAAAAGTGAGGCTATTGTCATTAGGCTTAAATTTGTTATTCAGGGGACCATACCTCTTTTTGAGATGCTTTATAGGTCCATGAGTTTAAATAGGATGAAACCCATGGCTCTAACAGCTTTCTTACCTTCTGATAGCAATAGCAACACTTCTTTTTTCACCCAGAGTAGCAAATAGCAAGAGTATTAGGTTACACTTTTGTAGAGCAAACTATCACAAGGAAGCCGTAATGATAGCAGTCTAATTGAATTGATGTTTTATGTATTATAAGTGATTATATTTAATGAACTCTGTTATGATATGTATCACATTGTCTCAGATTTTAGGGGATAACTGCTACTTTGTGCCAGATGTTGCTGAGCGGAATATTATAAATGGCAAAAGTATTAGAAAGGCCATCTCTTTCATGAAGGATTTATGTCTAAAGTCTATATTGTAATACTTTCATTGATATCTGAATTTAATTCTGTGCATTACTTGACAACATCCGCTCCAAATGTGCAAAAAAGTCAATCTAGCTATAAAAAAATAATTGAGATATAAACCCCACACATGATTGACAAATATGAGCTTAATTTTTATTTTCTCCTGGTTATTGATCAACAGCCAGATATTCAGGGTAGATTTTCAGCTGTCCTTCAAGAGTATAATTGCTTTATTCCTGGAGCTGAGCCTTAAAAGTCAAAATACTATGGGAAGTATTGGTAAAATATAAAAGGTTACTGCTTTGCAGTTGGAGCATAGTGCAGAATTTGATGCTATGCTTTGTAAGTGATATAGTCTTGTCTAAAAAGATCATTTGCCTGGGAAATGCTGCTGAAGTTGGGGTTGGTGGGACCATCATCTACACCGTGGGGTTTTTCTTCAGAAAATAATCTAACAAATCCTACCCTGAAGAACCGCAATACTTGCTTTTGGATTTCATGTGTGTGACTCTTGTATATCCAAGAGATATGAGGCCCACGAGCCTTTTCAGCTTTATTTTGTGTGTCCACATTTATCTTAAGTGGCACATAGGCACTGTGATGGCAGATTGCACAGGGGTATTTTTATTAGGAAAGCGCAGTAATACGAATAGCTGTAAAATTTGTCTAGACAGAAGAAGAGAGAGACTAAAATAGCTGTGGAACATGGGCAGGAAGGAACGAAATACAAGTGTGTGTGTTGGCAGGGGGAGTACACAGGGCTGCTTATACCCTCAGGGCAAATCATCAGGAGCATGTTTCCAGTGGTAAAGGAAAGTCTTGAGGACAGACAGAGTCCCAGGGGTGAGAGCTGTCAGAAAAATAAGGCAGCTGTGGAAAGGTAGTACCAGACTTGTTAAGTAAGGGTTTGTTTGGCAGTTCAAGACAGGCTCATTTTCTTTTATCTTTCCTCCATGAAATTTCAGTGACATCTTCATAAAAAGTTTTTTACATTGTTATAATGAAATTTGATGTTTCTAATGACAGTTATATTGAAATTTTCAGTACTTATTCCGTTAAAGTGTATCTACAGTAAGGGAAATAGAGATAAAAACAAACAAACAAAACAATATGGAAGATTTAGATAGTTTGGTTATGAAAGGTGGTTTTTTTTTCTTTAAGGCCACTGTTCTGGGATCCAATTCACCACTGCCCTCTTCTCATTGTCAAGAGATGTTTCACAGATGTGATGCCAATGCCCCCATGGGAGGACCTTGCTGTTTCAGGCCTGGACTCTGTTGCTGTTGGGCAGAGTCCTGTCTAGGAATAGTTCCTTTTAGTGAAAAATAGGAGTTGTAATGTTTGTGAGAACGGATGTTAAACTGACAGAATTTTCAAGTATGTTATAAGTGTAGAAGAGGGCCAAGCATCAGAGAAACCTAGAACTGTGGATAGCTGTTACCTGGCTGCAGAGCAACATTTCACTTTGCTATAGGAGTAATACTGAGGGAAATCAAAGAACACTAAAAACTGGGACACTGGGATGATTGGCTTAGGAGTTTTGGGTTTTTTTTTCCCCAAGCTAAATTGGTAGGGCCAGATTTCAGAGCTTTATTCATGTTCAGTAGTAACCCCTTTAAAGGCATCTTCCTTCTCCTGACTTTATGTGCAATTAAAAGAGTCACTTCTGAAAGCCAGATCAATGATATCAAAATCTGGCTTTTACCTCGGCAGAAAAAATGGAAGGAAAGACAGATCATCAAACTCTCTGTGGCTCTAGTAAGAAAGAAGTTTAGAGACACACACAGAAGAAATGATTCCTAATGAGCTGAAATGTAATATTTTAGTTCAGTCCAAGACAGAATTGTGTGGTGATAAGCTGTGGAATTGGATTCTAAGACAAATGGTAAACTGTGGTTGCGTGACGCTTTTAATTTGTTTGAAGAACTGCTTAAAGCCATCTTCTGCAACGTAGTTTCATATTTTTATTTTTAATTCCTGAAGTGGAATGCAGGCATCAGGAAGGGAGAAGAGGAGCACATGGCCCATCTTAATGTAACCCCAAGACTTGATGCAGAGCTTTATGGTACACAGTTTATGGTATTAGGAAGAAGGTAATAGCTCCCTGCTAAATATGGATTTTCCAAATGTTGAGAATACTATAGGGAAGATAGAATAAATTGTCGTTTTTTGAATTTCAGAAAATTATGCTTAAATTAGAAGTTTAATACCACTACTAGAGCATAAGGGTATGTGGAAAAGCATCTATAGCTTGAAGGCTTGCCTACTTCATGGGGTGTGGGCAGAGAAAGTGAGTTTCAGAGCGTGTTCTCAAGTGAAAGATTTAGTATTTGCAACCTAAATCACATGGAATCGTGTGTTTCCTGGGAGGGTGATTCCTGTAACCACCCGTTAACTGTGAGAGTGCAATTAAAAATGTATGCTGTGTTTGTCAGCTGTTTAAACTGCTCAAGCTGGTTACATAAGGTGAAGAAATTCATTACGTAAGTTACACCATGAATTGCAAATTGTTTACTTAGTTGTGACAGCCGTAGCTTAAGATATTTGTAGGCTGAGAGTTAGTCAGTGAAGACATTTGTGAATCATTTTGAATAATGAATAAATTTCAGATTTTATTTGCAGCCTGTTAGCAGACAATTAACAAAGAAAAAAGGATAAGACTTGTCAGAGTTGTATTTAAATTACTCCGTCTGCTCCAGATTACTGACTTAAGCTGAGTAGCTGGGTTTGTACTATTGACTAAATTTGGCAGTTCACATCTTGCTGTCAAATTCCTGAGTCATCTAGACTTTTGAATGTTTTTCTGTATAACTGTATAATTACAGTGAGAAAATAAAGTACATTAATAAGGCGTAATTAAAACATGTATATGTACAAATACTCATGTATATACAACTGGAAGTACCAAAACTTCTGTGTTCTCCTGATTGAGCATCAGACTCAGTAATACTCTGCTGTGCAAGTTCTCTGTAAACTGTATTTCAAGTCTTTTTTTTCTGCATTGGTACAGCATTCAAACAGCTTGATGATGTGCTAGCAATTTCTCTAATTGTAAAATATGTTGGTGTCTGAGTTTTCTTATTTAAGCTCTAGCTTTTCCAATAGAATAGCTTGTTCCAGTTCTGGAACAAAAATAAGCTGTATTAGTACTGAGTAGTTTGCCTCCAACACAGTGTACTGGATTTTCCTCCAGTATGATTTTTTTCAGGGACAATCTTACCTTTATTACAAAAATAATGTGGAAAACCTTTTTTCTAATATGGACTATCCATTGAGTCTGTTCTTGGGATTTTGTTAATTCCAGGAAAGTCTTATGCTATGGGCTGTTCACTGAAGAACCTTTAGTGTGAGGTGTGGGTAGTGGGAGCCATGTGCTACAATGGTAAGGGTCTCTGTCCTCTTTGCCTGAGCTGTTGGCTAAGCAAACTAGTTCTGTGATCCTCTGGCCTGTGGGACAATGTGGGATCTGGCTGTGTCCTTCCTTCCTCACCCCTGGCCCACGAGAACTCATTTGAGGTTCCTGAAGGTCACTGGTGCTGACAGTCTGTGGTCTGGCTCAGCTGCTGGGATAGTTGAGGATTATCAGTTTGTGGATGCCTGGATCTCCCCTCTCTTCTCTTGGACGAAGCTTTTGGGGTGATTGACAAATGCAGGGATGCTGTTGGCTAAAGTACGTTTTCTTGCAAGAAAAGTAATTCTGGGGCTGGAGAGGCTCACAGCAAGTTGGCTGTGTGTCAGCAGAGCAGCGTGAAGTTGTCCTAATATAAAATGGCCTCTAGCTCTGACTCTGATCGCCTGTTTGATGTAGTTCTTGTGTAGTTTGGTACTTTAGAGGTACCTTGTGGTGATTAATGAATGTTTATCATTCTGGAGATCTTCCAGTGGAAAATGTTTAATAAGCACACGGGATTGTTATTGAAATGCACTTCACTGCATAGCAGGGAAAGATGTATTTAATTGTTCCTGTAATTGCTGGCAAATGGATAACCAACCTGGCAAGGGAATGTCTTCAGAACCTGACCCGTGTCAAGACTTCTGGTGTTGGCATGTGTGTGTGGGCCACACCTGCTTTGAAAGGTAGAAGTGACCTCTGCTTCACTTGTAGTCCAGAGCCAGTGAATCAACTCATCCCGTGAAGGAGGCAGTGGAAATATTGAGAAAGGTCAGTGTGGTAGAGATGTGTATGGGGAAAACAAGAAAGAGAAGAAGTTGGCTTTAATGATCAGAGTGCATGAATCCTGCCTCCTAAAATGTGATGGAGACACTCAGAGGTTGAGGACATAAACTTGAGCAGCTCCCCACCTGCTAAATGCTTCTTGCCTGTCAGGGAAATAAAGCAGATCAGCACAAAACTTGGACCTCTACTTGTTACCAGGGGTGAGTTGGGCATGGAGTCTGAGTCAGGTCCTCAGTGTTGCCCCGATTTCACCAGCACTATCCACCTATCAGACATAAGAAGGGAATTTTAAACACAACTGTTGCCACTCCAAAAGTCAGTTGTTGCTCCAGTCTTACAAGTACTGATGTTTAATGTGAGGGAGCAGAGAGTATTTCAACTAGTGAAATATATTGATTTTCTTTTACCCTGGTACTTTCTAATCATACCAGTGGATTTTGGTTTCCCCAAAATAAAATAGTTTTCAGGCTTTTTGTTTCCACCTATCTTGACTAACTTGTCTTAGCAAGGTAAACTGAAACACAATTTCCCTTAATATTGACATTCTGTTCTCCACTGCTCTTTTGTAGTATTTTGTGTAGATTTCGTTATTATAGAAAAAAAAATCTGTTAAAACAAACAAAACAACAATAGAAAAATGAAGCTGAGGCAAGTGTGTGAATCAGGGATAATTTTCAGATCTACAGTAGAGTGAAAGAAGATGCAGTTCGTTACCAGGCAAAGTAATTTCAAGTGTATTTTTTTTTTTTACCCTTTAGGAGAAAATACTAATTAAAAGTATTCCCTTCTGCTCTGTTGTAGAAGGCAGCATAGCTCCAATGCTCTTCAGAAGGCTTGGAAAGCCTGTGCTGAGCAAATCTTATGAGTGGGGAATAGTGGCTGTAAGTGGAATGGAGGCTAGAGGTGGTTGATCCATATTAAAAATGTTAGCTGAGTAGAGCATACTTCAAATAATGGAGTGTGGTCGTAGTGGCAGAGTATAGGGGAGAGTTAAAATATTTAATTACTCGTATGTTTTTTTTCCCTGTTCTCATCCAAGAAATTCGGATCGTTCTCTCCGTGTTCTCCCAACACCTCTGTGTAGGAGGATAGGGAGAGTTGCTGAATCAGTGTCGTCTTTTCGCAAGCAACTGCTATGTATAATCCCAGCCACAAATGTCTTAAGCTACATGTGAAAAAGTACAGTTGTTGCTCTTTTTCTTTGGTTTCCACCAAAATGTGGGACTTTAGGTTTGTTTTTTTCATTTTGCCTTTTTTTTTTGTTTGTTTGTTTGTATTAGGTTTGTCTTCAGTCTTAACCTGTCTTCTCATAGCTGATGGCCTTGCCCTGTTGATGTGAGTCTTTGTTGCAGCTCTTACCATCTGTATGAGCTTTTGCTCCTTCACCAACTTTCCACATCGTCTCAAAACATGGAAGAGGTTGTGCCCTTTGTCCTTTAACTCCTTTCGTTACCTGCCATTATTTATTTGCCTCTACAGGGTGTTTTGGGGTTTAGCATGGACTACATGCTATAGCCAAATGAAGTAATATTTTGCTTCAACTGCTGGATCTTTCTTTGATCTAAAGAGCAAAGAGAAGCAATGGATGTCCTTTAGGTATTAAGTTGTCCATTCCTTTCAGGCATAACTCTTGTGCTAATTAAGATGCTAATATTAACAAATCTCGTTAATCTGTTTCCTGTGGCTTTAGCCGGTGTGTTTGCTAACATCTCACATTTGGATGGTGCTGTAGTGAATTTGCCTACTTTGAAATCAAAATAGACCACTTAGTTGAATTTGGTTACTACAGTGTGACTCAGAGTTGGTACAGAGAAGCTCAGTTGATGCCATGAGATGGAGCCTGTGTCCCTGTCCTACCCTGTGTGAGTCAAAGGCAAAATACTCAGATGATATCTGGGCACAAATAACAAAGGCTAGAATAGTTTGTGTGCTGTTTATCCAGACACTTGCTTCAGTTTAGACTGCTTATGGGAGTGTTTTGGGTGACCTGAGAGAGTATGTGTGAGTTTCTGGGGCAGTCAGAATTCTTTCATGTGTAGTTTTTCCCTTCTTGATGCTCCTTCACCATTGTCACAACTCACTCACTGCTTAACTGCCTCCAGCTGCAACTCACTGGCATGGATCAAAAAATTGGGTGGTTTGTAAGCTGAGAAAAATACAAGCATCACACTCTCAAATTGACATTTGACAAGGAAGAGAGCTGAAAAAGGCTCAGTAGTGCTGCTTGTAAATGTATGGAAGAAACAGACAGCCACCTTGAAAAGAGATTTGTTGTCTTACCAGGGAGCCACAGGGAAGGAAACCAGCACAGGCTACGTACGTCCAGTCACCTGAACATCACTCAGCCACGGTTAGTTGTGTGGTAGCTTTGCAATAAAACACTTCAGTTGCCTGTAGTCTGTGAGCTGTTCTACTCAGAGCTTTAATTCTCGGAGAATGCGATTTTTGTTTTGACTTTATGGTTGATGGTTGCTAAATACAGAGAGTTCAGCTTGGGCAAGAGTGCTAGTCATGCCAGAGAGGTGTTGGAAATGGAGAGAGATAAAGAAAGGGGAAACCTTAGTGGTGCTGCATTTTTCTGTTTTCCTTAAAACCAAATGCTTTGACCACCAGATGAAGCAACTAACACAATAGTTCACGTTGATTGATACCTCCCCATCATCAGTCCACTTGGCTTCTGCAAAGAACATTAGTGCAGCAGCATTGGCAGAGCGTCGATGGAAGTTAATTTTAACGGTAATTTGGAGCCTGGCTTATTTCTCTTTTAAAAGGCTTTTATACATGAAATAAATTTTTATTGCTAATTCATTTCATTATTGTCTGGTGTGGGTTCATGCTTCTTAGAGCAGTTCATTCTTCCTTTTCTGGAACAGGGAAAAGCTGTTACCCCTTCCTAAATACGCACGGCTTATGATTGTTGTTTGTAGTTCAGGGAGTTGAAGTGCAGGGCTAAGGAACCAAAGGCTAAACGTGTGAAAGAGAGATTTGTTTTACATCTTGCAACAAGCTACAGTTCTTCCAGTTGCATCGTTCATGACATAGGAGTCTGGACCTCCTTGCCAGGACATTCTGTGGACTCTGGCAGGACTGTATTTGGACTTTTCTTGTTGTTCTCCTTCTGAGTAATGGAAACAGCATATAGCCCTAACCCTAATGCAAGATACTGTCAGAACCTTCCATCATGCTTTTAAGTGATGTGGCAGAGCAATACAGCTCATGTGTGAATGTCTCATCTCCCTGCCTGACTGCATCCCTGAAGCAGCACAGCTGCATATTCCTGCAAGTACCTATTTCTGACAAGGCACTCAAGTGATTATCCCTGTCCTTTCTAACTCTAGGCTGAGGATCCAGCAGGCACCAACATTCTCCAGATAGAGATAAGCAACAGACTATATATAGCATAGCTTAAAAAATAATTAAAAAAATCTCCCCATAAATATTCTCTAATATTCTCACGTCTGTGGTGATGTGAGTCTGCTCTTCTCCTATGAGAAGTGAGACTGGCATTCTTCAATGACTGTGCACAAAGGCCACATGGTATTACTGAGATTCACTTTATAGGATTAGGAGTAATAGCTGAGGGGAAAACATGCTCAGCTTGATGTCCAGGGCAGCATATTTGGGTCTCTGGTTGTGCAGTGTCAGTGGTGAGAAGTTGTAGAGCTGTCTAGTGCTGAAGTGCTTCATGTGTTATGTTACTGCCACGGGTCCTATGCAATCATCTGAAGTAACCCACCTTACTGATTTTGTACCTTGTGGCGTGGAATCAGGGCTGCAGAATGATCAAAACCTCAGACCTAATTTAACCTAATTGGGCAAAAGGCATCTAATTAAATCAGAGGAGCATGTTGAGGTTCAAAGAAGGCCACAGAGGCACTCTACAGCTTACATGACTGTGTGCTACTTCCCCATGGGACCTCAATAGTCTTCGTGTTCTTGCTTCCTTTTGGGGTATAGGATTCTGAGTCTTCCAAATGACCAGGACTATTTCACACACTGTTTTCTGCCCTGGTGTAATATGAATAATAAAACTACAGATTTGTCCTCAAGGAACAGTTCCCGTGGGTAGGTGAGATGTGTGGTTGAGCATCATGAGATCATTCTACTTGGTTATGTCTTCTCTTGGATCTTGAAAATTAGTAGTATATGCAGCTATTTGCTTTCTCTGTTTAAGTACATCTCCCTGCCTCAGCACAAAATGGTCTTATTAGGTGTGATGCTGGAGACATTCAGAAACACGTGAAATTTTTATAAAATGGTAGAGGAATTGCATCAGGGGCCGTATTAATTGTAAGGTCTGACAGTGCCTGGCCTCATGGGCACCTGGACCAAGACTGAAGTTCCTAAGCATTGCCACAGGACTGCTGAAA
This sequence comes from Empidonax traillii, assembly GCF_003031625.1. Taxonomy (NCBI): domain Eukaryota; kingdom Metazoa; phylum Chordata; class Aves; order Passeriformes; family Tyrannidae; genus Empidonax; species Empidonax traillii. Next base: position 2,214,874 of record NW_020955277.1, read on the forward strand.
TACAACAGATATGACCAAACCTGCAGGAAATCTAAATAGATAACCAAAGTATTTTTTCTTGTTCCCTCCTTTTCGTGACAACCGAAGTGTTCTTAACTATATTAGTCTATATGTATTATGAGTACTTCATGGTTTTCTTTAAAGTAACTTACTGTCATGCATTTTCACAGTCAAATCTTTATTCCATAGTTGAACGTCTGTAGAATAGTGGATGAATACTCTTTATTTTCCCACTCCTTAAGATAACTTGGCTATTTCCCTGTAAGAAAGATTCTTTCTGGAAGGTGGGAAATAATACCTGGAAACTTCTGGTTTCTGCCTCCTGAAAAATTCTCCACTTGTAGGCCACTTGCTTAATCATTTTGGAAAGATGATTAAACCTTAGAAATCCTGGAAGAGTTAAAGGAAAGGTTGGATGGGGCTTTGAGCAACCTGATCCAGTGGAAAGTGTCCTTGCAGGGGGGTAGAATTAGGTAATCTTTAAGGTCCCTTGCAACCCAAACCATTCCATGATTCTATATTGCTCAGCTATCTTTCCTTTAATGCAGTCCATTATGAAGTGTTGACATTCAGTCTGGCCCCTGTGTGTGCTCCTGGCAAAGGCTTCTCTTTTGTGTGGATGAAGTCACATTCATGCACATTTAAGCTGTTCATTTTCTGATATTCCAGGATTGGAGTATTTTGCCAAAGCTGTGTTCCTGCACTGAGGATCGTTCTCCCTGTGCCCTGAATGTGCTGTGGCTATCTTAAGAAAAGCTGTTTAATCCTTAAGGTGTAAAATCCACCAGCTTTGTAAATGAGTTATACAAAGATGTTATCAATTCCAGAAATGGGGCTGTTTTGGCTTTTATTTCTCCTTTTAGATCTCTGTGCTGCTAGCTCCTGTGGTTTTTTTTTTCTCCTATTGCACAGCTGTGTAACTACAAGCATAAGTGCCGTAACCCTTCCTGTTAACCATGTAAGCTTGGCTGTCCTTTGCTCCAGGCATGATCATGCCTATCAGTTGCAGGGGGAGGTCACGTTAGTGTTTGTTTAGCTGATTGCAGCATCATCATATGATATTCTTGGTTTTCGGTTTGTGGGGCACTGACTGTTGTGCCAGTGAGTCTGGCACCTGTATTTTTACTGCAGTTTGAGACTAGTGTTTTGCTTCTCCTTCCTAAATCTCATTGTCCTGGGAGTGCTTCCCTGAATCTCAGCCATGTGCATGACACCTTAATCTCTTGTTCCCTTTGAGTTGGGCTGTACTTAGAAATATTTTTGCTGGAATTGATTCGCATGTAGTTTGCTCTCGGAGTTTGTGCTGCAGTCTCTTCCTAGCGCTGCATTTGGCTCTTACCCTGGTGGGGGGAATCTCTGGGTAAGATAAGCTTTCAGCTGTATCTCTTTACTATGATTTTTGTCACAATTGTTGTAATTAAACCTGATATTGCAGAGCCCTAGGGGATAAGAATAAAGCTAATGACATATTTTCTTAAAGGTTTGGATGTTCTCCAAAGAATGTGTTATCTGCTAGGTTGGCATGTTGTCTTTGTACTCTTCATCAGGGTGGCTGATGGTCCGGTGGAGGCATGTTCAGAATCACTCTGGATCTTCTTCACCTGATCCTGCAGTCAGTGTCCTAAAGCCTCATGAGAGGCTGAACACATCCCCTGAAAAAATAAGAGGAAAGAAAACTAGGAGAGGGTAGGTTAGCATTTGCCCACTCCTAAGCCATGTTGAAATTGCATGTAGGGAGTTCCATACTGTAATAAGATATTGGTCCCTAACTCGGGACGAACAGTGATTACTTACTATCCATGCTTTTATTGCCTTAATTTTTAATTGGTATGCGTGGAGGGGTGGAGTAGAGATATACTGTATTAAATAACTTACAGATAAAAGAGTGATGAATTAAAGTCTGCATTTAGACCTGTGGCAAAGGGGGTTGATTGCATTGGCCATGAATTAGTGTCCACACATTGGTGTACAGAGGTAGGAGACAGAAGGCCTGACCTTTGGGCTGGGAATAGTATATAAATTAGCACTTGGCAGTAATAGTGTCTTTAATAAACACTTTCAGCTATTATTGAGAAATATACTGTGCAAGGTATTTTTAGAGCAGTAATTAGAATAGAAAGTAAAGCATTCATAGAATACAACAGTCTATAATAGCACTTGGATTTAAAATTAATGGCACAGATAAAAATGTGTCCAGAAGCACATAGGATATGCTGAATCATGGAGTTAATAATTTCTAAAATCAAACATTACAGTTCAAGACTTATCTTTACATATTATAGAAAACGAACAACTAGATGGCGAGGGGAGGTACGAAAGAGGATCAGCAAAAGTCTTTCAGGGCCCAGATTCTGTTCACTGTATTTGTACAGCATTTGTCCCCTTGGGTGTTATCAGAGGCTGCTGAGACATAGGCTTTTGTCACAACTCAGACTATAAGTAAAGACTAAAAGAAAATAAATCCTGAGCTGACAGTGCTTGTTTCCATAGTCTCTTTTTCCATATTGAAACTGGTGAAATTCCAGTGTGATGCTAAAGGTTGTTCTGTACCTTGCAAATGGTGCTCAGGAATGTGCTGGTTTTTGGGCCCATTAATGGTGGTGGGTCTTCTGGGATATAGCTGACCCCTCCCCTGTCAGAATGAGGGTCAGAAAGCAGGCCCTTGAATTGTAAAGGACTGAATAACACTTAGGGCTGTAAACCTCAGTGGGATTCTGTAGGATTTTAGGCACAGGGGTGGTGGAATGCAGTGGATAGTGACAAAGGTCATCAGATGTGCAATGCTCACCTTTCAGGCAGTGTTTATTGCTGCCATCCATAGACTTATATTAACTAATGCTGCTCTGTGCATTTGGAATTGTCTTTCAGTCTGTGCATCCCTCTTGACAGGCAGCAGACATTGTATTAAGTCCAGCTTGCACCGGCCAGAACACCTTACACTGCAGTGAGTGAAGTGGGATATTTTCATTCTGCGAGCCTCTAATTTGATGTGACATTTCAGATGGGAAGGTGCAAGAAGTGGTAGATGACATTTACTGAATGACAAAAGGATGTTATAGGCAAAGGAGCATCATGTCACAATATCCTCCCAAAGCAAATTCCAGTCAGCTCCCCAATTTTCACTGACCCATCAGACTGGATGAAAAGTTTTCCTCCCACATCTTACTACATTTAAATATAAACCAGCTTTGGGTCTAAACTAAGGTCACACGATTTTAGAACAATCTGTAATTTTATTTGTACATTTAGAACAATCTGTAACTTTTAATTGTAACTTTATTTGGCATGTAAAAGAAGTAATAGATGCTTTTAGACCTACTTGGTTTTTCCCTACTCTGTTTTGTGCCCTGTTGTATAAGCTGGGTTGGCTTTCGCCATTTTTTATTTCTACATTAAACAGCACATCATACACATCTTAAAAGAAATGCCGTGAATCTTAGCGAAAAAGCTTGGAAACCAGATGCCTTTGGGATTTGGTTGGAACAACTTAATTCCCTGTTCAAGATCATGCTGGCAATAGGTCTTCTCTCTACCACCATTCCCGTAGCTGGCAGCTGTTGGCGTACCCTGGTGCTTGCAGGTTTGTACTGGGAATAAGCAAAGGGAAGGTGGGGCTGGAGATAAGTTGGTTGCTCCTCAGTTTCTGTTTCCCTCTACCCCCATGCAAGGGCATTTATCCTTTCAATATTTTCAGCTGCTCTGAAATATGTGTTGCTCATCTGTTGCACAGTGTCTGCAGCAATGTTGAGATTCTAGCCCAAAGTTGTTGACTGAAGTACATTTGAGTGCAGCCAGCACCTGATGCACCAGAAATGAATTACTGTAGCCTTTGTGGAGAGGTGCTCAGTGTCTAAGCCTTCTGGACATAAGGGCTTATGATGGTATTGCAAAACTCCTCACTGGATAAGTAAGGGCACAGTCCAGTCAATTGGAAAAATATTTTTTGATCACATCCACCAACCTTTCCTATTTCAAATACTTCTTCAAGAATCATTTCCTTCTGAAGGGAGAAACCATTTATGATTTCAGACAGCTGCAGAGAGATTAACAATATCTGTGGTTCATAGGTTTTAGAATGACCAAATTGTGCTTTAGCTCGTCTTGGGTTTCACAGTACAGTGTCTGATCTTCTTACCATCATCTTTATCTTCCTTTCCTTTTCCCTCTAGTTGAGTTTTTCAGTTTGTTTGACTATTCAAGGGCAACTTTTAAAATATCTTCATTGCATTCAATTTCTTCAGGCCTTTATTTGATTCAGTCCCTCATGTACAACATTAAGTTCAGTTACAATAGTGCAGCAAACAGCCTTGTGAGTAAAGGACAGTCAGCTGTGAAGTCTTTTGTCCCCCTGAATGCATAGCCCCTTGCAAAGGAAGATGGAGTATCCTTGTAATTTAGTGATGGCAACTCACCAGGTAATAATTTGAGCAAGGACAATGCAGGGAATGACTTTAAAGGGAAAGAGCACGGTCAAACACGAAACTGCTCCTTACTTCGTAGAGCCACTATACATACTAGCTGTATAATTTAATGGTCTCTGCTTACCAGGAAACGATCTCGAGGTTCATTTCAAGGTAGTTTCAGCAGCTTTTGTTCATCATGCTGTGTGACCTAAGTAGATACTCAGTTGGTAGAGTCTGAGGCAAGAGACTTGAGCTTGAAGGGGCAAACTCTGCTCACTCAGGGATGATCTCATCTGTTAGCTTTACGCTGCACATACATTTAATAACTGCAGGGGATCTTTGTCTGGGAAATACTTTTTTGTGTATGAAGTGATGTCTTGAAAGTGTCTTTATTCCAACCACAGTGCCCTAATTTTTTTTTTTTTTTAATAAATTGAATAGGGACAACATAAAAGAAGACTAATGAATCTTAGAGAATCCAGAGTACAAGGATGTACTGAAGAAAGGAATTTTTCCACCAAAGAGAGAATATGTCCAAAGTCTTCTCTTTGCACAGTTTTAAAGTCTCAGAGGAGTCCTTGATAGACGGAGATAGCCTGTCTTATCAGCACGGGATGTTACAAGCTTGGTGTACAGTATATTGAGAGAACAGTTTATGAGAATAGTAGGATGTTTTCTTTCTGGTCTATCCATGCTGTAGTCTACTCATGGAGGGAAAACCCAGCCTGGCTGAAAAGCTGATGCTGGATTTTGTTCCGCACTTATTTCTTTGATAGGCTAGTTGCCTGCTGGCATTTCAATATTTTGGAACTGCAATAATTTCAAATCCTGTGATTTCTCCCAGTTACCTTTAATTTAAAATGTGCAAAAGAGTGTTCATGCTAATGGTGTTGTGCTTCTTAAATTTAAGGCAAGTGTGTTCACCTTTTATATGTAACATGAATTAGAACTTCAGCATATAAGAAAAATGCTTCTTGACTATAAGCCAATCCTTAAGATAGGGTAAAAACACAGGTAATTTTTTAGAAATTAGTGTCCTTAGTTTGATTTCTATAAATCCCTGACATAAGACTCCTGCAAAAAACTTTATCCTTCCCTCTCCTTTCTCTTCACCGCAACTTCTCATGTTCAAGTGAAAGCTGTGAAAGTTTGCCTGCTACCTCTCTCACTCAGCTGCAGGACAAAACCTACATGAAAATAAATCATATAGATTGTTGCATAGCCCCAGTAAATCCTTTCATTTAAGGGCTGCTCCTAAGAGGCTGCTGTAGGTGCTGAATGTAAGTAAGTGTAAGATCCCTGGGAAGTGGGATTTTCTGGGAAATTTGTATGTGTTAGGTCTCAGCCTTAGTTCCCTCATGTGGCATGCAAGCATCCGAATGATTGTCATGTTGTGATTTCTGCTGTTTAAACACGAGGTTGAAGTGCTACAAGAAAGCTGAGTGCCTTCTCTAGCTCAGCAATTTGTGGAGCTAGCTGTAAACTAACAGGGGACAGAGAAGGGCTTATGTTCCTCTCACTTTAAGAAGTAAAGAGGACTAAATGTGTCTAGAAAACCACATTTACATTGCAAAGCGGCATATAAAATAGCTTTTCAGGATGCAGAGATAGGCACACTTAGACATCACTGCACTTGATGACAGGCCCTAAGCAGAATCAGTGACACTGGTGGACCCATCCTTATTTTCTTCTTGGCAGTCTGGGACCCTGCTTCCTAGATATCTCTTTGAAATAGGTTTCAAAGCTTGTTCATTGAAGACCAAGCTTTGTGGGAGCATCTTACAATGAGAATCATTAGATGTACATGATATGAAAGAAACCATGGAATAACCATTGCTGGGCTTTTTCTTTGCCTTGACAGCACTGCTGAGATATTGCTTTGTTCCACGAGCTACTGGGTCATCAGTGAGTTTTTACTGGTAATTGCTGTCTCAGTGACTTTTTATTGATCATTTAATTTCTGCCTCCAAACATGTAGGGGCAAATATTTTTCAGCCCTTTTAACCTCCTTAACTTTTCATTCCTGCTCTGCTTCCCTCTCCCCTGTGGCCAGCCCAAAGCAAATAGGTGGACAAAAAGATTAATAGAAGCAAGGAGATGCCTTCCTCCTCTCAAGTGCCCTGTGGCTTGGAGACTGTTATTAATAGCTGAAGTAAAAAAGTGTTTCATAACCATCCTCTTGCTCCAGCTTCCTTGCCAGCCCCCTTTCCGTGGTCCCTGGAGAGAAAGTGTGAGCTCATCACTTTCCAATGCAAATTCAGCTTTTGGTCTCATACTTGGATTCTTTTCTTATCATGGGTGGAATATTTATGTTCTGCCAGCTGGTTGCTTTAAGCAAGCTGCTCTTTGCTGGGATATCCAGAGAGCATGTGAGGAATAGACCTGGCAAAAGCTGTTCAAGCACTTTATTTTTTTTCCCTGCTCTGAAAATGTTGCTGTCTGCTCAGTACATGCACACACATCTGCACCTCTGTCATCCCTCGCACAATGGTTGAAAACTTAGGTATTTTGGTGTGGAAACAGAAACTGAAATTTAAACGTAGGTGTGATAGTCTGAAGTATGTGGAAGTCCCTCTGTGGAATGTGGTCACCATGTAGCACACACATGACAGAACTGTTATATGTGTCTGGAGGTCCATTATACTCATGGAATGCTTCCTTTTCATGTGGGCTTTGTATCTGAATTCTTCTGTATCTCTAGAGATCTAATGGGTTAGTACTGACAGTGAGCTACCAGGTTTTCATCCCAGATAACCTGGGAAGAAGAATGGGAATGGCACACTCTTGTCTGTTCCCCCATTTCTGTATGGATAGTACAGTAAAGTTACAGTATGTTGGATCCTTTCAACCATCCCCCCTGCTATGTTTTTACAAGACTACTTTACAGGGCTGAGCATTGTCTAACAAGTTTTACTAAGCTGGAGGCTCTGAGAGAGTCTTTATTAGGAAGTCAAGTGAGATGAGCTGTGAAAGAAAAATGGGAGGAAAAAAAGAACAGGAAGGTTCTGCTTCTCACTCCAAAAAATCATTTGCTCACTTTCCTAATAAAAACCTTTAAACTGTACATTCTGTTAATGTATTTGCTGGGTATATGCCATTTCGTGGACAAAATAATATTTATTTTATAAATGTCTCATCCTTTCAGTGGCTCCCAACTCAGTGAATACAAACAGGCTTTTCCTTCAGGTAAAACAGAAGATGCTGCTGTCTTCTGTTCCCCCAAAGTTCTGTGTTCATTGCATTTTCTGGTGGTCAGTAAAGACATCTACACATGAAAAACGAGTTTAAATGGCATTGTATATTGAAATATCCCTTTGCCACTGGCAGCCTAGCAGGTTGCACTGCAGGCTTTCTGCATTTTACCCAATAGGGAGTAATATACAGGTGCCTAATGTGCTTCTAAGTACATTTATAGTTACATTTAAATAGTTAGGAATTCATTATTTATCTTAATGCAGAAAATTGACTCCGAAGCAAAGAGCATTCAAGAGAGCAGAACCACTTGTGAAACTTGATCTAGTATGGCTGCTGGTTTCAGCTGGAAAAAAAACCCTTTCAAATTAAGAAAAATGTCTGTTTTAGAATTTTCAAAGTACATTTTTAGACTCTTAGTTGAAATAGTTTTTAAATTACACTTTGGAGGTGTCAGAATAAGTTACAGACAAATACATTTTTGTGGCTCTAACAAACTTGTCTGTTAATCTGAAATTCTTGTTGCTTTTTTCCTGGTTGTGCCAATCTCCCCTCTGCCAACCCCCTTAGTTTTTGAAGTTGCCCTCTGAGCCCAGAACGCAGGCTGTTTGCCTGCCTGTGGTTGTGAGCACGGCAGTGTTGGCACAGCAGTGATGACTGCACTGCAGAACTGTGCCTCTTGCTGTGGTGCTGGTCATGCTGTGGCTGCTCCATGTGCTTCTCCAGTCTTGGAGATCAACCATCTAGGAGGCTTTCCTGGAGCTCCAGTCACCCAGGGCCGAGTATCCTTACTAGGATGATTGTAAGTCCAGGGACAGAGCTAGACCTACACTTAGCACATCTTCCAATTTAGCTTTACTTGTGAAAAATCTCATTGGCGTGGTCTGACAGCATGTTGTGTTATGAACCAAAGCGAGGTAACTAGGTATGATCAGGTGATCACTTTCAAAAGTGCACTTGTGATGCATGCTAAGTGTTAGCACAGACACAGTCACTGTCTCTCCCAATAGGTGACCCTTGTGTCTGTCTGTGAGTGGGGAAGGGCACTGTGTCAGATCCCTCTCTCTGACTTTGCACCAGCATCCAGGTGGTGAGTAGAAGCTGATAGATTGCACCTTGACTCACCGGTAGGGGTAGCAGCTAGGGGGTAGCAACTGAGTCTTAAACCCAAAAGACAGACACCCCAACCCATCAGCTGAGGGGGGAGGCATCAGGCTGGTCTCCTTGAAGCCCACAGCAAGCAACAAGTAGTACCAGGAGTTGTCTCACTTCATCTAGGGCAAGTACCAACAAGTCCTGCTGGCAGAGCAAGCTGAACCTCAATTCAGGATGATGCCAGAGCCAATCAGGAAGAAACATGATCTCTTGTTCTAATAATTTGGCCCATGCTGCAACTGAAAATCTATCTTGAGCTCCATTAATTAGAACATTGGCTTCTATTTATGCATATAAGTTAATGAATATTCACCAGACATGTTGATTAAGGTGATGTTATTTGCATATTCTTCCTGGATTTTTAGCCCTTTACCCTTAGGTATTCTAGTATTCAAAATATTCATGTGGCACCAAAGGAAATTCTGATTAGGTATTGGGGGAAAAAATTCATAATGAAGGTGGTTGGATGTTGGAACAGGTGTTCAAAGATGTGCACCTCTGTTCTTGGGGGTATTTAAAACTTGGATGGACAAGGCCCTGAGCAACATGAACTATTTTTGACTTTGATTTTAACTTTGAGGTTGTGCCTCCTTTGAGCAGAGTATTGGGCTAGTTGACATCTAGAGGACCCTTTTAACATAAATAATTCTGCAATTAATGCAGAAGAATGGTGTTCCTACATTTTAGGTATTAATATATTTATAGGTCAGGAAAAAGTATGTAACCACTATTTTCATGGTTAGCATTACTCCAGAACTAACAAAATAATCCTGTTAAGTGTGTTGCAATACTTTCTAATGAATATCTGCCTTTATTAACAAGATACTCATCCTGAGTTCATTAACGAGTCGGTATACCTGTTTGCAGTTTTGTCATAGCAGCTGGTCAAGGTAGAACTTAATTTTCCCCTCTATCTTCTTCCAAGGTTTAGTTCGACCAGTTAGTTCATGCTGAAACTGCAACAACCTTGCCTATATTAAGGTACCTCCAGGTGAGGTTTTGTTGATTCATATGAAATGATGCAAGAAATTAAAGGCAGCACTTACACCTGAGTGTAATAATTCTGAAATTGCACTGGCCTGAATGACCAGGTCTAGTTTGGAGACTGCATAAAATGCTAACACAATTAAACAGTGAACTTTTCCAGGGGTGACAAGACTTTTAAGACATTAACAGGTACTTATGCCACATGAAATTGCTTTCTGTCACCTAATCCTAGCCCTAACTATGATTATGGTCCCTGGAAGCATTACTGAAATGTTATGCTAGGGGAAAAAACCCAAAACCAAACAAACACTATAAACTTCCTCTGCTCTACAGATTTTTGAAGATAATGTGAAACAATCAGGGACTAAATGACCAATCTACATCTTCTGTCTTCTTGGTATATAAGGGAACACTAACCAAACCGTAGGATTAAGGGAATCTCCCATACAGAAGACAGTTTCTCATAATGAATAGCAAATATACGAAGTGAGTGCAGTTTGCAAGCCAGAGGCTAAGATTCCTTTTCCTAGGAAATGTTTGTGTAGTAATTCTCTAACAGATTTGTAAAAATTAGAGCTAGCACAAAGGGTGAATTTTGTGGAATAAATCGCTTGGTATAAACAGTTCATTCAGGGGTATCTGCAACACAGAAGAAGGAAAAGCTGCCTGGAGGTAGCTCAGAACATCCACGCCAGTCTTTTAAGGGAAGCTCATCATATCAAAAGCTTAGGCAGGAAACATCTTAAAACAAATACTTAGTTGTACAGCTGGATCCTTCTTAGAAATCAAAGTGCACACTGCAGGAGAAGAATGGATGTCTCCTGGTTTCGGATCTCTGCATGTTACAGAATGGAAGGTGACAGTTGTTGTGTCAGTGCTGGCTGGGGAAGTCTGGAATGGCTACACCACAGTTCATCCTGAGCAAGTGAGCTGCTGGCTCCCTGCATCTGAGATTCCCCATCGCTCTTACCCAGGGATCTTAGAGTGGGAGAAATTCTTACCTGTACCTTCAAGTCCTTCAGCTACCAGAGAGAATTTATTCACAGGTGCTGGGTTAATCTGTACCTGAACCTTAAGGATGGTTCCACAATCTGCAGCCCTGAAAGCTGAAGGGGGGAAAGTGTGAAATCTTGTAATCCCCATTGACAGGAGGGGAGTATAATCAGATAATCCATGCAAGTAACACTTCTGTGTGCCATCTTGGGCTGGATCTGAAGTAACATTACTGAGATTTACCTAACTGCTCCCAGAGACTACCAGTTTCATGAAAGACTGTCACAAAGATTAGTCTCTGTTGCCAGCTTGTAGATGAATTGGTATGTATTATGCAGAAGACCAACTATTATGATCATATTGACAGGGTAAATTCATGGAACTTGGCGACCACCTTTGCAAAAGTCAAATGACTTGGCCAAGCAAATGCCTCTGGGTGCTTTGGGATCCAAAATTTAGGATGGAGGTGACCAGTATCTTGGTGGCATTTTGACTTTTCATTCTATTTCTTAAATTAACCACGTTAAAGACTCTTCCTTGGAGCAGTTTGAAAGAGTTTAAATATTATACTTGGGGGGGGGGGGGGGGGGTGTGGTTGGCCCATGGTGTTGAAGAAAGGCTTGCCCTAAAGTTCTGAAAAAAGCTTATCCACCAGACAAACAGAGTATGGACACCAGCAATGTAAACTCTGAACCCTCTTCAGTTTAGAGTGGGATAATGGTTCAGTCACCCTCTGCATCACCAAAAAGTTTGAGGCCTCTAAGCAGGATAGTGTTTACAGCCCTAGTAATGCAGTGGGAACTGAGTTTCCTTTGCAGTTGAATTAACATCAGGATGTCCATAGTTTTGAAAATTGAATAGAAAAAAATCAGTGTTTTCAGGTGATATTTCTGCTATAGCACAGGTTAAACATTTTCCTTGTAATGCAGAGAAGAGGAAATATGATGTAACAATAAGATGCTAGTTTGGACCGGTGATCAACAGATAAGGGAAGGGAACTGAGAAGGTAAGTGGATCAGTAAGAGGAGTGGCATGTTTGATGCTGTGAATACTTAGCTACTCAGGATGAAGCTATCTCTAGTTTCCTTATCTCAGTTTTGTTTGTAATCTGTCCTTTGCAGGAACAGGGGGTTTCCAGCCACAGTTAACAGCTGCTGAATCCCCTGAGCATCTGTGCTTATGTATAGCATGGCAGAGGTTTGCTCTACCTGATTCTAGTTGCATCTTCCTGCTGATCCTTTTCTTAGCACTCTGTTGGAAAATGTCAGCTACTTTTCTTTAGGATTTTCAGCAAACATTTCCCTTTTGATCAGAGAAACCCGGAATATACTGCATCTGTCAGTGGAGCAGCTTTGTGGTGGTTTTGTGTTTCTTGTGGCCAGCTATAACTCTTGCTATGGCAGTTGCATATGTGAAAAAACCCACTCACTGGTTTGGTCTATAAATACTGTCCCCAGTTATTTGAGCAAAGTGCAGAGCTCAGCTGCAGTTGCATTTGGTCTTCCTGAGTTAGTGCTGAAGGCTGGAGGTGCTCCATAAATTGCAGTTACCCTAGTGAGGTATGGAAGGGAAAGTTTACTTTGCTTCTTATCCCAAAGACTGCTGTGAGCATAGCTATTAATTCTCCTGAAGGGTAAGGATTTCACACCATTTTTCTGAGAAGACTTTGCAGGAGAGCAGTCATTCTGATTCTTGCTGCGCTCATTGCTTCTGCTCTCCCAGGGGCTTCCAGGAACTGGATGTTCGGGAGTTTTGAACCTTGTTCTCTTCTCAGTGGGACAAGTAGGGAAACACCAGAAGTATGAAATTATCACTGCCCATAAACTCATTCTTATTATTGGCAGGTCCAGGCAAATGAAAGCCTTTTTCTAAGTTTCAGAAGCTAATTCTCACCTCTAGTTAGATATATGCTGATATAGCTGCATTAACTCAGCACAGTCACTCTCCTACACTTGTGAGAGTGGGTTTGAATAAATGGTTCGTGTTTAAACGTGAAGCAATCTCAAACACTGTCATTTTGAATCATGAAAAGCTTGAGTTTCCCAGTAAGGTATTGCCTGCTTCTGCCGTGGTTTTCTGCTGGGTGGACACCACTTCTCCGTGGTGGAGCTGGCAGGGCTCCAGCGCCATTCCTGCACAGCCTTTGTGAACCGCAACACCGAGTGCCCTGTTTGCCCACCCTGGTTGACAGCGCTCCTGAAGGTCTTTTTAGATGTACTTAAGTCTCTTAAACAGCGTGGGGAAGTAAGCATAAGCCCAAAATTAAAGATATGGTCAAGTGATGACCTGAATTCAGACTGTAATTTCTTCCTGCTTTAGGCTTTGGTGATAAAAGATATTGAACAGCTCACTGCATTACTCCTCACACTGTTTGCAGAATTAAAAGGCTGATGAACCTTGCTAGAAATTAGCCTCTTTGGTTTCAGAGGAGCTGTTTCTGCTGATTACTTTTAGAAATTATAGCAAATGGAACAGTATTTTTTCTTCCTTCCTTCTGTAAGCTTTTATTTTGAATCTTGGCTCTGTGTCCATTTCTGCTATTCTATATAAATCTCTTGTCTGGGCAGGTATCTGATAACTTAGAGATGATTTCCTGAAAAATGAGCATTTTTCATTTTCTTGCTGATGCTTCTGGTCCAGGAAAGCAACTAAACAAAAGGGGATATGGAAACCTATAAGAAGGCAAGGTTGTGATTTGGGGACTTTTTTTAAAAGCTCTTTGCACACTAGCTATCGTTTTTTTTTAAAATACTATTCTTAGTTTGAAACTTTAATTCTGGGCGTACATTTGGTGCCCAGATGGTGCAGACTCACACAGAAGCCCATCACGCTGTCAGGGCAGGCGGATATATATGTAAATATTTTGCCTTTTCCCCCTATAATATTTGGCTTTGTCTAATCTAATTGCTGTCAAAGGCAGAATGTGAAGAATGCTTAAGAGAAGCAAACAATGAGGACCTCAAATGTTTATATTGCTCTAACTTTGGAAGATGCTGGTAGACTCTGATGCAACTAATAATTTGTTCCATGGGTTTTCTTATTCATGCTGTGAATTCATGGTCTATTATCTAAGTTTATGCCAAGTACTATCTTACAACCTGAAGTAGAAACCTGAATTTCTAGTGGTATAAAAGCATATTTTACCCCATGGAACTGTCAATATAAGGCTAATGGATCTGCCTTTTCAGTTCAGGCTGACAGTAAGTGTTCTCTACCTGCCTCTTTGTGTATAGTGCTCTTTATTATTTATATAATTCATTGCTTCATTTAATTTATTCTATTGAGTGCTTGTCTTAATGTATTTTTAATACATAAAAGCATTTCCGGCATAGCTGCTTCTCTGACCAGTGGTAGCTGACAACCAACAGTGACCAACCACATTAGGGATACTTATTTAGTTATCAAAGACCTGATCCAAAATACCATAATATTAATAGAAAAATGGCTTTCATGAGCTTTGAATCTGACTGCACAGTGAGAAGGTCTAATAAAGCCAGTGTTAGCTGAGAATGCTGGCAAAACGAATGCAGGAAACCTGACTGGCTTTCATCAGTACAAGAACAGTTACGCTATCCTGTGGTTTCTGATCATGGGTGGAGTTTGGCTGGCTATAAATCATGGAAAGCCTCAGACTACACCAGGCCCATTCCTCTAAGGACACTCACTACGCAGAGAGGTGCCGGGAGATCAGGGCCTGGAGGTGGGGTTCTTGTACAGGAAGGAAAGCTTCTGTAAAAGGAGAATGTAATAATGTGACCAAAAGGTACCAGAAGCAGCATGTGATGCCTTTTCCCATGGAAGGTAGATGAAATCCTGACTGCAGGGGAAAAAAATTGCCCATTTCAGCCACTCATCTTGCCATCTAAGGCTCGTTGTTCAGGCATGCCCATAAATTCTGTTTCTGAACCTTCTGTGAAAGTGTCTGGGTGTCATATAGTCAAGAGACATATTGTCATGTATCCTGCTATGGGGTGGAAAGGGGTCAGGAAAACTGTTTACTATCCATATGTATTATTTTTTTCTGTATTACTTTTTATTACTTAAGGGAAGATCAAAGGGGTCTACTCTGTGTATCTCCTGCAGTATGGGCACTGAGAGCCATGACTAAACGATAAGCTAAGACATGAATTTACAGTTCCTCACAGTAACTCTATTGCTGCTGCTCACTCATGTTTCAGAGAAAAGACATGAAAGAAGGGGTCATTTGCCCAACAGATACCTGATGGTGAAAGAAGGCACTCCAACAGTTACTATAGGGCCCGTCTGGGGGGTTCCTGAAATGTGTGGAAGATCACATCCAAACTGACGGTACAGGTAGGCAGCTTACCCTACAGATGAGTTTCTCATAGGCCACAGATAGGGCTGGTTGTCACAGTGGGCTGATGGTACTGATTGCCTTGCCCCTAAGCTCCGTTTTTGGTTGTCAAACCCTTCTGGCCTTCAGCTAGCATTCACTTAACAGCACTTTCCCTTCTGCGTTTTGCCTTTCCCAGGAGCAATTGAGCGGTGCTCGTACATCAAGTACCACTACTCCTCAGCGACCATTCCCAAGAACCTTACCTACAACATCACCAAGACAATCCGCCAGGATGAGTGGCACGCCTTGCGTAAGTGTTGCCGGTTTTCTTCTCCGTTCTCCTCGCGCGTGGGCTGAGGGAGGTGCTCGCTGATAAATGAGAGCAGAGGCTTTGACTGACAGCCCGCTCAGAGCCCTCATCTCACATACAGTTTGTCTTCGTAGCAGACGAATCGATTTGTTCTCAGGACCTACATCTCTGTTTCTACTGCTGACTAGGAATTCTGCTGAGGCATGAGAAAGTGGCAGCGGGGAAAAGGCATTTGTATGCAGGGATTAACATTGAGTTAAATACGAAAATGAATAACAAAATCAATGCCCTATTTTTTAATTCAGTAGAATGCTCTGTACGTGAGTGAATTCTCATGCCGAGTTTCCTGCTTCCAGGACAATTCACTGCTGGCTTTTATTATAGAATATGTCCTGCTGCCAGCAGCTCCTGGGTGGCAACAATCTCCTTTGAAGATCTGGAAAGAGAATTGCTGCACCCTTTAAGGCACAGGGAAGCAGCCTAGTCCTCAGTGATAATTGTAGCCAGTGGTCACCAACTCTTAACATTTGCTGAAGCAACAAGATCTGACAGGGATGGGATTGCCTTGGGATGTATTGGCCGACCTTAAATCTTGTCTTACTCTCATCTTAGAAATGGTAAAGGATTTTCACTGATAAAATGCAAGAGATAGGATTTCACAAGGAAAGAGGCCACTGCAACTTTCTTTTGTCACTATAGTCATGGGGACTGATGAACGTCCTGAGCAACTCTGTTTTGGTGGAAGCAGTGAACAACTCCTTGAAGGTGGCAGGGGGTTAAGGAAATGCTGATTCTGATGACAACCTTGAAAAGTCGTAGTGAGCTTCTACTGTCTGGACTGTGTCAGCTTGAGAACTGTGCTAGACCTCTGGTGTTCCCAGGGTTTCAGTCTCTGTTTCACTCTGCCTAATGTGGTTGTTGATTTGGAAGAGTCCTTTTAAGCTCTGGGGAGGAGAAGGTGCAATGTTATAATTGATTTCCCGCATTGGTGATGTCAGGCACGGTTTGAGATTCGTTGGTGCCTGTAGGCCTGCCTGGTCAAATCTGCTAAAGAATTAAGAATGCTCTAGAAGGTCTTGCTAAGTGCCTATCTTTTATTTTACTTTAATTTTAATTGTGTTTGTGTGGGTAAATACATGTTTTGATAGTGATGTGACAAAGAAAAGGAATAACTGACCTCATGCCTGTCAGAAGGTTGTAAGATGCTGGTATTGCAAAATACTGTTCTGTGCTCATTGGACCCTGAAATCAGAAGATCAGGTGGTTCAGTTCCCTTCAGGTTTCCTTCTGCCACCTGCTTTCTCTGCTGGTGTTAGTTTTATGTTAACATTGCTCATCTGTGGACAAAAAAAGCGCACCACCTCCCCTCCAGACATCTGTTAGGGTTCATAGGGCTGTAGAGAGGGGCTTTAGTTTATGGGTTTTTTTTGATATTTGTGTGTTTTTGCCACTGTTGTGAGCAACAGTGACTTTTCTGCAGCCATCCACTGGGAGTCTCATAGTTTAATGTAAGAATTATTACTTAAAATTAATCTTTATCTCAGCAATGGCTCAAGTAAAGGCTCCTATATCTGGTCCCGTGCACCTTGGTGTGTGCATCCTTTGGTGGCATCAGCAAGTTCCCGAGCCTGCTGTGTTGGCAGCTGATGGGAGTGTTCAATAGGGCATTTGTCAGTCTCCAGAGTGGCAGTCTAGACACTGTGCTCACACATTTGCATATCTGATTTGGTCTAAGGCACTCTCAGGGTGAGGCTGCTTGTGCCCTCTCTGGGGAGGGTACATCGAGTGTGTGGGCATTCCTGTATATTTCTGACCCAAATTTTTTTGCCAGTGCATGATTCAGATAAGTGTAGGTAGATGTAGATAGAGCTGAAGTTTGAATCTACTTATCTAGAGTCAGAGAAGAAGAGAAATATTTTGCTGAAGCTCTTGCTTTTCCAGAGCAGTTATGTGCAAGTGGAAAGTGCTTGATACATGGAGTTAGCCACTGAAGGTTCTGGAGGTCACTGCATTTAAGAATCAACTGATCCTATATGACTAGTTCCTGTGTAGGAAAAACAACCTGTTTTAAAGAACTAGGGCAGTACCAATCTTTTCAAGTTGTGATTTGTTTGAGGGGAATGTTGTCCCTTTGCAGTATAGTAGACACTTAGACCCTTCAGAAAGTCCCAGTGATTTTAGTCCCTGCTTTAGCAGCCGACCCTGTTCTATGCCCCAGGACTAGTTTAATCCAGGTCACAACTCCTTCATTTCGCCACTGCTCATCCTGATAACATCCAAGTCAAGCTGCCCATTATTTTTCTCTGAACAATTTCCTGTTCAAAATTTTCCTTTCAGTGAATGTTGTGACAAACAGCAAAAGGAGCAGGAAGACTGGCGATCTCCCTTCTCTTTCCATGAATTATTTTTCAGATCTCTAGGATGAGATAGAAAAAAACCCTATTCCCATGAAGCACTGGGGCAAAATGGCATCCTAGAGAATTTCAGAGGAACTGGAAAAGTGAAACCAGGATGTCTGGAAAAAATTACCTCTGCCAGGCTTGAAGCCACTGTTGTCCTTTGCCTTATTTGTATTTCAGTAGTAATTATTTTCCTTCCCTAGTGTATGGGCACTGTGGTTCCTGGGAAGGAAATCTGTTGTTTTGCATGTTTACTGGATTGGGAATCAGAGGGAAGAGGGCTCCAGCGATGCCCCACAGGCTGCTTTTTTCAGACTGGCAGGCAGGAATGACTCCAGCAGTTTCTCGAATTGTGGGAGCGGGTGAGGGACAACTAATTTGAGGCTGAGGACCTCACGGCACCAGTCAGCACAGAAGGCAGATATTCCTCTAGCTGTGCTCTCAGCTATGCTGGAAGAACCTGGGAGAGCAGCTGGTCCTAGAGGAATGGTTGGAGTTGACTTTACCATTTTTGATTTTATCTTCTTTCATTCTGTTTGACATTTTCAAGATGGATCCTTTGCTCCAAATTGATTGCCTATGGCAGCATGAGCCGGGGAAATAGGACTTGTCTCCTCTGCAATCACTTCCTCTCAACCATCTCTGGTTAAACAGGGATGGAGAGAGGGGTGATTGTAGTATTGCCAGCTCTTGCCTGTCAGGAGATAAATGTTCATCTAATTAGACAAAACAAGTATCTGTATGAGCTGGGAGGGGAAGGGAGAGGAAAAGAAAATGTGTCCGACAACTTTGAGCTTGAATAACTGTCTCTTTATGGAACATGCCAGTATAATATGACTGATTTGCTATTAGGCGTTTACGCTGTCACTTTTTGGCCCTAGGCTTGTGCACAAAACTTGATCCATAGTTCTGTCATCGAAAAAACTGTAGCAGCGTCATTGATGCTCTTAGAAATGGAGGTATATTATCACAGTAAAAACTGGAGATAATCTGAGCAATTCTATATTTATTCACATATTGTTCTATGTGTTTTATACTGTACTTTTAAGTTCATGTTCATTATACTACAGGTCTGTGTTCACAAAACACAGGGAAGTGCTTGTGGCAGAGGTTTGAGCTGCAGAATACGGTGCAGGCATTGGGAAGGGGAAGAGGTGTTTTCAGGTGACGGAATAAGCATTTCAAGATGGATGATTGTACTTTAAAAAAGTTGACCATAAAAAGGAGGCCATGTCGATGTTAAGTTTCTTTTCTTGTCGCAAAATCTTCGTGAAACTATTTTCTGGTATATATTATGGCACAGCAGGTGACAGACTGTGCTTGCTTTGAAAATGGTAGTACCGCCAAGGCAAGGAGGGCGCGTGTTGTATTCAGTTTGGCACCATCCAGGAGCGAGCAGGGCTGTTCCCTAAGTCCCTGTGAAGGAAAAGGCACTCAAAGCCCAGGGAGTATTACTCTACTTACTTACTCTTTGGAGCACAACAAGCACCTGTTGGGTTGATGTTGAGGTTTTTTTTTTTATCATCAGAAGGATTGCAGTAAGGTCATTTCTGTTTCATTCCTGTTTGGTTTGGTGTGGGTGTGTTTGTTTTTGGTTTTTTACATAAACTGTAGACAACTCAGGCTCTATATTCATCTTATGCTGCAGCCTTTAAGAATCAACTGTTTTGTGTAAAAGCATAAAAGATAGGTGCAGAGAGGGATTTCTAAGTATGTTTATGCCAACTGTGTCTACACTTCATTGTCTTGATGGGAGAGTCAGGATTAGAAACTTATTTTGAGGAAGCCAAATAGTGCAGAAAAGGGAGGAAGATGCAGATAAGAGAGCTGTCTTCATGCATTCTTAGAACCAGTCTAGCATGATGATGTCTTGTTTTTGCCTGTAGCTTTTATTTAGACCTTATGCTTCCTTGCTCATTTTTTTACCTTTGAAGATACTTATATTTGCCATGGGTCTTTGTGTCCTTGAACTATTTCAACAAGAACAACTGTGTAGGTACTACAGGATTGTGGATTAGCTTGCAGTGGGCTCAAATCTGCCTGGAGCCTCACAGGGCTGATGCTCATGGTGTCTCTACAGTCTTGCTTGCTGTGGTCTTGGCAAGGGAAGATTAAAAGGAGGCTTTTCCAGAGTCACCTTCTCTCCAAAGCAGGTGAAGAAATTACTGTGGATTTAAAGTGCTGCAAACAAACACTGAAAACAAGTTGCTGATGTGATTTCTTGAAGAGTAAGATTTGTTTCTCTTGGAGAATAAGTGGAACCACTCCCTCTTCCCTTTTTCCTGCCTTGGTAGCTGAAAAGGGGACAATTGCTGCCTGGCACTCAGAGCCTCTGGCAGACCTCCCAGTGGCCTGAGTGAAAGTTTCCACATCAGAAGAGAGATGAAAAAATTCTTCCTTCTCTCCAAAAGCTTTTGTTTTGCTGACTCACAGAGCCTATCATGTGAGGTAGATAGTTGGGTCTTTAAGTCTGTTACTTTTCCTTCCTCCCTATGTGTCACAAATCTGAGTCTGTACTTCAGATTAAACAGGGTAATGAAAGAGGGAATTTGTCTATTTGCTTTTCTCCAGCCTGCCATTGCCAACTAGGCCTATCTTCCACAGCAGCTGTGTTTGGTGTCCGGGAATGTGAAGAGTGCTGTATCTGGGCAGAGAGTGGCTGGAATTGCTATGGAAACTGATCTTTTCCTGCACAGCTTAGAAACTGTGTCACCAGACTGCTTTAGAGAGAACCAGTTCATAAACAGGTAGCTGATGCTTCTTAAGAAGGGTTTAGAATTTCCTGGGCTTTCTGAAAATACTTCTTGCCTGGGACTGCAGGATGTCCTTTGCCTGTCACCTGCCCCTGCATTTTTATTGTAGGACCGACCCCAGGATATGGGCTCTGAGTGTAGAGCATCAGCACGGGGAGCTGCATTGCCAGAACGAGTCATAATGCCTTGTATTAATCGGAACGATAACGTTCGTCTGCATGTTATTGAAAAGCTGCAATAATCCTGTGTTTGAGAGGGTCTGAAAGCCATTTGCATAAAAAATGAACTCTAAAGGCAAAAGTAATAGCCTGTCACATTCTGAGTGGAGCAAGTATTGGAGGAAATGAAGGATTTTTACAGGATGTAGCAAATGGTAGTATTTTAATTCATACAGCATCTATGCTGAAAGCCGAGTAGATGTTATCAGCCTTAATGCTCCAAACTTTGCAGGAGATTAAGGCTTCCTCATTTAGGCCTACAAAGCACTCATATAACTCCTTATAAACTACCAGTAAAACTACTGGTGAGGTAGATGGAGAAATATACAGCAACAGTTGTGGAGACTGTTGGCAACAATTAACACTCTGAAAAAGACTGCAACGTCTATACTTACTAATTTCTACAGATTTCCCAAGCCTTCTCATTCCATGGAACAAGATGTTGAGATTTGTACAGCAGCTCAGTTGATAGCTTGACAGTGCATTAGTAACACCAGTAGGCTCATGGGCTTGACCCTGTCTGCTTTTATAAGCAACAATAAATATTTCATTGTTTTATCTGTATGAAGTGCTGACCCCAGAGAATTTTTGGTTTTATTTTTTTTTTTGTGGGTACTACTGAAAGCAGTGTTTGAAATAAATAGGCAGCATCCCACTTTTGTTGCTCCTTTCTTCCACTCTCTCCCATACTCTCTTGGGTCTCCTTCCATTCCTATCTTCCTCTACAAGGAAAAGCTGTTTCATTTTTAATTAGCTACCTTGACCCCCAGATGGAGGCACACCCTGAAGTATGGCACCGTCCTGCTGGCCAGTGCCATTTGGCTGATGACATGATGTCATTCCTTAATGCACTGGTTACTGAAAGAGCCGGGGCAGCCATCCCGGAGGTCACTCAGGCGGCAGGTGCTCACGTGCCTGGAGGTCTAGTGTTGTTGGATCTTCACTGAGCTCATTGTTCCCACAGCTAATGACCAGGTGGTAGTGACAGACCTTCTCATTTCCCTCTCTCTGCTGTAGGGTTTTCTTCCTATCCTGCTATTTCAAGCTAAGATAGATTTTTTTTTTTTTTTTTTTTGGCATCAGAGCTTAAGACCTATTTTGAAATCAGTAAGGGATTTTATCGCCTTCTGCTAGGCTTCATCTCAGGATCTGCTAATATGGCAGTGACCTTAATACCTACACTGATGAATAACTTTCCCAACTGCATGCTACTCTTTTGCCTCTTAGACAGAAGAGCAGAGCACGAGTAAGGGAGAAGGTCAATAGACCCTCCAGTCCTGAGCTGACAGGAGTGCCTTAATAGAAAACATGGACAAGATGTAGTAAGGAAGGAAATGAGGACAAGTAAAGAGGTTAAACTTAGTGCTGGAGAGTTGGGAGAGGTTACGATGAGGAATTGCTGAGCATTGCAACTGGGATAATGGTTGGAGTGGTGGACTGGAACAATTTGGGAAGGAAGGTGCAAAAAAGACCACGTTCCTGGTGTTGGAGTGAAGTGGAGTACAAACTGCAAAGGATCCCCTACAAATCCATGTTGAAAGTGCGAAGTCAGAAGTCTTACTGTGCATCCACTGCTAATGCAATTGTGAAACACTGGCAGAGGGGAGGTTTCATCCTGCTCTCTCAGCCAGCAGGTTCTTCCTCCAGCTCACTTAACATAGGGCTGAGAGGTGAATCAGAAGAGTCTTATTCTGCTGACAAACCACTTACCAGTATTCTGAATCAGTAAGAAACCCCACACTAGAATTTCTGGTTTTGCAGGTGGTTGTTTGTTTTAAAGTTCCCTTAAAATCTCATGAGCCTTTTTAAGGTTGCAAACAGAAGCATGCAAAGTTAGAGGATGACACAGTTTAGGCTGCATACTTGGTCTTAATTTATCTCCTCTGAGCACACTCATTATCAAGTCCTTAATAACTGTAATCACATATCCCTGCCTTGTTCCATACATTTGGGATATTCTGTTTCCACTCAGTGATGTCTTCAATGTTTGGTTTCTTTTTCATTGCTTAATGTATGGTTGCTGGCCTTTTTAATTGCAGGTTACACAACTGCTGATCCTATGAGAGATTTAACCACTTCATGAACTTTGTAATATTTCCATTTATTGTACTGAAGCATGGCATGTAAAGATAATTATATTAATATCTAATAACACCTTGTGATGGGTTATATAGGAAAAAAATGGGCATTTTAATCTTCACCATAAGAAAGAGTCTTAAGGTATTTGTGGAGCTGTTCTAAGGGCAGGAGAACCAAAAGTACTCTCCAGCCTTATTAGTGATTTTTTGCAAAAGGAGTATTAGAAACTCTTTGCCTGTTGCAGCGTGGAGATGTTGACAGGTAAAACATACCATTGCTAATCATTTCCAGTCATTCAACCAGTCAAAATATAGCTTTATTAATATGCATACAGAGCTCTCTGTTTCCCTTCTCTCCCTCTGGAGAGACACAGAGGGGGAGAGATGGGCGTTCTTCTGTCTCTTGGCTAATCAAGAATGATGCCTCATGCATTCTTAGGGTGAAAACAGAGGAAAGAACAAATAGGATGATCTAATGGATCTCACCCATCTGACTTCTATAATTTTTGATTTATATACCAATTTAATGCCTGGTTTATGATGATTTATGTCCCAGTTGGTTTATACCCCAGTCTGATGCCCCACCCCACAGTGTTAGTGAGATGAAATCCGGGTGGTTAAACATTTCAAGGTGATTACAGGCCACATCCCACACCGGGTTAGTAATGAGGTGTTAAGGGCTTCCTTACTTCAGTGCAAGAAGAAAGACATAAGTGGAACACTTTGGAATTGAACTATGATTTGTTCACAAAGCTATGCACCATCCACAAGGAAACATCATAGCAGCCAGGATCAGGTAGATGCCAACGGACTTGGAATTGAACAATCTGGCTCTGACCCGACCAAGCTCCAGGCTGAAACATGTAGGTGATTTTTATATGTTGATAGCTACTAGGCGGTGGTTGCATTTTAATTACTGTTTTGCAGTGATGCTCTTTATACATTGAATTACAGAATAGACCCTGTCCTCATGTACAACCAGAACATCCTCCTGCTTGCTGCTTTGAAAAGGTCTAAAATATGTAAATATTAATGTGAGAAAAGCATAATGCAGCTTTACATCTTCAGGTTCTTAGTGTTAACTGGGCCGTGATGATTTTGGCCACGTTGTCCAAAGTCAATGTAGTTCTGCACCACAAAAACTGGATGAAGTTAAAGGATTTGTCTTAGGGCCCATCCCAAGGCTCCTTAATTGGCTGGGTGAATCACAGTTTAGCTGTTCAATTATTCCCTGCCCACCTCTGGGAACTGATTGCACAGTTGGTGAGGGAATAAGAAATCAGGAATATAAATCAACTGCAGGTATTTCCTATGGGCATTCCGAGTTCAGTCTCACAAATCTCATCTGGCTGCTCTGGATGTAGGTTATATTTAATGGAGCTTGAGCCTGCATGTCCCTCTGCATCGCTGGAATTATGACAGCTAATTTGAGTCTATCTGCCGCTGGTGTGTGCAGTTGATCGATATCTCTTTCGTAAATACAAACTCTCTCTCATCTCTGCCTCCATCAACTTTGTCTTTCCTGGCATGCCCTTTTGCAACCTTGTATATTTTGGTTCCTCCCTCGCCCCAAACTTGATTCTCACCTAGATATTCTGAGAGAAGAAAATCAATGGGAGAATATCAGTTGCTCACCTAAGAGGGGCTTCTTTGCCATACACAACTAAGGCTATAAATAATTCAGTAGGGTCCCTGTCTTTTCTTTCCTCCTATGAGATTGGGTTTATTAAAATTTTATGGGAGAGGACATGGAGGTAGCTGAATTACTGGTTTAATCTGGTACAACCTTTAGCAGTGCATTAGCTCAGTACTAGCTGCTCTTTACTCATCATAGGCACACACTAAATCAGTCTTCCTTGTAGAATCCATTTTGCAGCATGTTATAATCACGTATTTGAGCATGATGTAATGCCATTCCTTAGAACTCTTTCTTGTGCCTGATTGTGTTACCATGGGAAGAAAAGTGTTAAACTGCCAAGGCAAGGCTTAATCTTTTTTCTTCCAGTATCAGGAGGAAGTCAGCAGTGGCATGAATCCATATAGACAAAGAGCCTAATCAGAAGGGAGCAACAGCCTGGGGACTAAGAGTTTGGGTTTGCTTGTATTCATACCAAAATAATAATTCTACTGAAACAAGAATAGATATTCTGAGACTAAAAATACTGTGAAATCAGCATCTGGGTGCTAAATACTCAGTGGATTTCAGAAGAAGAAAAGGGCTCCTGGGGATCTAGGACTTTCTGGTATTTCAGTGAAAATAAAAACATTCCACAGTTAAACTTTTCTGTCAGTGCTTCTGCTGACAGTGCGTAGGGCACTTTCCATCCCAGCATTTGAAACACTTGGGCAATGGCTTTCACTCAGTATCCTTCTGACTTAAACAGGGTGCTGAAGGAGGAATATGACCCAAGTACCCATTTCACAGAAAGAGTTACAGAGAAGTTAATTGACCTGCTAAATGTCATGCAGAGAGTGAGTGGGAGAACCAGAAACCAAACTCAGGTCTCTGGACTCCCACTGCTGTAAGTGCCAGACAATGCTGTCTCCTGTAGTGCCAGGGATTATGCAGCACATCTCCTAGAAAAGACTTGTGCCACCATATATCAAAACCAATGATTTTTTTCTGAAGATATTTAATAAAAAAATAATAAGAATTTTCAAATGAAAACTTACTGGCCAAAACCCATTAGATAAATTGGTGTCAATTTTCTCCTAGAAATAATAGCAAAACAACCTTCAAAAACTGCTAGTGAATTAAGGTATGACAAAATGGGGATTCCCCAGCACCTGCTGAAAACCAGCTCCTTGGAGATATCTAAGGATGAGAAACTAGAACTGATAATTTTCAAAATCTATTTCCACAAAAAGATGTGAAGGTGCTGTGGAATTCCTGCTGTGTATCAATTAGACTCTAAGCCACTGCCCTTGCTGATTGTCAGAATGACTGACACAGCACAAGTGACATATTGGTACTCAGTTTTTCCTGCAGGAATCTTAACTGTCATTTTATTTGAAAAGTAATCAAATTACTACATTTTGAGAAATAATAATGGCCAGTCCTATTACAGAACCATAAAATAATCTGGAGGAAATGCAAAATGAACAGAAAACTGTAGGCCAATAATTTCAAAATGGCCTTCCTGATGTGGCCTGGAGAGAACTTGTTGCGTATGATGAATCCTACCTGGCCAGCAGCTTGGCCACAGCCAGCTCTGCACCTCATCCCAAAATGGCAGGGGTCAGGAAATAATTAATTAGTTGACAGATATAGTCCTGCACCACGATTCCTAACTGTGAACCATCAGCTACCAGGGTGTATTAGAGCTTACCTGTGATTCGTTCCACAAAAACCTAGGCTGAACTGGTCTTCAGCTTGTTTCAAAAATGTCTTCATCCCTCATGGAACTCAGAGTACCACGAGCTACATATTGATTATTTCTGCTGTGTGTCATTGTTGTTTAGGTCTTTGCATGAAAGCAGGATTTTTATTCAGTAAATAAGCCTTGGCTCTGGCACTTAACCCTTAACACCAGCCCTCTGTACTGACTTCAGCTGATGAAGCAGAAAACTCTGCTGACATCACTTCCAGGGAGGACTAGATTTTTCATGTGGAAGAAGATGAGAATTAAAGGCTTTTGTAACAAGGAACCGGGCAGAGAAGTGCAAAAAACCCACATGATGTGGGAATTGGATGAGCTTTTCAGAGTAGTCCTCCCAGTTTTCCAGGAGGACTCAATACTTCTCTGAAAAGCTGAATTGACAGCTCTGCTAGGTGAGGCTTTTTGACAAGGCAAAGCATTGGACAGGCAGAAGCACTTTGCAAATCTGTGTGATGCATGGATGGATTAGATGGCTTGATGTATCTCTTTGGCTGTGAGCTCCTCGGATTCTCTGATTAGCAATTCTGGCCTTGGCTTCCAGGGGGAAGCCATCCTCCATGCAAGTAAGACAGCAGAGTTCTAGAGGTAAAAGAATCCCCATTTTATGGCAGTCAGATGCCAACAAGTTAAATTTAAGGATTTTTTTTTTTTAAGCACAACTAGAGGATCCTCAGTATTTTACTGGCCAGCTTATTGGATTCACGATGAGTGTTTTGCTGTCCCTTTCTCATAGAGCAGAGGAGTTGATCTGTTGCTGTACCAAAGCAATGCTTGGGGAAGACATAGTAGATACTGTTGTGGGGGCTAAGACCTATTACTAAGGTCTGGGAGGTCCCTAAAACTGATGGTGCAGTCCTTAGAAGAGATGCATTAGCTAAAAGGGTTATTAAATTAGCTAAAGGGTTCCACCTGAGTGGGGGACTATGGAGAGCTAATTTCCAGGCAGTGATGGCCCATAAAAATTGCAAACTTGTCTGTGAAGTTGGCAGAAGGAGCTTCAGTCAAGGAAAGGATATAGGTAGGATGCTTGTGTGGCCCCGAGTTGGCTGCAGAGGGCTCTGACCCACACAACAATCTCATCGTGGTGGAACTGGGGGGAACTAGTTTGGCACAGAAAGCCATCTGCATTGACATCTGCCTTCATTTTGATATTGATAAAAAGGGGAAAACATTTGGTGGTGGCTGTTTAGTGGTGTGGTTGGCAGCTGGAGAAACACTGCTGCTTTCCAAATCTCTTATTCCTGTGCTGTAAGCACGAGTAGAGAAAACACTCCCAGGTGTGGGAGCAGGAATCTTACAGTCTTGGGAAGTGGAGAGCACAGAGATGACTGCTTTGTATGCCTGGGAGGCTGTGTGGTTTTTTGTTTTGCTTTTCCTTCCAAGATTTGAGAATGCAAGTGGATGAGCTTTTAGTGGTGCCTTAAAGAATATGAATTAGGAATCCAAGGTGATGTGTGTAAACACCTGGGGAGAAGCTAAAAAGAAAACAGAGCATAATGGAAAATCTGCTGGGGGAAATAAAAATGCAATGCCTAGATGCTCTTCTGTGTATAGAGAGAACTTCTCTCCTCTGTTTATTATTCACTGATGTGGATGCATTAGGTTCATGTGAAAATCAAATTCCTGACATTGCTGGCAGTGCTGAGACAATAACCAGAAGCTGTTGCCTCTGTCACTTTGCTTTTGCAGCCAAGTCTGATGGTGAATGAGGCTGGCATGACTTTGCCATCACTCACTCATTACTTCTTGAAATTTACTTCTGCTTGTGTGTGTCAAGCTCTTGGCACAACTGTGATAAGCAACAGAAAGGTTGAGCCTTTCCACAGATCAATAGAGATCAATCTCTTCATTTTGACCAAATGACAAAACAAAACCAGCTATTAAAAGCATGTCCTTACCTTTCCTTAACACCTTTTAGCTGACAGCTAGCAGGCATCTCCCAAAACGAAAGCACCACGGGACATACAGGAGAGCTCTTGCCTGCACATTATTTATATTGACACCTTCAGAGGGATGATGTTAGTACAGGGCATCACACAGCAGGTAGAGATGACTTGAGGTATTTGTGTGGAGAATCCTGACCAAAATGTTTGGCTAGGGCTAGGTTTGTTATTTTGCTGTTGACCATTTGTCCATGACACTGGCTGCAGTGCCACACAGCTTTGGACATATGTACGTGCTAGACCCCAGCATCCAGGGCAGAGCTGCAGGTGACATGAAGATGGGACTGTACTTGGTGTTGGTCAACATTTACCATGTCCATTGGTACGAGATCACATGCAACTGTCCAGTAATACAGCACATCCACTGCACTGACTTCCACACATGTCTGGCAGTGGGATGATTAGTTCATTTGGGTGTCATTAGATCATCCAATCTAATGTGGGATGGCTATGTGGGACACAGCCACACCAGTGCACTGAGCCCCAACAAGCCTTACAGGTGTAGTTTGAGGGCAGCCTGAGCAGGCAGAGTAGGAGATTCACCGGACTTGGTTTCCTGACCGAGTGCTGTGCACTGGAAGTCTCGGTCACTGTTGCACTCAAGTATCAAAACAGGTATTGGTGAAATAGTTTTAAAAGGTCTGTCGGCACACAATATTGTCGAGAAAATAGTTGTTCTGGTAGTTGTTCTGGCTACTTAGAGCATCAAGTTACCAAAACTTTACTGTAGGCAGTGCTGCACATACCCAGCTCATATATCCACCTGTGCGTGAATGTCTGGGGTGGATAGACAACAGGTGACACAGGACAGTAAGCAGTTAAGTGAAATATTACTGCTTGTACATATCAATACCCAGTACTTGAATCCTTTCTTTCCTTTATGAAGGAGTGGAAAACAGATTTTTCAGTTGTCCTGAATTCAATGTGTTGTTTTGTTCCTCTTGCTACAATGCTGGCATCATCAGTAAAAGTAAATGAGACGTGTTTGAACGTTACTGCTCTGGTGGGTCTCTGGTGAGAATGAACAGACAGAAAGAACCAGAACATTGGCTCCTGCAAGAAGATGAGTTTTCTCTTTATTTGAGGCTCTGTGTGTGGGGGAAGGATGAAATAACGTATTGCTTGTGAAAGCAAGAGACTTGACAGCACCAGCTAAAACCAGGCATACTGCAGGCAAGTACTGGGCACTTTTCCCAGTGACAGCCATGCCAGCGTGCTTAATCACCACGTACAAACTGTTGCTCTAGCAAGAGTTGATCCCCTGTTGGTGCAGTGCTCTGTCTGGACTTCAGACAGCTTTTCTGCTGTCTCAAACCTTCCCCTGCAGTGTTGCCCTGCTTTTCCCAAAGTGTAGCACGGTCACAGCTGCAGCCTTGCACTTCTGCTCCCAGGGTTGCACTGAGGTCAGAATGTGTCTTGCTTCAGTGTCACACTTTCCTGGAGGAGTTCAGATCCTGTAAGCTAGCATCCATAAGGAGGGTACAAGTTCAATGTATGGCCCTGATCTTTAGGTTCTTGGCTTTATCTAGTTACTGGTTTTGGGGCAGAGAGTGTCTTTATATGAGGTATTTATATACCTCTCATCACAGACCTATATAGAAGCACTTTGGCCCCTGATGCAAGTGTGTTGCAACTGGACCTGACAGACATGGCCCCAGGAACCTATTGCACCAGTAGATTTTATTGGAGAACATGAGCTTTCTGAAGGGAGCTCTTATTCAGTTCTGAAGAAGGAGCAATGGAATTAGTATAGAGTCAGTGACTTTGGCTTTCTGTGAGCTGAAGGCATACGTCCTGCCCAAGGAGTGGGATGAAGCTGCAGCTGGAGTGGTACAGAGGGAGCATTGGTCTTCCTCCAGTCCCTGGGAGGGGAAAGCAGAGGTTTGAGGGCTGGCTGCATCCCTGTATTCCACTGTTCCCTGATGGTGCCCCTGTGTGGGTCACTTTGGGGGTTTTACCAAACTGAAAGCCTGTGCCGGGGAGGTTTATTGCTGCTGAGTGCGGAACAAAAGAGCTGAAGAAAGGGAGGTCTAAAAGCCTATGGAGCAACATCAGGTGGAAACCAGAGGAGGTGGATATTTTTCACTGTAGCATGAAGTGAGACAAAATCCCAGCACCTCAGGCAAACAATAACAAGCCCCGAGTTGACGGAGCCACCCTCCTGTGAAGCCTTATCCATCGTGGCTGTCCTGCTCTGCTAAAGCTGCTCTGAGGCTGCTCAGAAATGATTACCTCTCCTCCCTCTTCAGGGAAATGACAAGGGGTGAGCTGTGGAAAAGGTGCCAGCAAGCACAGAAGGGAAGAGAAAAGAAAATTTTATATTGAATGTATTCATCACCATCTCTTTAGGGTCAGTTGTTGTCTTCTTTCTTTTTTTTTAATGTTACATGAGGTGCTATTTTTAGATTTCCAAATCCATACATGGAAATCATTCTAAGTGTTCCAGCTTTCACCCTGCGTAAAAAACAAACCAAAGCAAAAAAAAACCCCAAACCCAGTGTCATTTTGATGGAACATTCAGTACATTATTTTGTGTGATTTCTTTTATCTTTTCTTCTTCCTGCTCAAAAAAAAAAAATGCCCCTTTCTTTGTCCTGTACTTTGTCCAATATTACTGGAAATGCAGCAAGAGAACTATTTAACATTTTCACTTGTTGCTTTACTGTTAGAGTTAGGGGGGGAAGTGCTGGTGGGTTAAGAGGAGGCTTAGCCAGCAGCCCACCCGCTTCCTTGTGATTTTTCTTCAAAGAAGAGTCTGACAGAGAAGTTGTTCTGTTGCAGATTTGCTGAGTTCAAAGCGAGTGCCCTACAGATACAACTCTGTGATTAATCGTCAGAACTGGCACATAAAGCTTATGCTATGCCACTGCTGCTAATGTTAATGGGAGTCAGGCAGCTTACTCACAGTGCACTGCTTTAAAGAGTAATAATTTACCCAGAAAAGTCCTGAGGCAAGAGAAGTGATAGTCATTTATTAATTCTTTTGTAAGGCCTTTTGTCTGTGGCACTGGCATTGCTTTCTATCCATTTCTAAGTCATCACATTTTGGTGAGCCCAGGGCCTTGAAGTAGGAAGAAAGCAGGATGGTATTTCTGACATGTCCTTGAACTCTTTGATGCCAAGAGCTTGTGCACATACTGGAGTTCCAAGGCTATATTTACAAAGAAGAGATGAAAACCTCATAAGCATATTTTATACCCTCTGTTGTACATGCAAAATCAGTAAAGCGTGACCTTTAGGCAGCCACTGAAAAGCACATGGAGAAAGCTGCCCTGTTACCTTGATAGAAAGCACTTCTGTCTGGAGCATAGTTGTGACACCAGTGAGATAGTTACTTGTAAAAGTATACGCTTTTTCAGAGGGAAATTATTTGGGGTACACAACTGTGAGGTGTCTGAATATGTAATGCACTTGAAAGATCCTGAGGGTCAGTGGGAAGGGCTCAGCGTTCCTCAGTAGACTGAGGCAGA
The DNA here is from genome assembly GCF_003031625.1 of Empidonax traillii. Lineage (NCBI taxonomy): Eukaryota > Metazoa > Chordata > Aves > Passeriformes > Tyrannidae > Empidonax > Empidonax traillii. Next base: position 2,246,452 of record NW_020955277.1, read on the forward strand.
TTGTCAGCATCTGGATATGGCTATGTGCTGCATTACCTCCTAGTATAGGTAGTCACCCAGCAAAGGTGTTTCTCTGGCAGATTTGGCTGTATTTGTTATTTCTGTGTTAGTTAGATCTGAGATTTCTAGTGATGCTGCTGCTTTCTCACTGGAGGAAAGAGTTTTGGCTAGGAACCAAGTCATGGAGAATAGGCTATGTGCAAAATTGCACCACAGTGCTGGATACATAGTGGATATTTTTTTGCTATGTGTGGAGAGTTTCTTCCATACATAGAGTGAATGCTGTTGTTCCAAGAGAACTACAATTCTGAAATAAATTATCACACTGTGTTGATTTCTAAAAACAATTGGACTACTTGGGATCCCAAATAACTCTAAAAGCTACAAATGAACCTTGAAAAGCGCATTTTGTTCCTAGAGCAGATGAACCAGTACAAAACGTGAGGGATGCAAACTGTCTTGGCAGTCCCGGTGTGAACTGGCTTTGAGAGGTGTTTGGCAAATGGCAGCATAAGTCCAAGGATCTCCTGAGTCCTAAGTTTCTGTCTTGAGATGAGTAGTCATAATTACAGCTATATCTATATTTTGCATTGGAAAACTTGAATCCTTCAGGAATGCTATTTGAAATAATGATCTTGCAGCAGGAGCCTGAGTGTCAGTCTGGGGGAGTGGATCGTTCATTAGTTAGAATTCCTTTTCCCTCCCACCTTCCAATAAATATTTTGAATTGTGCTTCTTCACCTTTTCTGGTTTTTTACCATCATTCCCAAATGTATAAATTTTGTGTTCTTTCTCCCTTTAAATTATCTAGTATCCATATGCATATCCCTGTTGTTCCTTCATGTAACTGTGGGCTGTGGGATGATTTCCCAGCTGGTTTCTCTTTGCTTGATATATTTTTTTTTTTTTTTTGGCAACTGTGAGGCTGGTGCCAGGTACCTCTACATATGAGAATTTTAAGTTATTTGAATAATGGTATCTCAGATTGAGGATTCATTTCCCTACTTTTGCGTGTAGTGACAGTAAACAGATAATAGACAAGGGATAGTTTCCATGGTCTGAGGGAGGTGAGAGGTGGCAAATGACTTCTTGGCAAGATGAATGGGCAAAAAGCTCTAGATAATTCTTGATATGAACCATTTAAACTACCAGCTGACTGGGTAGACTGTGTTCAAACAGAAGCACAGAGACCCTTCTTTATTCACTTGCTAGCAAGTCTGACAGAGGAAGATGGGGAACAATCTGAAATACTGCATCCAGCTCCATATTGCTCAGCACACAAAGGACATGGATCTATTGGAGTGAGTCCAGAGGAGAGCCACCAAGATGATTAGAGAGATGGCTTTTCTATAAAGACAGGCTGAGAGAGTTGGGGTTATTCAGCCTGGACAAGAGAAGGCTTTTGGGAGACTTTGTTGTGGCCTTTAGGTACTTAATGGGAGCTTAACAGAATGGTGATAAACTTTTTATCAGGTCCTGTTGTGACAGGAGAGGGGGTAATGGTTTTAAATGAAAAGAAGGTCCACTTAGGTGAGATATTAGGAAGAAGTTTTTTCCAGTGAGGATGGTAAAACACTGGCACATGTTGCCCAGAGAGGTGGTGGATGCCCCATCCCTGGAAACATTCCAGGCTGGGTTGGACAGGGCCCTGAGCAACCTGACGTAGTTGAAGACATCCCTACTCATTACAGGGGGGTTGGATCACCTTTAAAGATAGTTTTGGCCTTCCAGCCCCAACTATTCTATAGTTCTAAGAATCTGCAGTATTGTGGGGCTAACAGAGAGATCTGGAGGAACATTTGGTGGCAGCAGTTGCTGCTGGAGAGTGTGACTGCTGCTCCAGGTAGCAGCCTGCCTGGTATTCGCTCTTAGCCAGTGTGGGAGGACTGATAGTCTGTAATATTTCCTGTTGGGCCATAAAATATCCTTTTGTCTCCTTTCCCCATTTTCAGTCCTGAAACAGCCTCCCTCAGTCCACCATGTTGACTAGCAAGGCCTGTTTCAAACTGAGTTAGTAATACAAAACTCCAGGTTAGCTACAAATGGAACATGATTATACTGCAGGCAAAGTCTTGTTTATTCAGGCAACATAGACTTTACTGTCATGTTGAGTTCACATGGATGTTTTATGTGCCCTAGCAAAATGTTTGACAGAGTTATCATCAAGTCACACCATTATTATACAAAAATATTATTCTGGAGTTTCATTTTTATGACCACTTTAGAGAAATCTGGAGTAATCCAGAATTTTTAGAAAAAGATGACTGCTTATTTTCAGAACTCCCTGTAGACCAAACACAGGAAAAACAGCTTGCCTTTCAGGAGAAGATTGAGGACTGTAATTATAGAAAATAGCATATACTTGCAATGAGTTGAATTTTCAAATTTATACATTTAAAAAGAAATTATACTCATCTGTTGTCTTTTCTCTAAACTGTGGCATGAACTAGCACACAGAGTTTGTTTTTTTCCATTATTGACTTCTAATCCATAGCAATTAAAGAAACAAACAAATTCCTCTCTAACTCCTTAATAGGATTTAGAAGTTACCGTGCAAAAGTCCCAGCAGCCAGACTCTAAAATCCTTCCCTTAAAAAGTCATTGTGAATCACTCCAATAAGAGTTCATACGGTTATTAAATTCTCATATTGCTTCCTGACGTGCCTGTTCCTGTGCTTTCATTGTCTTCATCATCCACTGTCATTCAGGCACTGGGTATTTATCCATCAGATAAGGGTATATTTTGACTGAACAAGTTTCCCTAAGGGAGACAGTCAGCAATTTGCTCCTAGAAATAGTCATAGGGCAGTTCTTGTGCACTGTTCATATTATGTGGATGAACCGTGTCTGTACAGCTCATCTTTGCTCTGTTTCCCTTTTATCCTCTCTCCATGTCCATTTCTGCTGTGGAAGGACAGGCCGGCACTTTGCTGATAGGAGTTGCATCATGTGGGCTGGGCATTCTCCAGGAGGTGCTGTCGGTGCATTTGCCCAGGATGAGCCCCGGCTGTCTCTGGGAGGGAGCAGGACCTGTCTGGTCAGTTGGGTTCAGCTGCCCTGGCTGTGTCCCCTCCCAGCTTCTTGTGCACCCCCAGCTTGCTGGTGGGGTGGTGTGAGGAGTAGAAAAGGTTCTGTGTAAGCACTGCAATAACTAAAACATTTCCAGCACAAATCCAAAACAGAGCCCCATAATAGCTACTGTGGAGAAAACGAGCTCTGTCCAAGCCAAACCCAGCAGAATTTGGCTTCTGTTTGCTTATCAGCCAAACTCCAGAGCACACATATGATAAGTTTGTTCTTCGACAGTTTGATTAGATCTTGTTCAATAACTTATTTGGAATGTTGCACACAACATAATGCCAACATCCTGTCCCATCCCTGTGCTTTCATCCTCGGGAAGTTGCTCTGCCTGTCCTCGTGCCCAGGGCTGCTCAGGTCCCTCACGTGCTGCTTTGGCAGCTCTCAGGCTCTGACTGCACAGCTCTATCTTTAGAGCTGCAGAAACTCCAGTACCGCAGTGACACCACATCCTACAGAGCAGGTGCTACAGTAAGCCATGGCTGGAATTTTAATTTTTTTTTTTTTTTAAATTATTTCTCGCTTAGGAAAATTTGTCTGAGTTCATGAACCTCAGTTTTAGAGGTATATTAACTGTAGAGAGCTTTTGACATGTGCTTGCTGGAAAATCTAGCAGTGGAGGAGGCTGTCTGCATGATGGAATTACTTTTGTAATATTTTGATGTCATTTCCTTAACCTTGTGCTGGTTTTATCACAGGGATATCTTTTGTTACATTCTACTTACAAAAGAGAAGAAAATAACTGGTTAGTTATTATTCTGGTTGAATCACAGAATAAAATTCAGACACAGCTGTCACACAGTTCTAGTATCTGAGGAATATCAGCATTATGAGCTGAATGCTATTAGCATATTTATTATTAACAGTGCATAGAATTTATTAACAGTAATGCACAGATAATTCACTCTTTATGTGCTTACACTTCTGTTTTGATGTAGTTAATATTGAAAAAAAGCTTGTATTTTTCAGTTTACGTTGAAAATATTGATGATAAAGATCGAGTTCGTTTGCTGTTACCGTGTCGTGTGCCACCTCAGACTCCCTTAGGGACAAATTTAAGGCTTCACTTTCTTAGCATCCTTTAAGTATGTGACAAGGTGGATGTTCTCAGCTAATATCGATCATCACTGTTAATCGTTGCGAATTTCAAAATCTCTGCAGTAAACATTTGATATAAAATTTAAATCATCTTGTAAATGCTAAATTCAACAAAGTTTTTCACCTTCACAGTTTGAGTAGCAAACATGCACTGCCTAGTGCAAAGCAAATAGCATGTGCTGTGCTTTATAAATTTACATCACAGAACCAAATTATTTTCTTAATCACCGTGGATTTTATCCACCACCAGGATTATGACATAATGGCACAAGCCACGCAAATACCCCTGGTTCCAGCTGTGGCTGCTTGCAAATAAACAAGACTGTTGTGGGCAGCAGCAGAACCAAACTGATGGGTGAATTTGCTGACGCAGAATGTCTTTGGGAAGCCCTCAGCAGGAGTGAGCCACGGATCTCTGGTTGGAAAAAAGCTCCACGTGTTTGCTTTCTCTGGGGAAAGAAGCAGCTGCCCTCCTCCTCTGGGACTGCATCCTGCTCTGTCCTAAATAGCATGACACATTTGACTGGCATTGTGGTTGCTCAGGATGCAGCGCAGTTCCCTTAATTGTTGATAAAGAACATCTTGGTGGTGTTGCTCACTAAATGCTGTACTGGGTTCTTGTTATGGATGCCTCCCCAACACCCCCACACACATGTGACTCTCTTGAAAGCTCTGTTTCTCACCTCAGGGCATTCCTTTAAGGAGAATCAGAACAAGACACATCATCATCCAAAGAGTGTAAGAGAAGTTTCTGTGACTAATCTAACCTTGTGGTGGTTATTGCCACCTCTAGGGTCTGAAGTGGCATTTTAACACATGGAGAAGGGAGGGATGTTCTCTGCTTGGTTAGAAAGAACAGTGACCATTTGAGAGAGACTGTCCCAGCAATTTGACTTGGAGGGAATGCTGAAAAGAAAGCATTTGTCAGGGGTCATGAGTATTTTTGAAAGCTGTTCTTGGTGCTCCCCTGACCTCACCTGTAAGTTCTAATTTTTTGGGACCAGTATGTATTTTGAATCTTTTAAAACACCTTAAGTCTCATTTGCTGCTGTTGGCCTATTAGACCAGATTCAACTTCGGAGAAAGCAGGAAAAACAGGAGTGAGTTGGCCCATTATATAAAATGTCATACCTGCCACATGGAACTGGAATCGTGCTGTTGGAGGAAGGAGAGAGAGAGGGGGCAGTACAAGCACACACTTATCAGACTGTTAGCCACAGCCCTGCAGGGGGCAGTTGGAAATTTGCTTGCCTGGTCCATTATCCTGCAGGAGAAAAGGAACTGATGTGTACTAGACTTTGCACTGGGGAGCTCCTTAGCTGATTGCTGTTAATTTTAATTATTAGAGTTTTTGTTAACCCTTTGGTAAACGAAGACAAGACCTTGTTTTACACTAAAATTCCACGAAGAATGCATAAGCATAAAACCCAACAACTCATAGCCAGGAAGTGCCCAAGGGATTAATCTGTAGTCAGGGGGTTCTTCAGGACACTTGATTTAAACAGGCTGCTTGCACAAAATATCAGAGGTGTTTTATTTGGCATTAGTTAAGTGGCTAGAGATAAATTTAGAAGTATAGCTCCTTATCCACAGACATCAGTTCAAGTTCGGAAGTGTGTGTGGGGGTTGAGTGTTCTTAAAAACAGTCTGGCGGAGGCATTTCTGGTCTATTCAGGCAGAAATTTTTAGCTACCATCTCAGGAGTTCTGGGCACAGACTGATGTTGCCCCTTTCACAGAGACAAGAGCCTTTTAATATCTGGATAAGCTCTTCTTCAGTTTCTGGTGATCTCCTTATGTTGCAATTGTCTACTGTTCCCTCTATTCTATAGGAGAACTGCTCTCTCTTTTTTTGTTTTCATACTCCCTTTTTATCCCACAAGTACTTGAATACAGTTTCATGCAGGGCAGTGAGAGCACAACAGTAGTGACATCTAAGCATATTAACTTGGGTTTTTCTGCTCACAGTTCATGTCCCATTTCTCCAGAGGAGGGGTTTGTCATTCCTGCTGAACTTACCTAAACTAGTTGATGCAGAATGAGGCTGCCTCTCTTCCTGCGTTTCTGCTGTATCAGATCCTCTTGTGTCCTAAATCTCTTCTAGTTTGAGGAACAACAGTCATACAGAGGATTCTTGATGTTTGATGCTCAGTGCTCTGCTCATCACAGGACTGTTGTTGGTATTTTGTTGTTTCAAACAATAATTCAAAATGCACCAACTTTTCCTTCTATGCGCTCTGATTGCCCGAGTTGAAATGTAGATAATAAATGTTCCCTCTGCTCGAAGGACTACAGCCTTCTGTTTTCCTTCCTAATAGAATCTGTCTCTTTGCAGTTACCTGTGATTACTGTCTCCCTTATATCTGTGGCACATATATTTGCATATATTTGGGACTGAGAGTGAACTCACCATGTTGCCTTCAAGTCCCACGTGTGCAAGAGGTGAATATAAACATTTGGTTGTTATGCAGTTATTAATGCTAACTATGGACACTGTTTTCTGCACTAAAAAGCTATGGGAAGTCCATGCAACTGGATATTCTGAGAGTTTTGGCAGTATCTGTAACTTTCATTATGTGTGTGCTGACACCTTGCACGTTTTCTCTATGCCTTCTCAAGGTTTAGTGCCTTTAAATGGGTGTCTTAACACTGCTATACAAATGCTGCCAGTGAGAATACATCTGAGTTTTACCCTGTGCCCAGAACAGGAAGAACAAGTGCCTCTGTGTGGAGCGACAGGCGCTCTCCCTTCTCTTTCCAAGAGCTTCCCAACTGTTTCACACAACTACCTATGCAGTTGGCACCTTGTAGCACACTGAGAAGAGAGACTAAGAGCTGAATCAATCAGAAGACTGTGCTGGTCTCAGTCTGGCAGGTAAGCTCCCTTCTGGTCGCAGCTGAGATGAGCTTTTGTTCATCTTGACTGTGCTTGCAAACTGCCACTCCGGGAGCTGTTTCTGCTGTGCAAATAAACTGGGGACTTGAGTACAGCAAATTTTCACCCACACTGAACTTTACAAACAGCAGTTACTTGACAATGTTCTTTGCCGTCATCCCGTACTTTTTGCAGGTATTTACACTCTCAGGAGAGGTTATCTTGATTCTCCAGGCTTGTGAAAGGGGGAGACTTGTAATATAATTACAGAGAGCAGCCTTGGGATAACTTTGCCTGGGATCACAGAATATGCTGAGTGGGAAGGGACCCACAAGGGTCCTCGAGTCCAACTCTTAACCCTGCACCCATTCCCAAGTGTCACACCATGTGCCCGAGAGTATCGTCCAAAAGCTTGAACTCTGTCAGGCTTGGTGCCGTGACCACTTCCCTGTGGTTTCTGGGTCGGTCTTCTTGCCCTTCTTGAAAATCGGAACAACATGCACTAGCTTCCAGTCAGCTGGGACCTCTCCAGAGTCCCAAGACTGCTCAAAAACCATTGAGAGAGGTTTTGTGATGACATCAGCAGCTCATTGAAGATTCTGGAATGAATCCCATCAGGCCCCATAGATTTGGGAACTGGGGCAGTAGGTCCCACACAGTTTCAAGGTTGGCTAGGAGTTGATCATTCTGGAACTCCAGAAACTGTTTTTCTGAAGATGGTTCCCAAGCTTCTCCTGAAATGCAGAGAGGAGGTGTAAGTGGAACTTTTATGTGATGTTGAGATTTTAACCCACCCACCCCACCCCACCCCCCCAGCAGATTTCAGGAGGGAAGAGTGACTTTACGCAGTGTTTTTGAGCAAGTTTGGAAAGAGAGCTGGTAATAAAACTGTGCCACCTGAGTCATAAGGCACCCATCATGTATGGGTATATAAAGGATGTTTTGTGCAAATCAGAATTTTTTTTTTCACCTTCTTTTTAAAATCTCTTAAAATACAGTTTGACTGGTGAAAACAGGCTTGGGCACGTGTATGCCATGCATACTGGATTTGGCTCATGAGTACTTGTATGCAGGATCCTGAAAAGGCTGCACTTTTTGAGACTTTTGAATTATGACTCAGCAGTACTGGAGAAACTACTTAAGGGATAAAAGTGTCATGTCATGAAGGCATCATCCATCTTTCTGCTTGTTTGCAACTAGAAGGCATCTCATCTGTCTGATAGTTTTTTGGCAGGTGTTCTGGTTAGTGCTGTTGAAAAAGACACGTGCAAAGAATGACTTTAAAAGGTAAAATTATGTTTTTCGTTCAAACCTATTGATTGTGAACTGTTTCTGGGCCTTTAGAATAACATGAGAGATCGTTGCTGCCTTTCCCCAGCCATCGAAAACAGACACAGGTCACCAAGGAGGGGAGGAAAGCAACACAGCATGGTCTCCTGCTGCTCTGTAAGCCCTGCCTCACTCTCTGCAAGCTTGCTGAGGCCCAGATTGTCTCATGGAAGGCAGAAAACTGCCTTGGATTTTTGTCGTAGTACAGATGAGGGTGTTTGTTACTGACATGGTCTTTGTGGAGAAGGTGCCTCCAGTTTTGACCCACGTACTCTTTGATTGAGGATACCAGTCTCTGGTATGTTATCACTTCCCAACTGATTTCTTTATTGTTTGGTTTTTCCTTTTTTTTTTGGTTGGTTGGTTTGTTTGTTTGTTTGTTCGTGTTTGTTTTTTTTTTTTTTTTGTTTTAATGGACTTTTTTAAACACAGAGCTGCATTCTTTCCCTCTGCACTTTAATGTTTCCTGCTGTGAATTCGCAGCCAAGCCTAGTTTACAGTTGTTAAATGTCAGTACATATATATAAAAAATACACAGAGACAGAGCAGGTGAGTGTAGAAATGCCAGATGAGCAGGGTGGTGATTTTATGTTGAACCAGATTTGTTTTGAGGACCAAGGGAAGGGAATAGCTTCTTATGAAGGCTTGAGTCCCTGTTGTCAACTGCAGACTTGGAATGCTACTGATGCTTGGGAATTCTTATGGAGGAACTTGGGATCCTAGATAATCATACCGTTTCTTCTGCTTGTTTAAGGTGAGTACACCAGAAAGAGCAATAGGGTATCTTGTTTTGTATGTACACCTGCTTTGTATGAAAACCCCAACAATTCAGGAACTGCACACAGCTTTGGAATTGTGAAGAGTGAAAGACTGACACTTCTGTCTTCACAGGAAGGTTGAGCCTCAAGGTAAATCATCAGGCCAAAAATTAATGAAAGCCTTTACAGCGTGATGCCTCTTTAAAGATCTGACAGGCAAATACAGTTCACAGGAGTTTAGATGTCCATAGCACAATTAAACAGACATCTTTGCTAGCAACTGAGCACAGAAAACTGGCATCACTGAATCTGTACAAGCTACAGTGCCTTCTTGGCTGAGATGTGTGTGTGGGAAAGTGTTTGCTTCAATGACTATTTTTGACCTATTTCGTGAATAAATAGGACTTGCGCCTCTAGAGCTTTCAATCTGGCAATTTCCAGTAGCACTATGTGAGCAAGGAAAAGAAAACAATTATTAATAAATACATTTGAACAGAAAAAGTTTCCTACCACAGCTTTCTAAATTTCATATTTAAGCTGATTTTGTGTGAAATGCACCTCTAAGATGACCTTTTTTAAAAAAACAGCAATGCTTATTATTTATAAAAATCTGATACAACGTTTTTGTTCCTCAGTTCCACACAGGCTATTGGCAATGAGACAGGGGATGAAAGAGCTGTAAAGAGGGAATCTGCAGACAGAAGGGTATCTCTGGAGGTAGCAGCTTTGGTTTTCCTATTGAATTTATTTAAAATACAATCCAGTTGCACAATCCTTTAAAACAAACCTTTGTTCTGTAATAAAAAATGGGTGCTTTTTGCAGACAGATATGAAGGAAAGTTATCAGAAATAGATTAGCTCATAGTTGCTTTGATATGTAAGGCAGAATACAGTTCAGTTTATTCATTTTTGTATTGGTGTAGTAGAACAGAATTTGTTTGCATGAATAAAATAAGTGGGTAGTATAACATCATGTACAAGAGAAAATATGAACTGGGGCTTCTTGTTTAAATGAATCGAGTTATAACTGCTCCAACTATGAATAATAAGAGTGATTAGATAATGTTTTTTCATTAAAAGTCCTGAAAAAAATACACCAGACCTTGTTTTGAGAGGAGAATGCTGGTGTTTCCCAGCAATTCCTTTTATAATGTTCAGGCAAAACTCTTTTGGATCTTGACCTTTTATAACTACAGACTCCTGAAACCTCCCAAACTTCAGATAAATGATGAAAAGCCTTCAGCATTTATTTCTCCAACAAAAACCTTTTTTCTTTTTTTTTTATTCAAGGAATGAGAATTCTTTCCACATTGCTCCAAAAAATCTAATTATCTATTTAAAAAGATATTTCAACAGAAAATTTCTGACAATCTGAGTAATGTTAAAAGGCTCTCATTTTAAAACATAATAACTTTTTGACAGTACTTTCCAGCAAGCTGTAATAGCATGTATAAACAACCGAATGCTCTGAGGAGCTAACAGGGGGGAGGGTGCATGGATTTTTGTCTTAAGATTTATTTTTGTACCTTCTTGGGGGACTTGAGGTGGTCAAGCTAATACAGCACCAGCCTGCATCCAAGATCACGTGTGCATTGTGCAGCGGTGTACAGTGCAGGATCCCCCGAGCCGTACCAATGGTATTTATTCCATGTGGTACAGAGCGAGGAAAAACCCAGTGGATGCATCCCTTTGCACCTGGAAGCAGCAGAACTTGCCTCCATGTGGCACCGTGCCTGTGCTAAAGAGCTCACAAACACCAGGACCTGAGCTAGCCTGTGCCCTGCTGCCTTTGCTCCCTCTTTGTGGTGTTCCACAGTGTTTCTATTTCTGAGTTTAAAGGTGAGTCTCAGCTTCTCCCTATCCCTGGGATGGATTTACCCCTAAGCCTTGTCCTCCAATTAGGCTGTTTCTAGATTGCCATATATCAGACCTGTCAGAACCTTTAAATCCCTCTTCTAGGTCACCTCCTTGCCTTTCCCCAGGGGAGCGTGGCAAACCATACCTCGCACTGAGCTTTCCTACACATATTCTAATAAGATGCTATTAGTGCCACCTTCTTCCCCAGAGAGTAGGATGGAATAATGGTTTGGGGAAGTAGGCATTTCTGGCTTCTTCCCTGGCTCTGACTCCGCTCTTCTAGTGGTTTTTACCAGCTCGGTTGCAGTCTCTGAGCGTCTGTAACGTTAAAATTGAAATGATGACACTTCCCTACCTGACAGGCTGGAGGCGAGAGGTGGTTGTAAGGATTAGTTAGCTAAGGGCTCTAGCGTGCCAAATGTTATTAATAATGCAAAGCAAGGAACTTTCTGAAACAGAAACGAAATTCTTGCTTTTTGCTTCAAAGGACAGGTTTACCAGAACACCATGAAGACGCTGCTTTCTAGTCAGGTGGATCAGCTGATGTCTTTATGGTGTTACAGAAGTACATGAAATAGTGGGAGAGTGGCAGACCTTGAAGTGTCTCCCACGCCTGGGTCACTCTGCACTGTTCAGCACGTTAGTGAATGACTATGAAACTCCTGCCCATGAGATGCAGCTGCCAAAAGGTTGCCAGGTTGTTTCTTTAATTTAGGCTGTCAAGGTTTTGCTCCTTCACTTTTAACAGTATCCCCTATTAGGGCTGGTGGAAGCATGAGAGAGGAAAAGACTTCTATCTCTGTGCAGTACAGGGGTAAGCAGAGCTAAGAGGAGGGAAGGATGTCAAAGGACAGAAAAGGAACCAGTGAGTGTGTGGAGTGAAATAGAGGAGAAAGGAGAGTGCAAATAAGAGATGTAAAGGCAGGTTCAGTAGCACAGGCTAAAAATAATCATTGAAGGGAGTGCAAATTGGTTGCAAAGGATGGAATGTCAAAGTGCAGGAGACAGCAAGGAAGAGTGAGTCGGGGAATAAAGAGAAAGAAAATGCCTTTATTATCTCTTTATCTGACAGTACTGAAAGTTGTGTAAAACAGCAATTACCTTGCTCCATGCAAGTCTCTGCCTAAAAAATGGTAGGGAAATGAACTTGATTTGTGATGAGAGATAGCCCTCTGTTCTGCCATGATTTGTGCGCTTGGAGCAGTTCCTGCTTCTCTGCTGGTTCTCTGCTCTCCCAGCTGAGCTGACTGCATGCCCAGCAGCTGCCTGCTAGGGTTAGAGGGGGTCTCATCCATGCCAAAAGGAGCAGCACAGCAAGCACTGGAAATGCTCCTAGGAAGCACCTAGGAGTGGATTCCTTGGATTAATTGATTTTGTTCATTAACAAACCTCAAAACCCTACATACTGCATATCACATCTCTGTTCAGGCAACATCTGGAGGCCTGAGGTATTGTGTTCATGCCTCCAAGCTACTTCCTTCAACGCTGACACCTGTGGACCATGAGGAATTTCTCCGGACAAACTCTCGTTTTGCTCTGCCGCAGTCACGCTCCCTGTCACGCTCATTAACACTCTCTGCAAGAGGTTCCTGGCACTGCCATGTCCCTACTGGAGCTACCACAGTCATCTGTGCTCCTTGTGTTTGCCGCTGCTGTGAGGAGGCAAAGCAGTGCCAGCAACCACCTCCACTCCTACCACAGTCATTGGTGAGCTGGAAGGGTGCAGCACCCAAGCTTCAACCAGGAAACAGCAGAGAAAGATGACTTTGTAGCCTGGCAGGATTTAGGGTAGCCTTAGAATCTGCTTGGGGCCTACTGTATCTCTTTCACCCCAGAAACCACTTCCAGCGCAGTTCCTTGTGTCCCTGGTGCATTCCTTATGATGGGACTAGAAAGAATTGATTCCTCTGCCAATCCACTGGGCAGTCAGCCTCTGGCTTCTTCATTTCTCCTCTGTGGCTCGAGCAAACTAGTGCAGCAGCTGGGCATTCTGAAAGTGTGTCCCTGTTCCTTTTTTTTCAGTGGGATAGGCTTTGACATTTATTGAATGGAGATAGTGGTGTAGTAGAAGTATAGGGTCAGCTGCTGATTCCATTTTTATTTAATTTTCAAGGACGAGGAACTTCCATCTCTAAGTCTTTAGCTTATGCCCAGCCCTGAGGTAATGGGTGTCAGCCACTACCACTTGATAATCTGGACAGATATCATTGCTATCAGATCCACTGCATTTTTAACCATGCTGATAACGTACCTTGCTGACAATCAAGATAGAAACTAGGTAACCAGGAGCATAAAAAAGAATTACCTTCAAAATGAAGGAGAGGCAGTGTGCAGGCTTGATTTTAGCCTCCAGTTCCAGATTTCATCACTGATGCCTGGTGATGTGGCTACGTGCAAGCCATATAACTGCAGCACCTCAGCTGTTACCTGTAGAGCTGGGAAAAATACTGCTTCCCTCATTGGTGTTATAAATTATAAGGTACTTAAATACTGTGTAAATGAAGGTCCTGTAAATAATGCAGAAGTTTAGATGAGCATAACTGGAGAAAGGTGAGTAGAATGTCAAGGAGTTCAACCTGAAGCAGAATTCCAGTCTGCTGAGTGAATATATATGGGGAAGTCCCTAAACTGTACTTATTTTCTGAGTAGAGCTAGTTGATTAGACATAAATCTCTAGCACTAAATAATTTAAATTATTTATTTAGTTGGTTCAGTTTAATTTTCTGACATTTGATTTATTACCACAGAAACACATCTCTAAGAGTATATCTTAGGTTCAAACCCTATATTTTAGTGTAGGCCTGCTTTTAAATTTTTGGGACTAAATTCTGCTGTCAGATATGTAAACACAGCTCTCTGAGATGTTGGTGAGAACGGGCTGGAGAGCTAAATTTGCTACTCAGTGTATTTTTCACAGTGGTAGACTTGTAAAAATAACATTTAAATAGTCTGTTCTTATTTTATTGAATGGAAACAGTATCTGGTGATAATGCACTCTTTTCTGCTGAGGGAACTCAAAGAACTTAAATACTCTGTAGCTCCCAGGACTGCACCAACTTCAAGTTGAAGCTGTGGCTGTGCTTCAGAGCTGGATGGGGTTGGTGTGAGGAGCCTTGTCCTGTGTGGAAGGGGGAGCTGTGTGATCTCAGAGCCTGCCAGGACTTGGCAAAACAGTTGCAGTTGTTCAGCGTTTTGCAGCAGACAGAGTCCAGTTATGAACTCACCAGAGATAAACATAGTCCATCATGTAGATGCAGTACATGAAGCGTGACAGTAGGAAGCATCCTCTGTGAAAGCTTCCAGTGGTACAGCAAGAAGAGATCCAAGTTTTTCTGCTTTCATGTTTCACTGCAGGACTTGCCATTTCATTGAAAACTTCCCTAAAGGGAAGCTGGAAAAATCTAGCTGTGAATAAAAAGGCAGAAGTAAGTGCTTAACCATGGGCAGCCTTATGTGAACATGATCTGACTATAATCTATGAACAGCACCCAAACAGTCTTGATAGTGTTGTTTTAGGCATGATGATTTCATGATAGAATTGTATCAAGTCTTGCAAGAAGAGATGATGTCTTTAGGAAAAGGTAAATGTCTCCCCCTTGGAGAAAGGCTTGTGGGCCTGACTGCATTTCGGTGTTTCTATTAGTTGCTCTAACAAAAAACCCTACCTTTTCCTTCAAAGTTTCTGTTGCTCTTTTACTGTCACAGGTGCTTCAGAAAGCCCAGGGAACAACTAGATAGATCAGTGATACTATTGTAAGGGTGTAGCAGAAACCAAACTGGGATTACATTATCATCTAAGGCTTTGGGAGACCAGGGAAATGGAGCTGTGTTTATCAACTGTTCAAAGGGAAAAACCAATAGAGGCAAGGAACACTGTTTTTTTTTTCCCCCTGCAAGCAGCACAATCTTGAAAGAACAAAAATAAAAGAGTCAGTTTAATCCCAGTGGTAAATTGCTAGCATATTCTCCAGTCTGATTTCTTACCTACATGAATGTAATACACAGTGATGGTAAAAATGCAGCACTTGAGACTGAATTTTGGATTATGGCTGGACAGCTGGATAGAAAAGCTCTAAAGAGCAGCTTTATGGGCCCCAGTGAAATTCTGGCTCTTGGATGTAAAGGGAGCTTTGAAACACCTGTATAACTAACTGTGAAAGAGCTAATATATGAAGTGGAGCCAGATTTTTGGCATGAAAATTAAGATTTCACTTTGCTTTTTATTTTGTGGTTTTAATATTTCCTCATGTTTGTGAACTTTCTCAGGGGATATAAGTAACGTTTCCATCCTTTGCCATTATGCCATGAGGTATATGTGGGATAGAGACACATTATATGAGTGTCATTTAAAGTCTATTCCATAATCCTTTGTTTCCAATAGGTGTAAAATTAACCTGGCTTTAGTGCATTATTGAAACACCTGCACGATGTTGGATAATGTCTCCTGTGCCCTGGGAATTGGTTGTTTTTTTTTTTTTTTTCAGTTAACAGATGCTCCCTCTGCTTGTTTTGGAGCTAGACGAGATAACACAACATAGGACCTACATAAACAGAGAAAATTACTCTTTCAATGTTTCTTGGCAGCAATTGTGGATTCGATACACATGAACGTCCCCTCACAGATGTAGAGGTGATATTAAACTGAGAAGTCATGTGATACCAATTAAATACGTATGTCAACTGGCTTCTGTTCATTAATTTATTTTTCCTGAGTGTATTCTAGCATCTTTAAAAAAAAAAAAAAGTAATGTCTGATACTAAATAAAAAATGATCAACCTGGTAGAGTAATGCTTTCTCTCCTACCATGATCTTATATTTTTCCTGCTGGGTTGCTAACATGGCCTAGAATGGTCATTGTTTTGTGTTTGATCCTTTGGACATAAAGATATGAAATGGTGCAAGTCAGGTAACTTGCAGCTGTGCAGAGCTTGAGGTGGGAGTTCTGTGCCACTGGAAAGCTACCCTCTTTTCCCAGTGGGACAAACTCTCTCCTGCAGCTTTCAGAAGGTCTGAGATAAGATTTAAGGTATTTTTAGATGTAAGAAAGGTATTTATGAGTCCCTTTCTTTTTTTTCTTTTCCCCCTAGTTCTAATGACTCCCTCTGAGCCCTCTGTGGTTGGGGTGGTTGTAACTAAGGCACCTGGTGCTTAAGCTGAAAAAATGAGTAACACAGTCCTAGCAGTACTTTAGAAAGCTCTTTGTATTCTAAAAGGGCCTTTTTTATCGTGTAGCATATAGAGAATATATGGTAGTATAAAGTTTGGAAGTAGGCTATGAAGTCAACTTGATATGGAACAGACACTATGCAGTTCGTGGGTTTGTCACTTAAGAAGTCCTGTGAGGTGCACATTTCCATCCATAGTGTGCTGCTTCCTGCTGCTTGTTCCCACCCCTGTGCCATCTCCTCGATGGTGCCAGAGCAAAACCTTGGGTGTCTGTACAGTGGGCTGGATCAGGGAATCCATTCCCCTTCCTAAGGACCCATAGAGGGGAAAAAGCTGATTTTCCTTGGCAATCAGTTTCCCAGCCCCGATTACTGCGGAGGCCCCCCGTGTGATGTGCAGTTGGGTGAGGGCTGGGACTGGTGTTGAGACAGGGGGGCTCACACACACGGGCCTCTGAACTGGAATTGTTTTGCCATGTCTGCACACAGGTTTTCACTGGGATATATAATCAGATGAACAAGGGAGAAGATATAAAGACCCAAACCAGAATGTGACAGTTTTGAATTAAATGAAATGTTGAGCCCACATAATGGAACCACTTTCAGTAAAGGATTACAATCACTTATTCCCCCTAAACCAAGACATTTAGTTTCATGCCTATGAGCCAGTAGGACAAAAAAATTTCAGTTTAGCCTTCCATGTAACCTCTGCTAGGCAGGCAATAAATTCATTTAATCTTCTCCTTGAAGCTATGTCTGTTCTACACTTTCCTTTGTGTCTATTAAATACAAAGGGACATATTTACTTGAGGTGTTTTCCAGTCCATATCCTCCAACCTTCACGAGGGGCAAAGCTGCAGAGCCTGTTAGGGCAAGGCAGTGCCCTCACTCCAGCAGCAGATCCTTCCTCTGTGACGTGAGGAAAAGGCTGTGGCAAGCTACACAAGAGGAACAGCATTCTGTAGATCTTGCACGTCTGGGTTGTTGGTGGCTAATCTGTGTCTTGTAGGACATCGAGAGACTTGGACTGTAAGTCTGAGTCACTTTTAGGATAAACTCCTGGCAAAACCTGTAGATATTCCATACTGCCTGTTTTCTGTAGGGAGTCATCTGAACTCTTTTTCTCTGACGGGAGATATTGAAATAAGCTCTACCTGAGTTAACTTCATAGTGTTCTCACTGTTTACAGTGTTTCTCTCTAAAGCTTTGAAATAATTTCAGGAGTACATATACATGTGTCTATTAAACCTTTATGCATACATAAGTATTTGTTAATATAGCATGTGTGTATGCTAATGTAAGTAGGGGGACAATGAATAATGTAATGAAAGATCAGATTGTGCGGGTTTTCTTTATTTTTTGCACTTCATTGCACTCTATAGATTTTTAAGCTATTGCTGAGAGGTGCTGGAGCCCTGAGCCTGATTTAGGCACCTTCTAAAACTGCTGTAAACCTTGGCAATCTTTGCCCCATCTTCATCCTGCCTTTGGTGTTCTTTTTATAGCTTTCAATAAGGAAGAGAATAACTGTAATGGAAGTCATTACAGATTTTTCTTCTCCCTACTCTGTCTGCAAACCTGCTGAGGCTCAGAGACGGTATGGATTTTTTTCCTAACCTATTCCTGATTGTTTGCACCCTTGAGGTACATGAGGCTTTGCATCTTTTCCCAGCAGAATTCCCACAAAAACTGGGAAATCCCTTATCTTTGAAGCCTGTTGTACATGAGGGCTGTTGTAGGGTCTTCTGTCTGATAAGCTCAAGATCACGTGGAGACCCCTCACATAGCGTGTAAGGGAGTGCAGGTGTGTTCCTGTGTGCATGGAGAGAATTTTGTTAATCTCACTCCTCCATCAGTTTTGAGGTTCTTGTTTTCTCTCTCTCATCTCTGTCTCTTTTATAAAAGGAACAAAAAATTTATGGCTCATGAGCTGTTTGACATTTTCTCTAGAAGGTCCTTTAAAATGTTAGTTTAGGATTTTTCTTTTTAACCACACACCTGTGCCACTGCCATTATTTCATGTTTATTATCTTTTTGAGATCTTTCAAATCTGAGTTCCATACATAAATCTTGTCTGGTGACTGTTTCACTAGCACGTTGGTATTTATGATATCAAAGCAATAGGAATATATTAACGAGAGAGTGAAGAGTGAAGAATGTGTGAGAGAGTGAAGAGACAAATAGTGCATCTGTACAGCTTTTTGTAGAGTCAAGTGGACTCATCTTGCTATCCCTAAAGCTTACTTGGAAACATGTTTGTGTTGAGCCTGCGGGGGGGAAGTAGCATCTACCTAGGAGAGATTATTTAGGCCTATGCAGGAAGAGGAGGACATGTGGGGACATAATTTATGTTTCTTGTTTTCTGGAGAATTAATAGCAGTTGCAGGTAACTGAAGAAATCTTTTCCTGCTTTTCAGGCTTTGCTGTCTACCTTCACTGATCACAGAAATGGAGTTAAATGTTACCTTTGCTCCTTGGTAGGGAGGTCTGCTGGCCCACAGAAGGGCTGGAAGGCTGAGAAGGTGCTGAGAAGGCGGATGTGTTTTCACAGAACCAGAACTGGACACTGTGCAGGCAGAAAAGGTCTGTGAGGCTTTCCCTTCAGGGGCAGCAGTGAGCTCCATTTGCTAGTTTTGGGATTCAGAATTCAGGTTGCTGTATGGAGGTGAAAAGGAGTCTCTAAGGCCATGTTAATTTGGGATTTAATATCATGCTAGTAGCTTAAAAGAATGGAGCACAGCCCAAGTGTGTGTGTACCCATTCATCCAGTCTTGATCTTGAGGAGGAAAAGTAGTTCTTGGAAAAATTTGGAATCGCCACTATATCCTAAAATTACTTTTTGATGAATTCAATTTAATAAGATATATAAGGCTGCTTACTTCTGCTGTTGCATAGCTGTCTTTTCTACCTACTGATGAGATATTTATATGCAAGGTCTTTGTTCCCTGTTTGCTGGTGGTTTGTATTAACTCCCTGAATCTTCAGAATTTCAGATAAGGAAGTTGCTTGGGTGCATGTCTGGTGAATTGTCTGAACAGGGGAACAAGATCTTTTTGAAACCAGTTTTCTTCAGAGCCTTGAGCCACTGATTACAGGAACGGCAGGGGTTGTCTTGCTGTTCACCCACAGTGGGGCATTTTGCGTCCTTGGTGTGACTGCTTAGGCTCCAGGACAACTACAGCGTGACGAGCCCCCTTTTGGCATTTATTGATTAGACTGGCTTTTCACCTAGCGTGAGTCATTCAAAAGTACCACGAGATGGCAGTGCACCAGCTCTGCTGCAGGCAGTGATACAAAACCTGTTCCGAAGGGAAAATCTTGACTTGGGGACTACCGATGTACCCCACGTTCACAATAATACTCCTTCGGAGCCAAATGCAAACTCTTCTTGCCTCCCCTGGAAGCTGGTAATGAATCTGCCTCCTGGCAGGGCTTCTTGTGCTCAGCTCTTCTGCTGGAGCACAGGTAGAGAGGAGGGGAGGCTTTGCAGAGGGAAACGGAGAAGTGGCAAAGATCGTTTTAAATATTTGTTTATTGTACTGCCAGGCCACCGTGCCATCCTGGCTAGACAGAAGGTGCTCCCTTCCCTTCCAGGGCTGCCTCAACAACACATAGACAGGGTCTCCTCAACAGATGTTTTGGAAAATTGTCTGCACTCCCCTTTCTAAGGGGTTTTGTGCTCTTTTCTTCGTGTGGTTGCAACCCTTTAACGATGACTGAAGTTGTTCTCTTCTTCCTTGCCTGTTTCCGACTGGCCTTTTTAATTGCTCCTTGTCACTTTAAGTTTCTTTGCTGCTTCTTGTATTAATTGATTTCACTTTACGGTCCCTTTAGCAGAAACCATAACAAGGCGTCCCAGAGTGGCTTTTGAGATGTGTTATTTTGCTTGACAGCACAGGGCTTCAGTCGTTGTCCTATTCCCAGGCAAAGATGACTTTGCCAATGGAACAAACTGGGGACGGTGCCCATTGCTGAACACAACTTTGGAGCACCACAAATTTAACAGCAGAGCAGGGAGATGACCAAGTGTTGCCTGCCTGCTCTGCCATGTGTGTGCCCTGCCACGCCATCTGTTAGCATTACCCAGGGCTAATCTGTTAAATTTTCAGGCCATCTAATGGTATGACTGTATTAGGTCTGAGAAATGTAGGTCCCTTGGTTTTTAGCACAGGTCGAGTCATTTTCACTGTTCTGAAAGAAGCTTAAAGTCAAGAACTGGCCTCCAGGTTCCTGGGAAACAAAAAGTTGAATCTGGGCTCCCCACTCCCTTGTGAGGATAATGGAATTTTCTCCATGTCCTGCGAAGGATGCAAAGGTTGCGGTACAAAAGTTACATGATTAGCTCAGGGGCATCCAGAGAACCAGTACTGAGACTGTGAATCCTTTTTGGTCTTGTTCTCAGTCCTCCAAGACACGTGTCCCTTTAAGGGGACTATCATCCATATTAAAAATGACCTGCACACACTCCGCAGATGTTCACTGGTAAAGGTACTGACACAGGGAGCAGGACAGCCACTGATTCTTTCAATTCAATAGATGACTCCCTTCATTGTCTTTTTTTTTCCTCTTTTTGCTCATCTTCTTTATGCTTCTTTTGTCTTTTGACACCTGTCTTATATCTTCTCTCCTCTTTTTCTTTGGTTTTCTTCTCCTCTTCCACTACTCATTTTCTCCCTCCTTGAAAGTGGTCACCCATGGGCCAGGAACAGTGGGAATATCTCCCAGATTGGCTCACTTTGCCAGCACCTGCTTTCTCATTTTTTCCACGCTCTCTTCCCTTTTTGGCAGTAGCAGCACGGACAGAAGTCTGAACCTTCATCAGGTTCAGACCCTGTTCTTCACTTAGCTTCTCTCTACTCACCCAGCTGTGGACAGGTTGGCTCCAGGAAGCTGATCTAGATGTCACTATCAGTGGTACAGGTGTCCGACGGGGGGTCGGACACGAAACCAAAGGAGACGAGACGAAAAATTCGGTGACGAAGGGAAACCCCCTGGGTGTCCCACAAACAACGTGAAACACGGGACTCGAAATTCCCGGTATCCTCCGGAAAGAGAAAGAGTCGTTTCCGTCAACGTCCTTTGTTTCCGTCTAATTAGTATCGGGAAGGGGTTTTGCTGGTTTAAAAAATAGTTGTGGGCCCTTCCAAGCAAGCACCTCCCAGACCTACTGGGAGCTTTCCAGCCACATTGCATTCCCCTTCCAGCTAATATGGTTTAAATAAAGGCCAGGGAAGGTAGGAGCCTCTCCTATGTTATATGAACTCAAACAAAACCAGGTATTTTTTGTTTCCCAGGCTTTTTTTTTTTTTTTTTTTAAACAAACATCCAGAGACTGGATTTTGCAGGGTATTTCACAGTGTACCTGACCTTACAAACTTCCTCTTAGATTTTTCAAGAACTACACCTTTGCAACCCCAAGCTGGCCTCTGCATACCTTAGCAAAAGGATGTATGGCAAAGAAGCCCTTTTAACAGCTCGTCGTTCTGGACAGAAAAGAAAGTACAACCTTTCCCCCGGATTAGTGGCTTTAGCCAAGGAGAGAAAGGCCTGCTAAACAATGAAGAAAAAGTTGTGATAAATATGCTATGTGCTTCTCCCTACCTGGTCTCTTGGTTGAAATTTCACCATCAGTGGGAATGTTTTTCTCTTGAGCATGTTTGCAGAGACTACCAATAACAAGCACTTACATTTCCAAAGCAGTTTGCAAGCACTAATTCAAAAGTCTCAGTGAAGAAGAGAAACAAAAGTTGTATTTTGGAGCCAGGGAAACTGAGTCACATATAGTTTAGACATTTTTCATAATCTCACAAAACAGATCAATTGTAGAGTAATAAGAAACATTTAAAAGCTAATGTGTGACATCACAGCTGGTGCCAGCTACTCTGTGGTTGTGGCGAGATGGCAGTTGATCTCTAGCCCCCAGCTCTGGAACATGGCACTCGATATTTTCTCTCTAGCCACTAAAAAAACTTGGAAGAGCTTTTGGAAAAGTTGCCTATTCTTCTTTCTACCCTTTCTCATCTTTTCATTTCTCACAGCAAGCTCTGTCTGCTTACATATCTTTTTCTCAAGCAGGGATTGTTTCACAGCACTGTTTGGCCAGGCTCGTTCAGAGCAGCTGATAGCTGTTT
>NW_020955277.1:2269787-2349738 GCF_003031625.1 Empidonax traillii
TCTAGCCACTAAAAAAACTTGGAAGAGCTTTTGGAAAAGTTGCCTATTCTTCTTTCTACCCTTTCTCATCTTTTCATTTCTCACAGCAAGCTCTGTCTGCTTACATATCTTTTTCTCAAGCAGGGATTGTTTCACAGCACTGTTTGGCCAGGCTCGTTCAGAGCAGCTGATAGCTGTTTTCCAGTAGGTTCCTTGTAGTCCAGCTGCAGTTTGTTGGATTTATTCTGTTTCAGTGTGTTGCCCATTTATCTCCTGCACTGTGCAGTCCCCATTGTGGAGATGCCTCTGGTTTGGCATCATGATTTGTTACTTCTTGTCTGGCTTGGCACTCATGATTTTTTGCTTCTTGAGCCCGGTGGTTGGAATTTGCATGTCAATCTGTTTTTGGCGTTTGGCCTACCCAGCACCATGGGGTGCTTTCCAGAGGCAGCATTTCCCTCAAAGCCAGAGTGCTGTGAAATCCATATTGAACCAGGCTGTCCAGAGTCAGCCTGTCCAGAGCTGACCTAGGGCGAAGGACAAGCTGGCTGAGATGGCAGCTGGCCTGGTTTCCTGGACAAATGGCGAGGAACTCTTCCATCCTGCTCCTGCCTCTGCTTTGCAATGCCTTTCAGGAGATCCTCCTGGCTCTGTGCCTCCATTCCCTGCCTTGCCATACTTCATTCCAGCAATAGTTTCTAGCCCTCCCTGTCACCAGGCTGGTCCCCTTCCAGGCAGTCTGCTCCAGCCCCAAAGCAGAGCAGACCCTAAGCAGCCACCCCATAAGCAGAGCTGTGCTGATTCGGGCAGGCTGTTCAAGAAGCCAGGGAAGGGACGGTGGGAGTTGGGATGGTGACTGATGTGAGATGTCACATGTCCTAGTAGCAAAAAAATATCACAGTCCCCACCTCTGCTCCTGCCCCACTCCTAGTGTGAAGGGAGCAGATTCCCTGCAGTGGGGAACCAGGAGAGAGTGAAGAGATTTGTGTGGGGGAAAAAGGTTAGAGGAAGAGACTTTATGGCAGAAGTGGGTTGGAAGCAGCAGGTTAGGCGGTCTCAGGTTAGACTTAAAGAAGTGCTGTGTCCCAGAGGATGGGGACAGGGAGAGAGAGGCAAGGGCAGACTGTGTTCAGATAAAGGGGTTTCCTAAAGCTCTTTTCTCTCTCTTGCTCCCTACTTAGGTTTACCATCTCCAAAGAGCCTTCAGCTCATTCCCAGCCTTCTTCACCCCTCTAGTATCCACAGCTTCTCATGCCCCAGCCCAGAATTTGCTCTGTTGCTGCTCAAAATGTACATTTTACCTACAAAGGCAAAAAGCTTTGAACAAACTCTATTCTGTTGTGTACCGAAACATCATTCTTTCTATTCTATTTTAGGTTGCGTACCTGTGCTGCATCACAGAGCTCTGCTTTTTAGAAGGTTGTACTTGTGGACTTGCTTCCTCTACTAAATGCTGACCCTTGTGTAAGGTCTCTGGTGGGGAAGGCAAGGTCATTAGCAAACTGCTGTTTAGAAAAGATAAAGTTTATTTAAACCTGTGCCTTGCAAGGGCCTAAGGTTGTAATGCTGGCTCAGCAAGACAGATCCAAAACAAAAAGCTTCCTTCAATTGGTTTAAGGCTTGAGAAAATGTGTTTCCTGCATTGCAGACAGAATGCAGGCATTCAGAAGGAAGCAATTATTAAGCTTTTGAAAAGCAGTGATTGCCTAAATCCCATGCTGTAGCATAGATGCTTCTTGTTACCACCTGATCAAGTTTTGCACCAGAAAATGTAATATCTGTTATCTTGGGTGATATTAGCCTTTTGGCACCTTTTGTGCACACATTATGTTGGCAGTGTTAAGGTAAATGTTTAAGGGATGTTACTGTGTCTTTCCTGTGCAGTGCTGCTTTTTGACTGTCCTACTAACCTTTTGGATCTGCTAGCAATAGAGAGTGTTCAAGCTTACCTGGGATAGTTCAGAGCAATTGTGAAAATATGAGAAATGTAATTTCTGATCTGCTTGAAGGACAGTGGTGCATGTCCAGAGCTCAGCCTGTGTCAGGGTCAAGTACATGATCTGGTGGGCCAGCAGCCCCGTTAGCTGCTTTATACAACTGAGCGGAGAAAGATGCAGAACCTCTAAAAATAGGTTAATCTACTTCAAATGCTACATAACTGATATTAGAAGGTAAGAAAATAAGCAATCTTCTTCATGCAGCTGAACCCACATATCACAATCACAACCCCTCCAATCCCCAAACTTTTAAATAGCCTGATTACAATCCCATCCATTAATCACCCTTACTATTTCCCTGGCTTTAGACTGGTGATAAATAACATTTCACATTTTCTCAAGCCATTGTAACATCTTCCAGAAAATAACCAGACTTCACATGTAAGATACCAGCTGAAAAATACCTTGCAAAATGTAAATGCATTAAAAAAGTCATAGTTCATAAAGAAATAAAAACAGAGCTCAAACTCAAGGTGGATGTCCCTTTACATGTTGCCTTCAGGGTTGCTGAGCTATAATGAAAGGGACTTCTTCCCTGTTAATAAGAATCATGTGTTTATTGCATGGGGAGAAAGCAGTTTATGAACTTCTTAACTATTTATTTCCCGGGGTTTGAGTCGAGCTGGGTCATATTTGTTCTCCAGTTTCACACCCTCATTTTTTTTCAAAGGAAATCACTGATCTTCCTATCTGTGAAGAAAATTATGCACACCTGAGTGTGCAGGCATCCTGAAACCATAGCTTGTGGATGTGTCAGGAGCTGTCTTGGTGACATGCAAGTCTGATGCCTGGTTACTAAAATTTCAGTGGTAATATCATGAGTTGCTGCGCTGCTGATCAGCAAGTGGTGCGGCAGAGGGGTGAACATATTACAAACAGATGCTTTTTTGTCATTGTTATTTCTTTTCCCCTGCAATGAGGATTGGAAGTTTTTTATTTCAACTGGCATATGAGGATCACCTGGCACCCTGGGGAGGAATTTTCCTACACACAGGCCAGCTTTAAATATTCCTTAATTTCTGTCCTGTCTCTGAAACTCTCCCAAGCGATGCCTTACAGAACATGGATAAAAGCAGTTACAACAGCTGCAGAATTTGTGGGTGATGTTTTGATTTGTTGTGTCAAGTACATTAGTACTTAGTTCCAAGTTAGATGAGTATTGTACTTTGTGACTGATGCCTGAGAAAATATCGCTGCTTGTTTGTCCCAAGCTCAGCCCCTGTTATTCATGTTTTATGGATGAATATAAGCTTTGTTGTCACTTAGCAATGTTAACTGTTGCTTAAGTCAAAATGTCTTTTTTGTGTGATTTGACAAGGCTTTAAATATTTTATGAAGCATTTAATGGCATTTTTGTCAGTATGTAAATAAAGAGACACTAGTGCTTTAAAAGTTATTTAATAATAATTCAGCTTAAGAATTGAGTTTTTCAGTCCAAACTAGTAATTTCTGGAGTGGACTTTGCACCTGCAGTGGCTTTGAAATTGTCACAAGAAAACAACCTTTTAGTGAAAGCATGTTTTGTAAAAGGTCCATTAGCTCAGTACTTTTCTCTTGGTCTGAAGAAGGGATTTGTGAGTGATAATGGCTCTCAAAAATTTATGCCTTGACTTTCTTACATTGGCCTCAGTTTTAGAGAACTATGTTGGGTTTTAGACACTGGCGATTTGCTGAACATTTTTGCTCTTCCATATCCTTGAAAAGTGCCTGTTACATTAGCAGGTGCTAAAATCCGTAGGTTCTATTTACTGCCCTTTAAAAAGCACTTATATTCAGGGAATGTACATGGATTAAAAAACAGCCAGGATTCTGTCTTGAAGGGGTTGGTGTGACTTGTTATGTTAGACATGTTGTAATGCTGTATAACTCTGGGGAATGGACACAAGTAATAAAAAAATTATTTGCAGGAAGATCTAAAATGTAGCTACTTAAAACTGAGCAACCTAGGGCTGAAACCACACCAGGTATTGCTGTGACTTGTAGCTGGGCCCTCATGTCTTCATTCCCTTTGCCCCCCATTTCATGTATCCCTGACAGGTATCCCCATCTGCGTGGCAGAGATGAGCACAGCAGTGCTGGATTCTCTTCTCCTTCAAGTGAAAGAAGTACTGGTATCATCTCCAACATGAAGAAAAAGGGCTTATTTTATTACTTAGGAGAATAACCACCTGGCTGGCCCGGGCTGTGCTGTGTTCCTCCTCCTGCACTGTGGCTGGATGCTTTGTGTGTCGTCCCCTGACCAGGCTGAGAGCAGTGGCAGCCACACACCTCCCAGCTGGTGCCCACTGGGTGTCTGCAGACAGGGGTGTCTCACTCACCTCAGCTTGGGGTGGTTTCTTTGCAGCTGGGAGGCTTTAGTATTTTCTATTTCTTACAAACCAAAGTGTGCCTTCTCCCAAAATTATACCATCAGGAAAGGATTTCCTGGGGAAGAAGTGGGCAGTGGTTACACTGGTGGTCCCTTCAATGAGATCAAGTCCCAGTGGTGGGACGTGGTACAGGGCTGTGCTTTAAACCTAGGCATGATAAAATAACTCCTGTCATTTGTAATAGAACTTCATGAAATGTTTTGGTTTTTTTAACAAGAGAGTTCAAGTCCAGTTTTTGATAAGACAGTTGGTTGCACCAGTAGTGAGTTTGAGATCTGCAGCTCAGGGCAGGGCTGGAGCATAGGGTTGGCAGCTCAGGGTGCAGTTTCAGCTTCTGAACCCAAAGCCAAGTACTCTCCTGTGATGGCTGGCTCATACAAAGGCTTTATGGGCAGGCAGCGGCTTTCCAGTCACCAAAGCTGCTTCTTCTGCCCATGCCACAGCATCCTGCAGTCTTGTCCTAGGCATTTGACTGTCAGCTTTTTCAGGGGAAAAAACAAACAAAAAAAGCCCCAAAAAATCTCCATAAAGAGATGCCCTGGTGAGCAAATTAAGCAAGTTTAATATCACCATACATTGGTGGGAATTCCTGCAACCGTAGCTTTATAAATTACAAGTTTTTCTTTTCTTTTTTTTTTTCTCAAAGAAATCTTGAAGGAAACTGCATTTCTAAATGAAAAGTTCCTTTTAAAACTTTACACTTCTTTTTGGAATGATTTTAATTATTGATGTCAGAGCTATCAGTAAAATCAGGTGTAAACGTCATCAAGTTTTAAAACTACTGATTTCTGTGTACATTTGCAACTTTAATACAGGGTGTCACGTATTTACCTTTCATGAAGCTGAATGTAGTGATTGGAATTCCTTCCAATTTAATATTCCTGAAATGAAAATAATGATGGCACCAATGTTATCTGGATGGGTGGTTAAGATACTAAATATTAGACTGTCCTTTTTAGTTCACACCATCCTATTTTATTCCCACTGTAGAACAGTGGTCCAGTTTGCTGTAGAAATACCAGCAGTGAAACAGTTAAAATAAAAAAAAAAAAAAATCCCAGTACAGTGGGAAGATCCCCTGAAATAATGTCTGCTTGGCATAATTTCTGACTTTATGCCGTTGCTTTCCTTCCTTCCTCCCTCCTCCTCCTCAGCCCAGTTTTTCATTAAGATGTAGGGGCTGGACAATGAGCTGAGAGCAGGTGAATGCTTAGGTCCCCTAGTCCTGGGTGGAACTGACTGTGGTGATAAAGTGGACCTTCATTTTGTATTAGAGGCTGATGCTAATTCCTCTTCCTCATTAAGAAACAGACACCAAAGAGCAAACTTATTTCCTTGTGTTTTGACAGAAGAGGAACAATTGCATTTGCAGAAGCAATGTGGGAGAGCGTCAAAGCTGTCAGCACAACTAGAGGTGTCTTTCAGTATGGATGTTCACATGCAGAAGCTTTGTCTTTTGAAGGTATCAGCTTTTTCCTGACCATGTGGTCTGGCCCATGTGATCTGGTATGTGGGAAAGGATGGGCATGTACACGACTGCAAGGAGTGACTGCAAGTCACTAGCCAGACTCTATTTTTTTTGGTAGCTTAAAGTGGGGGGATTCTCAGTGGCTGACAGCAGATTTATCTGCTTCAGGAAATTGGCTGGGGGATAGATTCTGATCCCTTGCTGCCTTGTGCCATGTATGGTCCTGTACGTCACTGCAAAAGGCACTTCAAAGGGCTACTCTTTTGATCTGGTGGCATTCTGCAGTGTCCCTGGTGCCAGGAAACAGTCTGTTTTTCTTTTGGAATAAACTGCATTACCCTTGTGCTGTACAACAAAGAGCTTCACCAGGACTGCTGGGGCCCTGGGTTCAGCTTGGTCTGCCTTTTGGTGCATGGTACACGACACCTTTGTGTGGTCTGAGAGGCCAGGAGTGGTCCTGTCCCCCTCCCTTTGCTGTTGATGGTGTAGCTGCTTGGTGCTTTCACCTGTCCTAGCGAAGTTCTTGGTAAGTGGTTGTGCACAAGGGAAGGCAGATGTGTGCTTGCACAATACAATGTTTTGAAGTATGTGAGTGTCCAAGGCGAGCTGGCCTTGCACTGGAGGTGGCATAATTGTGGCAGCAGAGTGAGCTGGGGGATGGGATTGATTTGGGCTAAACACATGGGACATGAGGTCCTGTTTTTTCATGGCTTTGGGATTCCACTCCTAATCCTCCTAACTGTCCTCTATGACCATAACCTGGTGGCAAAACATCTTTTTGTGCCTCAGTTACCCTGTTGATGAAAAGGGACTGCAGCTTTTTGCTGTATTGTGCTGATACCAAATTCTTCTTATTATTTGCAAATGACTTTGAGAGGCCAGGCTGAAAGCTCTCATGTAAGTGTAAAATATATTATGTTGTGTTGAAAACCAAAAGAAATTGTTTTTAATTGTGTGTTGTTTGAGCAATCAGTTTCTTGCAGGAGTACAAATAAAGATCACAGCTTTTAACATCATTTGAAAAAGGCAGTTGGTAGCAGCATGACAGAAGAAATACTTTAGAAAATTCAAGCACAGTCATCTCCACAGAAAATCCTTCAGTCTTTGCCCTTTTATCTCTCCTTTTCAGTTGAGTTTCTTTCCCACATGCCCTGCAGATAGTATCCCTGCCTGGAGAGATGCCCCCCTTCCCAATACCCAAATCTTCATTTTCTCACATCAGTGGCTGTATATTAAAGAGTGGGTGGTAGAGGGAAGGATATTATTTGACAGCTAATATTGTAAATGCTGTCTAATATGGTTTGTATATGGGAACAGTAATAGCTACTGCTGCTGTGGTTTTGTTGCTGCAGGGGAAACGCAATAAATAGGAATTTCGGAGAAAGCTCTGGCCATGAGGAAAGGTCTTGGGGATTTCATGTGTTCCTACTGTGCTACCACTTAAATCTCCCTTCTCATGTTACTGAAATAAAATACAGATCTAAACAGATCCTGGCATGGTAGGGATGTACCACAGGAAGTCAAGGTACATACCTGTTCCCATTCAAATTAATCTGTATGATCCTCTGTGGGAAACAGTGACATTGTGTTTCATAATAACTTCATTTCAACATCTCAAAGCCCTCTCCAAAGAGAGACCAGACCCCGTCTTTATTCTGCCTTGTGATATGTCAGCATTATTGTTCTCCTTTAATAAGCCAAGAAAGTGGGATGCTCTGTAACAACTTTGTAAGCCAGTGGCAAAGCAGAGAAGAATGCACACTTCTGACCTTGTTTGCTTTATCCACAAGGCTGTACTTCTTCCTTGCAACCTCAGCAGTGTCTGCCACTGCACATCAGTTAGTGGTTCCCTTGCTCACAGCTCCGTGTTTCCCTTCTTTGCTCTTCGCTTTCATCAAGGCACTCAAGCATGTCAAAGACTTCAGAGCACATATTAAGGAACAAGACTGTAAGGGAATAAGATGCAACTTCATGGCTTATTAAATTAAAGGAATGCAATTACTGCATGTCTGGCAGTAGAAGAAGCAAGCAAGGTAGTGCTCTTGCTCTCCCTCCTTTGCATATGCAGGCTGTGTTCCACAGGACCCTTGGAGGAAGCTGCTGCCTGACTTCCTAAGGTGCTGTAGAGAGGGCAGCAGGTTCTGTCACCTGGTTCAGAGCTCTTTGTGCTTTTCATATGTCTCATTTTCCACAGGGATACCTGTGTTTTTGTGCAGTGCCAAGGTGCTCCTACTTATTTTTCTGTAAGCCATTTTTGAGGGTGAAGCAGAGGGTTGTCCCTTAAACCTTAACACTATTCTGATTCAGGCAGGGTTTAAGAGGTATTTTCCTTAAGTGGGTTCACCTGTTTCTGCTGGAACAAACTGTGCAATTTGCACATTTAAGGACAGTTCACGTCACAAGTTGGACTCTGTATTTCTACCAGAACTTAATAATCTTCTCCATCCTGAATATTACCTATATATTGTTTAGTCTTTCCACGGTCTCTTAACGTGACCTATGTCATATTCTCAGTCCTGAATCTCTGCATAATCTGATAAACACAACATCTCTGATTGCCTTCTCCACTTTCTTGAATCCAGTCATTCTGAAAATCTGAGACATTTTTGTGTGAACAAATGCATATGTTTTAGTAAAAAAATCTTTCAGCACCTCTGATCTTCTCTCTAGCTGAGGTTTTACTGACAACCACCTGTATTATCTGGGTGATGCTATGCTGCTGCTTCTGTGGCTAACTGAAGTTTGGCCCTTTAGGACTTTATTCCTAGTAGGATGGGAAGTCAGTAGAATAAATCAAGAGGAGACTTGGTATAACCCCATTTCTACTTTAGATGATTAAATCAAATTCTACTTTTCTGACTAGAGTGAAACAAAATACAGTGAGAGTTTTCAATGCTTTTTCAGAAGCCCCTTTTGATTTTTCTTTTGATGAGCTCTGTGTCCAAGCAAGCCCATTTGCTGCCTTCATTCAGGGTTTCTCTTCTGAGGACTTCTGCTGCTTTCTGTCTGCAGTACACCATCTGGACACTGGCTCATCTCCTGACTTTGAACATTTGAACCTGGGAAACCCTTCAGTAGGGACAGCTGTGATCTGGCCAGTCCCCAGCTCTTGCTGATGCGGTCCCTTCTGTTGTTTTTTTTTGTTTTATTTCACTCTATGGAAAGGGTTGACTGCCTCTGCTGACAAATATGGAAGATCACAACCACTGTTTTTAGATTGTGACTGATCATTTTCAGATGGTACCCTGTCCATCTCTGGATCATTTGCTCCTTCCCGTGACTGAATTGAAGAGTGTCTAATTCAGCCTGGCGGTGCTGGGTGCACCTGTGTAAGGCTCTGCAGCTGTGCCCCTGATACCTACTCCAAATTTTTGTTCATCCTAGTGCCTAACTTCCCTCAGTGTATGGCTGTGGTTGCAGAAGGGTTAACTGGATGGAGGCTTAGTCTATTTGTACATGAGATTCAGAGGCCCAGATGGTGTGCTTAATTACTCTGGCCAGCTCTGGCACCATCCCACCCCTGAGGGAATTAAATGAGGAATGGTGTGTCAGAGACTGTTCCTTTCCCTTCTCCCCAGAGCACTTCAGTGTTACAAGCTCCACAACACATTAGGCCTAGATCAAACATCCCCTAGACAAAGTGGCTTTGGGGTGGTGGCTACCCCTGAGGTTCCCAGCTGGGCTTTTACACATTCCTCGTGCCATCAGGGCTGCACTGGGAGTGCCTCATTACAAGTGACTCCAGGACACCATTTTCTTTGCAAAAGCAGTCAAATTTGATTGTGAGCATGGCTATAATGCTCACAGCTCGTAGAGCCTCGAATGCGTGATGAGAGCTTGCTCCACAAGTTATGTGGTTAATCCAGTCTCCCTTCTCCCTTGGGGGTATCCCATGCATGGGAACACAGTATCTTGGCAACCTGCTTGCCAGTGTAACTGCCCCTGGATAGAACTTACAGGGCTGATCCCCGGTTGCTGGCAGGAGGGAAACCCCAAATCTCATCCACAGGATGTGCAGTCTCTGTTTTTGCTGCCAGTGTGTGTGTCTGCAGAGTCGGGCTGAACATCAGAGGAGTGCAGATACCATGGGAAGGTTTGAGCCAACCCCAGCTGGTGCAGCTCAGCTTTTCCCAAGGAATTATGGCCTGGCTGCAGTGGTTGAGTCCCAAGTTGGATCTGCGCTTGCCTGCAATGCCAGGCCTGGTAACCAGCTGTTAGGAGAAAACTGGTTCTTGGTTTAGCAGAGAGGTGACCAACACACATATGCCTTGATGTACTTACCACATTCACCCTTCTCACATCCACCGGAAGTTTTAAGTGACAGAAATGCTGGAGAATTAACATTTTTAGCAGGAGCTGGTACAACTAGTATTGCACTGAAGATTATCAAGGTACTCTAAATTTTGAAATCCTACTCTGTTTTTATTTTTTCCTTCCTACCCCATCCTTTCAAAATTCAAGAATTTATTTATTCCTGAGAAAAATAAAAGCTGAGGATATGCCTTTTAGGCAATGATGGTTTTCTTAAGCTGTTTTTCAGCAGGAATGGCAGATGTTTGAAAGTTGTGATTTAAGGTGGTAATGTTCCTCACTGGAGAGTGATGTGTGGCCTTTTTCCGGAGGAAATTGGCTTTGATTTTACCACACTATTAGCACTGAAAATCACATACTGAGCCTGCACTGTAGAGTGGTTTCCCTGGGCTTAAGTGTGCATCTCAGAAATGAGGCACTGTACGTGAGTGAATTAACTTCACTCTGCAGTCAACTGGGTAGGCCTCAAAAGGGCTTTAAAAGCACAGGCTGTTTTTCACATGGCTTGAAAAACTTAGGGAAGGAAAAGC
The DNA here is from genome assembly GCF_003031625.1 of Empidonax traillii. Classification (NCBI taxonomy): domain Eukaryota; kingdom Metazoa; phylum Chordata; class Aves; order Passeriformes; family Tyrannidae; genus Empidonax; species Empidonax traillii. Next base: position 2,280,442 of record NW_020955277.1, read on the forward strand.
GTGTCCCTCAGTGCCTGCCGTTCCACCAGTCAAAATGCCCCGACTGCCCGGGGAAATGCACTCAGCTCTAGAAGCTGAGAGGGCGTGAATCCTCTTTCCAGGTCTGTGCTTCAAAACTTCCTGTGCTTCACAACTCCTCTTTAGTGTGTCTGACTGGTGCTGAGCTGGCTGGAATTTGAGAGACGAAGTTTGTTATGGAAACGGTTGCCCCTGGGGAACAGCATATGGCCCTGATCCAATGGCAACCTGTTTTCATTTGACCACTTTAAGGGGTTTTAAAAAGCCCACGCTGAATGTGTAGAGCAGGAATTTTAGTAGGCACATTTACACAGACCCTGAGGATGGTTTTACTCCACAGAAGTGCCTCAGCTGGGGTCAGATGCAAACTGAAGTCCATGATTTCCTCAAAGTGCAGCTAAAGAGTCTGCACACACTTTTCAAACAAAATTTGGTGAGAAACAGCACCATTCTGGTGTTTAGCCAGTTAGCTTCTGTATTTTTGGATGCTTTATATCCCTATGGCTTTAAGGTGTTATCTCTCGATATTCTGCTTCTTTCTCATAAAGCAAAGAGATATAAACACTGTAAGAAACAGAGAAACTCACTGAATTTGAGTATGAATGTGTACATTGTCTTGAGTCACGCACACTCTTGTACCTCTGGTCCTCATTGCCCTGGGAGTGTCGTGGTTTGTTACAGGGATGTGAGAGGGGAATGCTTTTTAGGAGCTGTAAGGTGTCATTGCTGGCCCTTGGGCGAGAGTGGCAAAGGGGGACGTGTGTCACTTCAGCACAGAGTGCTGCTCTTGTCCTCTGCATGTTGGTCAGCTGGAGCCACCTGCACCCTGAGGGGGGCAGGCATGGCAGCTCTGAGGGGCATGTAAAAGCCAGCAGCCTCCTTCCCTGCCTGGTGGAGCCTGGGAGCACTTTGCAGCCAGCCCTGGAAGGCGATAATCATGAGAGGGGATAATGGCTTGTTTCGGGTTAATAGATCCTGACAGCCTAATTTCCCCTGGTGAAAATAAAAGGGAATAAATCTTACAAATACTGTAAAATCAATAGCTAGCAGTGAAGGGGCTGACAACAAGATCCTATATCCACAGCGCATTTTTTTGGTGAATTGTTCATTTCACATTTCAAGCGGATGGGTTCCCCGTAGCTTTGCAAGAGCCATATAATCCTCCAATCTCCTTTCTGTCATGCCCATCTCTTCAGAGCTTGTGCTTTACTTGGTCGCCTTTGAGTAAGGAATCTGAAGCCTTGAGCTCACTGGAGGGGAGTGCTGCCTTGCCCAGGGAAGACTCACAGCACTTCTCACTTCTTGGGGACCATGGAGCCTCTTCTCCTTGGCATGTACGGCTAACCTGGCCACAGGTCTTTATCTGTAAACAGTCAGATAACCATATCCCGACCCTCCAAAATTACCCAGCCATGGGAGCCCTTGCTCACTGCTCCGTGGCTGTGTTCCCTAGAGGAAGACTACAGCCTTTGTTACGTTATTGACCTGAAATACTGACAGAGTTACCACTGGACTATTTTGCATTCCCAAGGTCAGGGCTTAAGACTCGTGCACAAAGCAGCCAGAAGCTTCTCCAGATAAATCTGCAAATCCGCCAAAGGTAGTCTGCAGTGAGGGGGGACTGGCAGCATTACAAAATAGAAGATCACAAAATAGGAAGTAGTCAAACAGGGCTGCTGGATCCTTGCTGACACACACTTTGCAGGCAGAGGCACAAACTTCTCCCTGCGCTTGAGGAGGAGCTAAAGCTCCAACATCAAGAGGAACTCCTGGCTCCTTGGGCTGTCATGGGAATGGACTGAGCAATCATCCCACAGGATTGTGCATGAAATCTTATGGAATAAGGCTTGGGCTGGAGTGAATGTTTTGTTGCTATTGGAATCCCTGTGAATGAAGATCAGTGGGATGAATGGTCTCTATTCTATACTCACGGACACTACTTTAAAGCCAAGGTGGAGGAAGTACATTTCACACTTATCAAATAACAAAGATTATGTAGGTTGCTAAAAACTGTAGAAAAATTTTAATATCCTCTCAGAGATAACAATCACATAACCAGAACTTAAGCCTGTGTGAGTGATTAATCCAGCCTTTCAATTAGAGGGTTCTGGCTCTTTCCTGTCAAGCCTTTGAGCTTTTGCTTGAAGTTATGCTCTTCATTAAAAGAAAAGAAAACTCTCACTTTCTTTGTTTTCTGGATGCAGACATTCTTGGACAAAGCCAGGTGAATTCTTTTCCTCAGCCTGTTCTGTCTTCCCACTTCTTCCTCACTGCTGAAGGTTACTCAGAGACAATATGCTTCTCCAAGGTTAGGGCACTGTCCAGGTGAGGGCACTGTCCAGAGACTCAAACTCCTGTCTCTGAAAGAGGCTTCCTCTGTAATCTTGAGCTTGTTATCTCGACTCCAGTTTTTCTTCTGTCAGGTGACTCCTTCCTTCTGTTTCCTCTTTCTGTCTCTTCACTGTGTAGTTTTCAGACTTTTTCTGTCCTTTAAGTAGGGTACCCATTCAATGACATCCTTTTCTTTGCTGGCATTTCCATTATTACATGTAGAACAAAAATACTGCTGGGAGAAGCCTGTGAGGGTGTTTCCACTGACAGCTGATGGTCCCTTTGAGATTTTCTTCCCCTGCCCTGTGTTCTGTTATCCCCACTCTCCCCGTGTGTATTTGCCATTTATAGTGCTGATGAGCTGATGCGATGTTATTTTTCTCTCTTGTTACCATCCAGGGGCTGTGAGGAGACACTTTGCATAAAGTAATTTAAACTGAAGTGTATTTTTAAGAAGCAGGGGTATCACTTGTTACTGTATCACGCATGCAGAGGCTAAAATTGCTTTCAGAAAGGGCTGGTCATCCTGCTGCTTTCTGTGGGCTTCTTGTTCCCCCAGAAAAGGATAGAATCTCCATCCTCTCTCCACTAGGAATTCTGATGATTACAAGCGATACTAAGTGCAAAGCAACATAAACGAATTTATGCACAGAAACCTAATTTAAATTGTACAGGTAGCTACATTTCCTCATAGAGCTTTCTCGTGGAAAAAAAATAATGAAACTGATGCATTAGGGTTATACATCTCAACTGAGAAAGGTAAACAAAAATCAACATGCTGTAGGCAGTCCATGTTTACAGAGAAGAGGTTGATATCAGGCTGGGCAGAGAATCCCCTAGTGACTCCTATTCAGAGTACATATTTTCCTTTCCTGTTCCATAGTTGGTGTAACTAAGGAAATAATCATAAAATTTAACAATAATGATAATAGGTGGTTCGCATGTAGGTTTTTTCAGTCAAAGATAACAGCACTCACTTCTTATTGATTTATTTGTATTTAGAAGATACATAAGCCCAGGAGAGTAAAATTCTTTCCAAATGTCATCCAGCAGATAATCAGTGCCAGTCCTGGGACATGGGATCACTAGTGATGTACTTCAGTGGTTACAGAGATGGCTTTGTGCGGGAAGGCTCTTCTGGGTAGAAAAATTAATCTGTAGTCAGGAAGGCACAGAAGCACTTGGTGTCCTTGGGAGAGCTGGAGCCTCTTTGTGCTGTGCAGACCGTGGGAAATAGAAGTGTTATCCTTATGCCAAACAATTTTTCATCTTAGTGGAAGTGGCAGAAGGAAAAATAGAAACAAATAATTGGAATTGGACCTCTTGACTTCCCACATCTCTGTGAGATGTATGCAGGTGAGCACTGAGTGTGCACCGCTGATGGTAGTCCATGAGTTGTTTTCCATGAAGGAACCCTTCCTGGACACATCTGGCTTTGAAACATGGAGAGGAAGCTGAGGTAGGTGCTTCTGACAAGTGTATCTGGTAGCACTGAACTCCCCCTTTTGCTTTGGGATTCTATACATCAGACAGCAGGCTGGCATGTCAGGAGGGGGCTGGCAAGTTGTGCTTTGTATAAGGTATCACGAGGCACAATGCAGGCCATGACCCTGCTGCGAGTGTGTGGGATGCTGGGGCTGTGAAGGGACGGCTTGGGGGCAGTGGGATAGTGTGAGGCTCGCACTTGCTCTCTGAAACTGCCAGATGTGTTGAAGCCACTTCTCTTGAGTCATTCACTGGGTCAGTGGCAGAGCCAGATATAGACTCCAGGCCTTCTGATTGCCAGGACTACCACCATATCTCTAAAACCATATTGCTTCTTCAAAGGTTTTTCAGAAGTATGCAAAGTGCCAAGGGATCTTGCACTTTTCTACCCAACCAGCTCTTTGACGTGGCCGGGCAGGTGTTCTTTGATCACGGCTGTAATATTTAAAATCTGTGGCCGGTCCATTTTGCACAAGAGTTAAAAATGAGTTTTTCATGTGGTGAGGATCTTTTGCCTTCCACAGGCAGAGGCAGGACTGTGATGCTAGAGATAAAGTGAGTTCACTCTTTGCACTGCAGCTTTCATGGTGACCTTCACATTAAAAGACTCCACCTTGAACGTAAATCAGGAACCCTTACATATTTGCTCAAGATTTCAGAAATGCATTTTAAATACGTGCTTTGCTGACACCTAAGAGAGAAACTCTAGGAAGCTTCTGCATGTGTTCTGACTCATACACTACTCAGCATAATGAGGTAGAATCATGCAGACCTCACTGGTGTGGAAATCAAGCCTGGGAGATATGTTAAGCAAGACCCTGAGCCTAAGACCTCTGAATTCAATCCTCTGGGGTTTCAATCAGACCCTGCATGTGTTTTTCCCTCACCTCAGGAGGAGGAACACAACCCCGGTGTTGCGTTCTAGTTCTAACTGCAGCTGGGACCTGAGTCTCACCATGGATCTCCACTAATTTGTTCAGGCTACATGCTAACCACCCTCCCCTTCCAGAAAGACTGACTTCATAGAAGGTTCTTCCTCTGGTATGAAACCTTTCTGTACAGTGCTTTTCCATTTTAGGCCTCCCTTACCTTCCCAAGGAAACCCATCTGCAGGTGAGGGCTGGGTATGGCATGAACAATCACAACTGCAATTTAAAGGGTCTCGTAGCTTTGCCATACCAAAGAGTGCAATAGTGGGGAGAGCAGCTACCACGAGCCTGCCACTACAGGCGAAGTAATACAGAAAGTGTTAATTTTTCTTTCAGCAGTGAACATTGTGCTCAGCAACATTTCCACATCAGCTATGGGGTGTTCAGTGCTGCCTGGTATCGACCGCCTCCGTCGCGAGGTGGCAGAGGCTGAGCGGAGCCTGCAGGCAGCCTCCTGCCATGCCACATCACATCTGGGGCTGGCAGTGGTAGGGCACAACCTGTCCGTTACAGTGCTCCCCTGCTGCATCCTGTGCATCCATGGAGTACTAGATATTCAAAGATTTTGGCTTGAGATGATTTATATGCTATTTCTAAACTCCCTCAGGACCTGGAGGGTGAAATGCATTTTGTATGTGTGTCGTTATTTTTTTTTTTTTTTCCCTAAAAGAAGGCAAACTTGGGGCTGCAATCAAAATAAAAACCATAAAGAAATCCTAAAGCACTAAGAGAAGTTGAAACAATGCTTCTAGGATGGGACATCTGTTCTGGTGCTGTCAGGCCAGTGCAATTTCCTGAGTGGGAGCTTGTGTATCATTACCTTTTGTTGACTTGAAGCCTTTTTTTTTCTTTTTTTTTTTACATTTTAAATTAATCTTTTTCTTGATTTGCCATTTATTGATTATATAATGTTTAAACATACTTAATAAATCCTGACACGAAACTGCTGTCAAATGAACATGGGACTTCTGGTCGCAACAAGGGCAGGCATCAGCAGTAAAAAGATAAAAAGCTCAAGGTAGGGACAGTGTTAGCATAAGACAGGGTTCCTTGTCTCAGTAAATGTGTTGTGGGATTGTCTCCGCACTGGCAGCAGCAGGGCAAAGGCTCCTCTGGGAATGCGGTGCTGCAGTCAGCTCTGGTGTCAGAGGGCCAGTTACAGTCCTGACGCCACCCCCTCGTCCAGGGCAGTGAGGAGAGCCAGGCAGGGATAGCTCCCTCTCCCTCTGTCCCTCTTTGTGAGGACGTCGATGCCATCTCTGCCAGGGCACCGGTGGTGCCCCCTTTGCAGGGATGTGGTAGAAGGTGGTGATGACATGGCCTCTGACAGGGCAGTTCTTGTCACTTCACAGACTCCTCACAGATTTCACTTCTTGACCTGACAGTCTCGGTGTTTCCTTCACCTCTCTCCAAGTTGTTATTAATCCCTCACTGTAAGGAGCCAGCTCTTTCCTCTGGCTGCTCTCTGCTCTCTTTGGGTAGAGGTTTCTCTGAAGGCAAATTCCTTGAACCTCCATGTCCTGCTGCAGGTGCTTCCAGCATGAATTTTCCAGCCTCTCACTTGCCCTGCAAACATGGGCTGTCCTGGGAACTATCTTATGTGGAAGCTTCCTCTCAATTTAGTTCCACTAGATGCTGTGAAAAAAATCCCTACAACTTTCATCCTCCTGTTGATGTCTGTCCCAGTGCTCATATGGCAATAAATGGAAATTTGGTTTAACAACCTCATGGTCTAGAAAATAATGTGTTTCTGTGCTAAAGCACTCCTGAGAAGTTTTAAAACAAAACAACCAAACAAAAAACCACAAGGAAAAACCATTCTATACAATCATTCTGCCAGTAATAAGTTAGTTAGTTCTATGTCATGCAAATTTACTTAGTGCGATGTGAAAGATTCTCAAATTTAGGGTAAGTACCAGAGAACTCCTCTTTATTAATAAAGACCTTGGGATAGTTTTACATCAGGAAGCAGCTCTGAGCTGTACAGCCACAGTGTGTCCTAGTCATCATCTTTGTTTTCCATCTATATTTTCAATGTACTCAGTGGATTCAGGTGTTTGGTTGTGCATCTTAGGAGTCAAGATGTGCAGCTGACAGTTTGGAATGGCCAATTTCAGGCCTCTAGGGTGCAGATGAAGAACTCAATATAAAAATAATAGGATTTGGTCCCCTATATTTAAACAGTGGGATTGGGAATCCTTCATAGCTGTTTGCAGCGAGTACCTTGTTGGTATTAAAACTATCTGTCAAGGTAGGGCCTGAGCAAGTGTAATTTCCCAACTTATTCCTGTTTCCTTGGGCAGTAAACCTGGGCAGATGGGAATGAGAGGGCTGTAGTGAGTCTGCTTAGATGGACCCCAGGACTCAGAGGTGCAGAGTGCACCTTCCCTGCAGGGAAGATGAAGCCAGAGAGAACTAATCCAAATGTGGGTTTCTACTTTTTTCTTTTTTTTTTTTTTTTCCTTTATCTTTTGCATAGCTACTAGGAAGTGTTTTTAAGAGCAACGTGTGTCCTTGCTCAAATCCAGTGACAAGTATTTTCCACCTGGTGAATGTTTTCACTTTATGAAATCTATTGCTTCTCTTGGCTATTCAGTGGAGCCTAATAAGCCCTATCCTGAGAGCCATTTGTCTATGTCCTGATGCTGGGAACACTGACAGTCAGACTAGAGAATGTGTTCTGCATGCTGAGCCATGTGCCAAAACACCACACTGCAAAATACACATCCTGTCTTCGTGCAGACACACAGTGAGTGTGCATAATAGAAAAGATGAGGAAAAGCCCACAGGATAATAATCAATTGTTTAGCAGCCGCCGCTCAAGAAGCTCTGTGGCTTATCTAAGAGCAAGGAATGAGAAACTGCTCCCTGCTCGGGGAGGAACTGTGGTTGTGATAACAGAAATGTTATTGGCTGGTAATGTTTCAGACTATTCGGAGCGACAAGGAAACTTCCACCAGTTTTGAAGTTCATGTGCCTACGTACAAACATTAAATCTTAAAAAAAGTCCTTGGAGGTTTTGGAGAAGTTTAGGTTATGAATTTGAAGCTAAATTTTACAGATTCAAATCCCTCTGCATTTGAAGGGTCCAAAACTTGGACTGAATCTTGTAGCTTTGAAGCTTCCTTACACACTTGCTAATTTTTTTTCCTGTTTCTGCCCCTTCCACCCTCATTTTTCATCCCCTGTGATCCACCAGCAATTCTTTTTCTTTGGTATGGCGCTGCAGCAGGCTCTGCTACATGCTTTGCACTGTGTTTGCTGTAAGGCAGAATAACATTCTGGACTATGACAGCTCTGGAAAAGAACTTGGTGGTATATTAAGAGGGAGCTCATTGGACTTTCCCCACTTAATAGCTACAGTGGGAAAAGAGAAGTTAGGACGGCCGTGGAGATGGGTATTGGCTAGCTCCAGTGCTTAGTCAGGATTACTGTTATTACAGCAGAATACACTAGTGATGGTGTGTGTGAATTCAAGGTAAAGGAGCACTGACACCAAAACCAGGTTTATAGCTCCATCCTCATTCTCCACTGAGATTTTTTTCAATATATGAATCTTACCTAACCATGTTAGAAGGCTCCAAAACAAATGTTTTCAGTATGTAAACTTGGATCACATGCAGAAACTCAGGTGTCATTTTCCCCCCATTCCATACCACAGCTTATTATTTGGTTGGCCATGTACACTACTACCTTCTGGAGCACTGATCAGCAGTGGGGTTCAAGGCTCAGAGAATCAGTGACCTGAGAGACACCAAGTCATGAAGGAGGACTCATTTCATTCCTGTGCTAATAACTGAGAACAGTGACAGCTTGGTTTTATTAGTCATGCATCTTCATTTTCCTGATCATCCTTGCTTCTGTCAGTGATTTTCCCTTCAGAGGCTGTCTCCAATTTGTCCTTCTTTCTACAGTTCTGAACCCTCGTTGAAAGACCACTGCACCTGGGGGGAGGCTGGTTAATGCCTTGCAATTCCAGTGGCTGGTCTGGATGATTATTATGAAAATTTATTATAATCTAAAATGACAGGAATCAAAACATACTATATTAATATTCAAAGACTTCAAAATGCTCTTTCTCTAAATGCTTGCTGCATGTGGTGGTGGCACCTTTTAAGGATATTCTTCAAAATATTTTGTTCATTTTTTAATTGGTCTGGGAATTGTACTGCTACTAATAAATGATCATAAGTAGTTGAGTAGTAGTAAAAAGTATTCAGAAACAATTTGACAGATTGAATTTTATTCATATTTATTCCCCTTCCATCCTTTACACATTTTTTTGGTTTTTTAACTTGTAAGTATGATGTTGGTACTGGTTGACAAAATCTGTTTTATGTTGAAAGACAATGCAATCTGTGAGTAGATGAACTTCTAGAATGATAGACTTCCTGCTCTCTTCAGTCTCTGTCAGTGAAACTCTCTTGTTTCTTCTTAGCATTTATGTTCATCATGTTCATAGAACTGAGGCAGCTTGTGGGGCTAAAGTAATCAGTCATCTTAAGTGCAACAATTATCCAGGAAAAGCATTTAATAAGCAGAGGTCAGATTTGTTGGCACTAAACCTTTGGTCTTCACTACTGACTAGGAAACATATCTGTAGGAGTTAATCTGTTCACAAAATAAAGGAAAAACTCAAAATGTGAACCTCTGAATAAATTATTTACTTTCAGTAATTCACATAACTCTAAAAATTTAATCCAGCATACACTGGAGGCAATGCAAATGTCCAGTGATGTCAAAGATAATTGGTTAATCTTGCTAGTGATTTCAGTGGATTTTTTTTGTATTTTTTTCCATTGTTTGGGCTTTATGAAAAACCTGTTCTGGAACTTCTGTGTCCTTTATTAAATAGGGAATAGACCAGTTGTGATGGTGTTTGTTGCATATATAGACTTTGTAAGCCTTACTGTTACTTATTGTTACAAGGAATAGAATTTCTGTATTTCTAGCTGCTGCCATTTAAAATTGTCTTTAATATTTTTTATCTCTCCATCAGTCTGAGAGGTGATAGCTGAGGTGCCTGGGCAGCCACATACTGAACCTGTAAAGTTGTGGAAGTTGCAGATGCCACACACCCATTTTTCATTCAGGCCTACCAAGCTTGGGGAATCTCTGGCATGTGTGCTGAGGGGTGACTTGAATGCCACTTCTCTGTTGGGCAGGGAAGGGCTGGGCATTCAGGGAAAGAGTTAAAAATGGAGAAAGGCTGGATTTTGACATTCTTTGTCCATGGTACCACTAGAGCTTTGTGGTTGCTTCTTTCATGGTTGAACATGTGATGTGCAAAACACCCCCAGAGAGTCGCACCTCCCAGCCCCACACTCCTTGCTGGCACACAGAAGGGTCTGTGCAGTGGCCAGCAGACCATCATTCCCAGGTGAGGGATTCAGCCCCGAACTAAAGGGGCCCTGGATCTCCCTTGTCCCTGCTGGGGACTGGCATTGAGGAACGAGGCCAAGGGACTGGCAGCAACAGCTTCGGCAGCAGTAGCAAACAGAGTGGGGTGGGGGAGCTCTGAGAAGCTTAACAACTTAATTAATGTGAGTTGGTTCTTTTCACAGGGCTGAATCTTGTGAATTCTCCCATCTGCCTCTGCTCCATTTCTACAGGCTGAGCTGATGTGATTTTAAACCCTTTCCTCTGCATAGATTTCTGTACCGTCCCTTTCTTTGACTCCCCTGGCACATAATCACTTCCAAGATTCCTAGGCCTTCAGGGCCAGTTCGGGTCCTCACAAATATATCATATAAACCCATCTTTTCCCATATCTTCAGCTTTATGATTGCTTCAGCTGATGGCTTATTGTCCTGTTTGAAATACTTAATACAGTGGCTGAGGGATTCCAAGCCGGTTACCCTTGAGCTCACACATCACAAGGTGTGACAAAAAAATCAATAAAATACTAAAAACATTTCTCTGCTTCACTTTTTCCTTCCTCTGGTATGTTCCTGGTGTTTTGGATTCTCTTGTATAAGACCAGGATCCTTCCTGTTTCTCTGCATGTGACCTCTCCTTGGCAGTGGACTATCTGTGGCATCTTCTGTCTTTCTTTTAAGTAGGTGATAAGCAAAATTTGCCTTTAAAACTTGCTGTCCCACTTGACAGTAACATCTTGGCCAGCATGGTTCACTGATCACACTGCCTCACCAGCTTCTGTTTAATTACCAACTTATCAAAGTGCATGTTTTTTCCTGATCCGACTGTCATTTTGGCTTAAATTGTTTCTTCTAGCAGAAAATTACCAAGGTTTAATGGTTCTTTTTTTGAGTCCAGTCCTGCCAGCCTTACAATTTCATTTAAAGACAGACATCTAGAAGAAAAGAAGCAAGCAAGCTTCTTGCACAAAAGCTGTTTGGAGTTTGAAAGCAAGTCTCCAATATCAAGCAGAGCTCTGAGACGTAGGAAACAGATATCATTGCTGCTGTTAATAAGATAAGAAAACAATTCAGAGAGGCCACACCAGTCTGAATGAGTCTGGAGGCCCAGGGGAGGTGCTATGTGAGAGTTTTTTCTGTTTTAGAGTCAGCTACAGAGTGGGGATTTTTTAAGGGTAGTGACAGATCAGTGTGCCTTCCAGCATCATTCTCCTGTCCTGCTTTATTGGAATTTTAGTCAGTGATGTCTAATGAAATCAAGCACCAGCCCTTTTCTTTGGAGCAGTCCAACTGGGCATGTAGTGGTTAATGTGATGGGATGTAACAGGAGAAATAAATTGCCTAATTTTTGCTGATGTCTGCCAGAGTGCTCCGAGCACCCACAACACAGTGTGTGCCTGAGTGCTCTCATTTCTTCGGGGGTAGCTGGCTTTATTTGTTGGCTGTTTTGTATCTGGTGAAAGGAAGAGGTTCTCAAAGAACGCACACCTCAAATAGGCTGTGAGATTTGAGGCAATATTTTTGCTTCAAGGCCTTCCTTAGGCCATGAGGAGTCAGAAAATAACAGCGAGCAGGGTTAGTGGAACAGCTAACCTTTGTTCTACATTTTTAGGAGCAAAAAGAAGGTCATTGCCCTTAACCTTTTCTCCTATTTCTAGCCAGGGTTTTTTTGTTAACTCTTAACATTTTCAGTGTGCATTTGTCACAGCATTCATTTTCCTTGCAATGCTTGTTTTCAGAGCCAGCAAAATAAAAAAAAAAAAAAAAAAAAAAAAAAAAAAAAAAAAAAAAAAAAAAAAAAAAAAAAAAAAAAAAAAAAAAAAAAAAAAAAAAAAAAAAAAAAAAAAGATTAAAAAGATGGTTTAATTTCTAGTCAGAGGGGAAAGTGTTATCTCTAAAATGAGTTTGGAGAACATAAAAACGTGAAATGGGCTAGCTTTGTAGGGGTGCTGGGTGCTTATAAATTACTCCTTTTGGTTCTGGTGCTTTTTGGCACGTAAGGAGCTTTGCCCTAGAGGTGTGTGTGTCCATCTGGTAATGAGACAATAATAAGTCGGCAGGAGGTGATGTTACAGGGAAGTGTGCACTGCTCCTCCTTGGGCTGCAGCTGTGTAAGGAGCAAACAGATAGTCTCTCTTGCTGGTACCCTGCATTCCCATCATCTCTTCCCTTGCTGTGTGGTGGGCTTTACATTCTCAGACACTGAGTCTTGTGCTTTACTTCTGAATGAGGACAGCATAGGCAGTGGAAATGAGTGTTTTTGCCTCCCACCAGGGCACCTGCATCCTTAACTAGAAGATAAAAGGTGAGGAGCTAGTTTGGTTTTCAGTCCTGATTTCATTACTGTGTGGTAGCACCGGCATCACGTGAGCACTCTGTTTTCTCTTTATGCATTGTACTTATTTATTTTCTCTGTGAAATTTCAGACAACTGTGAAACTAACTCCTTCTTCACAGTTGACCAAAAAGTCATTAAAGTGGAACAACTTTCATTTTACTTTCATTTTGTGTTGAGATGATTTGGATTCTTGCCTGTGGCCTCAGATGAAATGCTTACTGTCCCATTGCCACTCACCTTACCCATGCAGCCTCTTGTTCTTACATCATCTTTGTGGCTACACAGCGGTTTTCTTTGTGTGAAGTGATGCTGTGGAGGCAGAACAGTTACAGGGAAAACACTGAGGGTGAGCTCATCTTCTGCTGTGTATAACAGAGAGAAAAGGCAAGTCAAAACACTGTAAAGGCTATAAACGTAAAAAATGGGGGTGAACAGGAAAGCCTGGGAATGGTTTTTGGGGTATTCCAGATCCCTGTGGGACTTAGAACAGGGTCTTGTTATGAACTTTTCTCTACTGCATTTTAAGAATAAGCATTAATATCAGGACAAACTGCAAATTAGAAGGGCTCAGTATCCACAAAGAAAGTGTATTTTGAGTTCTGGGGACTGCATTTTTTTCACTTTACCTTGTAGGATGCTTTAATACCTATCGAGTTCAGGGCAGTGTGTGTATAAAATGCCCTTAAATCAGCATTCCCTATTCCTCCACTGCAGGCATTTTACACCTGCTTGATACTCTCAGTGTGTGAGTGCAAATCACCGTACAAGGTAATCAAGGCCTGTACGGCTTGAGAATTTCTTCAGTAATTCACAGTTTATTTCAACCGCATTCATGGAAGTGTACAGGTCTTTACTCAACACCTTAAGATCCTCTAATCAGAGTGTGCAGCTTCCTGGATGAGTTGTCTGACTTTACCCTCTAGATGCTGTGAGTTCACATCCTTCTTTGGGGTTGTCTTTCAGTGAGAATATGGCACAAAGTCTGTTTTCCTCTGTGAGAAACGAAGGACTGAATTCCCCACACGCTGCTATTCTTATCACCCCCAAACATGCTGCACAGGACTACAGCAGTTCAGTGGTGCTTTGTACTGAGGAAGAAAAACATATGAAGTCGAGACTGATTTTCCAGAAATGGTGCAGGCATGAAGAGAGCTTTGCTCCACATGAAGGAGATGAACATACTTTGAACTCTCTATCCCTTAGCTGTGGAGCACTCATCCACTCATACTGCCATTCCCCCATGCTTCTGTGCAGACCTTTTAAGCAGCTGTTGCGCTGAGCTTCATGGAATGAGAGTATTTCCCGGCATGTCTGCAGAGCCCAGGAGGTGCTGAGCATGGGCCTGGATCAAGTGTGCAAGTGGCAGAAAGGAAGCAGTTAATTAGCCTTTTTTATGCTGGCATCAATATGTTTTTATTAGAACCATGGGTCCACGTTGGTACCCTCAGGTGGCTGATTTACATGAAATTTCTCGTGTGCCTTGAGCTTTAAACAACATCCCAGGTAGCCTTGTCGATGGCTTTTGTACCAAAGATTGGAAATTCAGTCCCTGAGGGGGCTGCGCTTTCAGCCACAGCACAAAAATATTAATACCTGTCTTTCTTTCCCTGTTCATAAACAAATTCATATCGCTGGTTTTTACCCTCTAAACAAAAGAAATGGTCCAAAGCATTTAAGACATACAAAGCCAAGATGTGCTATTTATAAAAAGAGCCAAGGCAGATAAAGAATGATTTATGATACTCATAGAGCACCTTTCAGCCAGCTAGGCCACGTGACTTTGTGCAAGCTGATTGTATACACCCTGAGTGTCTGTGTGAGTATTATGAGATAAATGAAAAAAGTGTAACTTTTTCCAAAAGTAAGAAAAGGTGAGGTACATTACTGCAACAATAGCTTAACAAATCTGCGCATTAGTTTCAGGGAGACAGAGAACAACCAAACAGCAGGAAAGATAAATGTACTGTAGTTGGGTGGGTCTTGAAGCAGCACTAACACCTTTACTTCAGTGAGCAGTGATGTGTTATGTCAGTAATGATGAATGTTTGGCACTTTGGGTGTACCCTGTGCTGAGTTTTGGCTACCTAGAAGTCAAGGGAGCTGCAACAATTTACGCTGCCCCAAGCATCTGGCCAATTCTCCATTAAGTTTATTCAGACTAAATGAATTCCTGGAAAACACAACCTCTGTAGCTGTTTTGGCAGGGGTAGGAAAATTTTTTTGGAGAGGACTCCCTTGCTGTCCTTGTTTATTATACAGTTTTCCTAGAAATGAGCCACACTACTTAAACTCTTCCCAGTGGTGTCTCTCCTCACTGATCTTACCACCAGCTTAAAGAATCAGCAGTTTCTGTTGTAAGGAACTTTGTCATTAAAGGTTTTCACCTGAAACATGGTAAGTCTCTTTCACCACGGGCCTTCTACTCGGAATGAGGTGGTTAGAAATCCAAATATGATGGATGAACCTGCCATCACTTCTTTATGTTTCATTTTTCTTTTGGCATTGGAGAAGTGCCAGCCTCTGTCCCAAGCACTCTTCTTTCGCTGTGAATTAAGGATCTTATATCACTGTCTGTGATAACACCTCCTGCTGCTCTGCACCCTTGCCCTTTGCAGATCCTCCTGTTTCCTGCCTCTGTGAGCTTCCCCAGAGCATGACTTGCCTTTGGAAAGGGGTCTTCAAATTCTGCCTGTGCTTTGTTATCCCTGTGTTGCAGTTCTCCAGGGTCAGGACCCTTTATAGCTACAGAAGACTGTAGGAGCTTTGACTTTTTCATGCCAGGGCAGCACATGTGGGGTGTGTTCTGTCTCTGTGCCTACTTTGGGTGAGATGGCAGTACAGGTGACCTCTTGTCTTCCTGAAGTTAGAAGGATTAATTCCTTCAGTACTTGTAAGACCCATGTTCAGTTTCTGCTCTAAGCAGGATGTGAGGTTTTCACGTGCAGGTTGCTGCATCCTGCATTTCACTGATTCTGGTTAGCACTGCCTGCCATGCCCAGTGTGCTTTAACACATCCATTCTGTAAGATGAGTGACTGGGAGAGAGCAAGACTGGATTCTTTTCCCAAAGTTGTATGACAATCAGTTGCATAAAAAAGAGGAAGACCTGAGAATCTAGACCCTGTTTTGTAATTGCTGGGCTGACTCATGGTTGAAGAGATATGAGGTAGTTTATGAAGCATCAGTGTTTGATGATTGCTTTCTGGTCAAATAACCCAGCTAAAGAACTCTGTTTACCACAAGAACTACAATAACAAGCAATGAGACATGAGTTGAGCATCATTCACAGACCTTAAGTGCGGCTTCATTCCAGTCCTTGGTATCTGTAGTGAACAATGCGAATACAAATATTTCCATACAGCGACTGAATGTGCTGCTAGAAATCACAAGATGCAGAAGACAAGTAGAGGCTTACAAGGATCCTGTGATCATTAATACTGTTTTAGTCCAGAGAAACAGCTGATACATCTGCCTTTTTTTGTAAGGTATTTGAAATATCTGTCTGTCTTTTGTCTTTAAGAGATATAATCCTGGAAGAATTAAAGGTGACAGACCATCAGTAGAGCTATTGATCTGTTGATCGATCAAGCTATCACATGAATGCTTATATGACCTCATACATAAAGCGTGTGAACTTCTACTGAGGTATTAAAAGTGAAATAATATTAATAATCCCATTTCCTATTCTACAGGCTGTGCATGTATATCCATATGTATCTTGGTGTTCTGCAGCAGGCGAAAGCACGACTTGCAATTCCATAGAGAGAAAGGCAGTAACAGAGATGTGTCTTGTGTTCAGCTCTAAATATGTGTAGACCTGCACTTGTAAGGGATACGTGAGTGATGGCTCTGGTGTGTGAAAGTTGCATCCTGTGAGCCTCCCACTGCTACTCAGCGGTGTAATTGCGTGGGTGTGGTGCTGTTATCTTGGAGATTACAGTGAGGTCCCTTGAGTAGCTGCTGTCAGTATTGTGAAAAAAACCCAGACGTGAGCAGAGGACAGAGAAATTGAAATGGCCTCAAACTTAATGAGGAGTCTTCAATGTGTACAATGACCTGATATGGCTAGTAATAAGTAAGTAGGTTCAGTCTATATGCACTGAAGCTTATTCTGGTTATGTGACTGGTTAACTGTCACTAGTTGTCACAGGCTGGTTTTGGATGGAGTAGAGTTAATTTTCTTCATGATGGCTAGTATGGGGCTGTGGTTTAGATTTGTGCTGAACACAGGGTTGGTAATGGAGAGATGTTTTTGTTATTGCTGATCAGGGCTTACACAGAGCCAAGACCTTTTCTGCTTTTCTTGCTGCCATGCTGCTGAGGGATTTGGTGGCTGGGAGGAGACACAGCTGGGACAGGTGACCCAAACTGACCAAAGGGATGTTCCATACCATATGATACATTCAGTATATAAAGTGGAGGGAAGAAAGAGGAAGAGAGGAGATGTTTAGAGTGATGGGGTTTGTCTTCCCAAGTAGCTGATACGCAGGATGGGACCCTCTTTCCTGGGGATGGCTGAACACCTGCCTGCCCACGCGAAGCAGGGAATTGATTCCTTGTTTTGCTTTGCTTGTATGCATGGCTTTTCCTTTTCCTATCAGTCATTATCTCAACCCACAAGTTTTTGAGTTTTTACCCTTCCGATTCTCTCCCTGATCCCACTGGTGGGGTTGTGAGTGAGCGGCTGCGTGGAGCTTGGCTGCTGGCTGGGGTTAAACCACCACACGGGCAAATACGGACATCATGGGTAAATGCACCGTAATAGTCAGGTATGTACGATGAGATGGGATGTAACCCTTACAGTGACAAGAGGATACAGGTTCCATTTTTTCTGACTTCATTATTTTGGTATTCAGTGACCCTAAGATACACTAAATGCATGTGGGTTTGGTTGTCCATCTTGTCTCCTGCCATCGAGGGAGAGGATGGTAAAGGGGACGAATGGCTGGGGGACAGGAAGGCTTCCTCTACTGGAGGTGGGTTGCAAGATCATGTGAGTTTAACATGTTGGTAGAAGGCTTGCAGTGTTAGCAGAAGGTTTCCTTCCTTCTGCAAACCTTTGTTGAAAAAGCTGGGAACAAGGCTATTTATTTGGGGTTTAAGGAAGACAAACACCGGAGTCATCTACCTGCTGTATATTTTTATCCCTAACACCAACATCCTGAGTAGGAGGAATAGACCCAGATGGGCTGTGGAGGCTGAAGAAAAAAGTAACCATAGTCAATTTTTGGTCTAAGAGGAAGGCCGTTTTAGGGTGGTTAACATAAACAGTGGTAGGATTCCTGTAGTCATGATTGTCTAAAGTACATAAGTAAGGCAAGTTTTACAGGGAAAAAATATCTTTTATTAGATCAATTGTCATAGCTGGAAAACAAAACAAAAATCCTTATCAATTGGTCTAATAAGAGATATTATCTCTCTCTCTCTGTAGGCCTTGCTTCAAGGATAGCACTGTACACTCCTGTAACCTCTCACAGGATAATAAAACCAGAAGAACAGAGATACATTATGCCCGTCCTTCATCCCAGTGTGCAGCAGGTCCTGTCTTCAACTGTACATTGGTCCAAAGGTGACCAAACAGCATCCAGGACCCTGCCATGAGTGTGGGTTTGTGCCAGGCTCTCAGCTGACTTGCTTTGAAAAGGGAGGCTGGTGGCTTGAGAGCTCACCACTGTGGGCTGTGCTTTCTGTGGTACCCAGCTGACTAATGGTTGATGGGAGATTCTGCAGCTGCTAAATCAGGTATCCACGGTCTCTGCTGAGAGAGACCTCTAACACATTCTCCATTTCCATCCAGCTAGGAGAAGTCACCATGGTTACCAGCCCTTCTCCCCTGGACTGGTCTATGAAGCCCTTCCAGGTGCCATGACCCTCTTCATGAAGTACAACTACTTGGCAATGGCACTTTAAAGCTTCTGGAGCTGAAAGGGTTCAGGTCAGGTTTATAGAAGGGTTTGTGAATAAAAAGCTAAGAAGGGAAATGCTTCTCCTGCACTTTTGTCTAGATTACACAGACTTCTAAAGGACCTAATAGGAACAGTCTCTGATAAAGTTAAGAAGTTCTCAAAGGAAATTCAGACACCTATGTGGGGAGTGCCTTTGATGCATCATCTAGTAATCTCTGACAGAAACTTTTGACCTTAGATTTCCCACAGACAGTTTCTGTATCTTCAAATAGTTTATTTCTTGAATTATGTCCTAGGGAGAATCCCAATAAAATACATACACTTTCAGGCTAAAAAGGGACTGGGTTCTGTCAAAATTAGGGCAGAATTTCCCTACAAACAGAGAAGTTAAAAGGGTCTGATCAGGGAAAATATCATGGAGCTGCTATTCCACCACATAGCTGTTCTACCAAATAATACGTCTCTGTATTTAAAAGTAATAATAAAGCAAATGTACTTACTTTGTTACTTAAAATAACCTTAGGAGACTAAAATTGAAGATTAAAATGGTAGTTTTCATTTGTCAGTATTCATATTTTTGACCACGATGCAGTTTCCCTGTTAATGAGGTGTTAGTGATTTTCATTTTTGCCTCTGTAGTCATTTTCTACTCAGTTTTGATTTTAGATTTTATGCCCCAACACAGAGATACAATTGCCAGAGCAGACCGTTAGTTTATATTTCAAATTCCTCCACTGTTATGGTTTTGGGGTTTTTAATTAACATATAACCCCATGGAAACAATTCTGTTAGGCTTGAGCATTGCAGAAGTCATTCAGAAGTAAAATTGTAGCAGTGTTACATTCAGTATTCTATTAATCTTGGAAATAATTTGTTTCCTAATAAGCTCCAGTACTGCCAGTAGAGGAAACCCAAAAGTTGCGCCACCACAAGTCAAAAGGAAATCTTAAATTTTTTCTTTGTACATCTGAAACTTACAAAGCATCCATCTGAATGTATTTAGCAAAACATTTCACTTTTATTAAAGGCATTAAAAGATTCTGGGCATTTTGAGATCAATACAGACAATTGCACAAATACCAGAGAAGCCACTTGGGTGTCACTGGGAGCAAACTGGAACTGAGAGCTTAGAAGTGACTAATAACCTTCGCTTTTACCTGACCCCAAATATTTCTAGCCATTGGGAGCATAATTTCATGGATCAACTCCTAGTTTAGACCATGTGTATATATTTCAGAATCCACTAATGACTGGAATACACTTTGCAGTGCTGCAGTGTTGAGTGTAGTGTAACAGATGTTAGAATGCCAAATCTATTCCAATTTATACTGAAGCAAAGGTTGTTGCTCATTCCTCTCCTCTTGGCAAGAAGTTGCATGTTAAGACAAATAAGTGATATAATCTGATTACCAGGATTGCATTGGCTTTCAGGAGTGATGAATACACGGGAAAAAAATATCTCTTGTGTATGGAAATAAGTGCAGAATGAGAACCTAGTTGCCTTTTTTGTTGGAATGAATTAAAAATAGCTGCACGGCTATCGCAGCAGTGTCACGCTTGTTATGTTAATTTAAGACAAAGATAAAATTCATTGTTTCAAACCACAAAAAAAAAAAATTACATTTAGCAAATATGAGGTACTAAAGGGAGTTTTAAAGAAAGGAGGACTGTTTTCCTACTGAAAGAAGGACAGTTTTGGTTCTACCAACCAGGATCCTATGGGATTTTTGAGGGTATGCATCTTGCTGAGGCATTGCACTTTTAACTAGCAGAGGACTAAAATGACATAGACTTGCTGATCCATGCTTAATTCCGGAAAATTCATTAACTGTCTACTCTTTGCTAGAAATCTCCAGAATTAATGTGTTTTACATGCACAGGTAAAGACAGGAGATCAAGAAGCTGTTAAAAGGGCTGAGTACATTTGTGACAAAGCATAGACATTGATAATTTGGGAGCAATCAAGACTGAAAGATTTACAAACAGAACGTGTGAACAGTAGGGTACATGGCTGTGGATGCTGAAATCTGCTTGAGAAACTGCCCTAGGAAAGTGCTAAAAAGATGTACCATTTTATCCCTATTTGGAAGAGGTGTCAAAAGTGCTCATCTGTTGCATACAATTTTAGGTAGAGCTGGGTAACAAAATACCTCTCAAGGGTTTTCTTTGATGTCAAATTTGATTTTGGCCTAAACTATGCTTTTGTTCTTTTCAACGCTTTCTTACAAGAACATATCTATGTTTACAAATCATTAGCCAAAAACCTAGAACATGTAGACAAGCATTTCATTCAAACCTAACTTTTTCAAGTCTTATTTTCTCATGGAACTCTGCATTACTTTGTAAGTTTCTGATGACAAGAATATATACTTTTATTCATAGTTAAAAGCATCCATAGGGGAAAAAAACCACCAAGAAAACCATATTTCAACCTCCTGCAATGTTGTAGAGCTTGGAAGCTAAAGAACTCACTGAGGAGCTTTGCCTTGATCTGATCAATGTGTTTGTGGGGCGCAATGGTTGTGGGAGCTTTTAAAGGCTTGGTGTGTGGGGGAGCTGCCAGGCTGTGTCAGTAGACTGGGTGTGCCTGTGCTGCTGAGCTGTGAAAAAATCAGCATCTTCTCAGGACGCTGTTTCAGACCTTCTGCATCACTGACACTCCAGTCTAGGCAGCACTCTCTAGGGAAATGTGCATAAACGTTCCCCTTTGGACTTCTTCATCATAACCAAGACACTGAAAGACACCAAGAGACAAGATGCTATGGTCTTTGCCTCCTTTTCTGTCTTCCTTTTTGCTTTTTTTTCATAGAATAGCTTTGGTAGGACTAACAGTGCCAGGTCAGGATATGGGGATTTTATATGGCTGCTACAATCATCTTGCTATCAAGGGGCTTGATTTGAGAGCCTCCTGACTCGACTCATCCACAAATTTAAAAGTCTGCAATCAGACCCAAGTAAGACTTATTTGCAAAGCTCAGGATACAGAGGCTTTTGGTACTGTTGAATGTCCTGTGTTGAATGTCCTTGAGGCTTGCAAAGATATGGCTGGGTATATGGAGCTCATGTTACCCTATTCCTTCCACGGGTTTTCAGGATCGAGACTGTGAAAGACTGCTTGGGAGGCAGAGAAGGGCTGGTTGGAAGACCAGGTTTCATTTCCCAAGGTCTTGGCACTGAACTTCAGCCAGGGGAATGTTCTCTGTATCAATTAGATTGTTTTGATTACTGTGTCTGGGCTTTATTCTTCGAGGTTTTCCAACAATTTGTTTTTCCTGAGCCAGTCTTGTCGAGAGCAGTAAGAGGGCAAGGTGCGCACCGCAGTTACGATTTAACAAATCTGTGTGCTGCAGTTGGAATATAGGTACCTCTCTGTGTCTTGTAGTGGTGCATGGAGTATGTTTTCTGCATGTACACTTGCCTGACAGCCTGTGGCATGTCTGCAAGAGCTGCAGGGTGAGTCTCGAGCACCTGGGAGGGAACTCAGAGCTTCATGCCTGATGTGATGTGTTTGCGGTTTCTGCCAACAGCCTGTGGTGAACCACAACACACAGAGGGCCCGTCCACTGCTATACCCATCCCTTCCTGCCTTCCAGCGTGCTGATGGCTGCCTGGCATCACACCTGGGTAAAGGCAGTCCTCCTGTAACCTGTGCCAAGGTTGGAAAACCCAGCTCTAGAACAGCTTGTTAGTGTTAGCTTACTGCTCCAAACAAGTAGGTTGGTGTGGTTCCAGGCAACTCCAACCTGCTGAGAGTAGCAAAACATTGCTGTGGATAGGCAAATGTAAAAAAGAGTTGGTAGGCCTTGTTCTCATTAAGCTCTTACATGCCTATAGACATTTAGGCCCATTTCCATCAGTTCTCTCACCAGAACCATTAAGGAGCAACAAAGGAATTACCCTTCTATTAGAATTTGGCCGTGCTGACCGAGAGCATGGACAGAAGTCATTTTGGTAAAGCCTTCCTAGATTATCTCTGATAGTCAAGGAAGATAGTCAAGGTTTGAGGATGAATGGAACAATCTTGCAAACTGCTGAACACCTTCCAGAAAGGCTCAGCATTCATCTTCCATTGGTGGCTCTGAGAAGGCTCGAGTGTTTTCAGGAGATACTCAGCAGCTTGTAGAATTAGGCACAGAAGAGGGCTGTCTGTCAGTCTGGTCTTGTCCTCAAGCAACAAAATTGTTAAAAGAGAATAGAGTGCGTCTGATTCTTCCTGTTTCCATTTGTAGATATAGATATATGTATGTTCAAATGATTTTATGAGTCTGATTGTGAGTGGCAGCTGAGAAACACTCAAATGCCTGGATTTTAATGCAGTTACTTCATCAGGAGAGTGAAAGAAGAAGTAATGAAGCCTGTAAAAAGGGAATGTCTCTGCTTTTTGTTTTGCTTCATAAATATTCATGAACACCCCCTCTCCTTTCTTTGCCCTTTGACTGGATCTATTAACTGGGAGCCATTAGCTGTGGATGAGGCTTGAACCTCATAAAACATTTGGTGGTCATCAGACACATTATTGGAGGAATTTGCAGACACAGATACTCTTGACATTCACATCTGTTCCATCTAATTATTCCTAAATTGAAATGGTAAGCCCCTCTTTGTGACCATGCAGTATATTTCTGTGGAGTTGATTGCATTATTAGAAGCAGGAGTTTACAACTTCAGCCAGGGAATGAGCGAGACCCTGATGAAATTTCGGTTTTTCTTTACAGTACTCTTAGGAATGTCAAATAACTTGGAGAGACTGTAAATGATGCACGTGCAAACCTACATGCTATGCAAAAATGCATCATTCTTATGTGAATATTTGATTGGGAAGGTCAGAAGGCAATAGAAGAAGTAGAGAGATTATTCATTGTGTGAATAAGGGATGAGTACCCCTCAATCATTCACAGGTAGTAGAAAGCGTTTTTCTGTCAGGATTGAGTATGCCATGGGGAAGGTCTAGGCTTTGAAGTAGCTTCATGCTTGGAGATTCCCAAGGAGATATGCCAGGCAGTGCAGTCTTCACTGCCTTGGTGCAGCCCAGGAGCCCTATCAGAGGAGACTTAGGGTTCCATGTTTTGCATGACCAAGTAGTCATGACAAGGACAGGGACACAGCCATAAGCATTTTAGCTTTTTGGAACTCTAGTGGGAAAAAGCAGCTGTTCAAATCGCTGTTTTCTCCCTTTTTTCCTTTGCCCCACTACCCTTGTCTCCACCCATTTCAGTGGGTTTATTTTAGCTCTTTTTTTTTTTATTTTATTTTTTTTATTTTTACTTTCGGCTTGTCTCTCTGGCCTGATAAGTAATACCTGCTGTAAAGATTGCTTTTGGAAGGTAAATACCTGTCCAGCAGGAACCAGGTGAAATTAGCTGTGAATTCATTTCACAAAGAACACCAGATGACTGGTAAATTTTTTATCAGCTCCTTACTAGAGAAGAAACATTAAATTAGAGGTGAATGTTTTTTTTAAATGGCATGTTATTTTACCCTGCTCTCACTTTCTCTGCATCTGTTCTTTGCTTCGTCCCCAGACTATGGGGACGGATCTTCAAATTCAGACGTGTCATCCCATAATGTCAAGAATAGGTAGAAAATTATGTTATTCTTTGTTTTGATTTGGAGATTTAAGGATGGAGCAATAAAATGACCAGCTACTTTCCTGAAAGGAGTATCCAGTCCATGTCTCATTGAAGAAAAAAAAAAAAGAAAAAAAATTGTTTATTTATTGCAATTATTTACAGACTGCCGATTCACTGCCATGTTTTAAATTTTATTCTCCACGCACGCACTCACCCACCCACCACACTGCAAATACGTTATAGAAAAGCTGCAAATTACAGGATGTCTAATTAGAAAGCTTTGAGGAAAAGATGACAAAGAATCATTCACCATGGAGACAGAACTTGCTTGCTGGTTTATAGCCAGCTAAACAATGCCGGGGACTCTGATAAGCTATTCCTGGGGAGAGTAGGAGTTAGCCTGTGTGAAAAGCAGGGAGCTGGTACACAGCATGTTGTGGAAGAGCAGAGCCCTCTTCTCTTAAAGTGGGACCAGAGACAAGGATGCAAGAGTCAGAGTAGTGTAAATAGACTGGCTACATCTTAGATCTGTTTTATAAGCTAATATAATGCCTGATTCAGACCTCTTAAGACAGTAGAAAACCAGTCTTTGCTTTCAGTGACTGTTGTTAGGTCACAAGCAAAACAAATGCGTAGTTTCTCTATAGACCTGGTCATCAGAGATGATCTGGAGACAGCACATCTGAATCTCACTTACAAGAGTACTAGATTGTTACAGTGCACGGATTGGAGGATTTTTTTAACTTCAGCTGCAAAATCCAAACGTTTGTTCTCAATTTGTATTGTCTCTGCCCTGTGGAATTGGCCAGAAAAAGGATATTTGGTTCAGGGCTATTTTTACATGTGAGATGTTTGTCACTAGCAGAAAATTTGGCATGATAGGCAGCCTGTGCGTAAGGCAGTCTGGGGACAAGAATAGCAGAAAGCGCTGCAGATGGAGACTGAGGTTCACTGTTGAGAGCGATCTGTTATTGCATGTGGGCAAATTGCGCGGTGCACGACTGGGGAGGGCGTGCATCATTAAGCCTCCCTACCCATTTCAGGGCTGTGCCGTTCTGCGAAGGCTCCAGAGTGTTTTCAGCAGAAGGGGTTCTGAACTCCTTCGCATTCCTTGCATTTCAAGAGCTCTGTAGTAACTCCTGTTGCAGCTTGGAGGGCTGTGGGTGCGCGTGTTGCCATCACCATGGGATGTCCTGCGTGGCAACCTTACGCCCAGTGCAGCATCCCAGCAGCTCTGCACACGAGGTGTCAGAGCCACCACAGACGCTCTGCTCCCCTCAGAGACGGGGGAGGCAGGGAGACTTTTACTACCACTTTGATTTAGACTGTGTTCCAGCTAACCACCAGTCTGATCAACCAAGACCTGCCTTGCTGACAGAGCCCCTAAATCAACCAAGCCCAAAAAAAAAGAATCAAATGTTTCCAAGACTATACCTGCATTACAGAGAGAGGGAGCAAAATTGTCAGCAAATCTGACAAAACTCCTCCTGTGAAAACATTTGGGGTCTATATTAGGACCTCTCTGCTCAAAGTACGTCTGCCTCTTTAGAAGTATGTTTTAATTTGTTTTTGGAAACAAGTGATCACGAAGCTTTAACTGAGTGAAATCAGGAGTCACTCAGGGTTAGTTAAAAGGATTTTTATGAGAACTAGATGAAATTTGCGTTCTGTTTTAAATAGGGGATGTACATCAGGTTAGCTGAAGGAATAAGTTGAATGCATTTGCAAAAAAGAGAAAACAATCCAGGATATTTTTCCATTTTGGATTGTTGAACAAGCATCATTAACATACAAAAGACCAGGTTTGATAAAATCTACACTCAATTTTTCATTTCAAATGCTTGTACCCCTGCATTGCTTGTTCCTGGCAACCACAGAGAAAATTTTACTCAGTATAGCAATAAGCTTTAGAGAAATATTTTGTCATTAACACATACACAAATATTTCAACTTATGTAAATGAAACTAGGGGAGTGATGTTCCTTGATCGCTGGGACCTCCTCATGACAATGTGAGAGAAACCTAGTAGAACTGAGATATTCACATTTCTCAAGAAATCTTTGCTGATAGGTGTCACGCAGGGGAAAAAGGACGACTTCTTTCAACATACCAAGGCAAAGCTTCAGCTGACTTTGCTTCTGGCTTTTGTTGCAGAGCTTCATTGGTCATAAGAGGGAAACAGTTGGCAGAGGTCACTAAGAAATTCTCAGCAGCATATGCAAAATGGGATATTTTCCTTCCCCAAAATCTGAATGTTAATTTATGTCTGTGTGTATTGCTGAGTTTTCCTATGTTTTTGAGCTTTTGGATATTCAGAAGTCAAAGCCTGCACAAAGTCTGTGTGAACTGTACTTGTTGAGACTCCTACATGTGACCTTCACATACCTGTATTCGGTGGTTCCTGATACACCTTCAGAGTGGGATTCACTGAGGTTATGCAATTTAGAGCAGCCAGTATGGAATAAGTGATCAAAGAAACTGATCTTGAAAGTAAAACTTTCCATCTGGGCTGTGTGTTCATGAGGAGACTGCAGGAGGGCTAAAGCAAAGCCCCAGTTGCTGGTGGTAGTCTCTACGTTGGCATTTCAAGCACAGGAGGGGTGGAATTGCATTTGACAAGGGTGCCACATTTGACAAATGACAGTATGTACATACTGAGATGGAAGATAAAACAATGAAAAAATAAGGGTTTAAATACCAAAAAATTTGGTTTTATACAGAACTACAGTCTAAAAGCTGTGAGGAAAAAATGGAAAAAATCTATGTGATTAGGGTGTCCTATGAACAGAGGTCTTGGATGCTTGTAGCTACAAAGCAGTAGTGTGTGATGCAACTCTGTCAGTGCTTTTTGGTCAGGAAGTCTCTCCAGGACAACTAGTCCTACCATCAAATCAATGGCAACAGGAATCTGCTGAGCTGATTAAGATATGGGCTTTCTTTTCAGCACCTCTTCCTTTCCTGAAAACCCTTCAGACGTTGGTAAGAGAGAGCCTATTGAAGCTGTGTAGGCAGGATGCTGCTCCCTCCTCAGGTCAAACCTCAACTCACCCTAGGACTGGGAGGCCACTGTCAGAGAAGTCTTTAGACTGAAATTTCTCCCACTCCAAGCTCCCAACAGATTAAAAATTTGCTGTGGGTTTGTCCGCGTTCCTGGTTGGGTTAGTATTCTTCCGCAGTATTCTGTAGAAGAAAAACACTTGGAGCCAGGTAATTAAACATGTCAGCTCTTTATCCAGGAGAGTATTATATTAAATTATGTACAGTAAATATTTTTGGAAGGTAGAATTCTAAAGAGAACTTATTGATTTATGGCAAGGGGCCAAGCTGCTGATGGGTTTGGCAGACGTGTTCAGCATCCAGGGCGAGCCTGAGTACAGTGCGTGCTCAGGAGCCACAGCGAGCCAGGCACACCGGCACGGAGGGAGACGGCTCCGCGCTCTGTAACTCTCCCTGCTTTTCCCAAGTACACAGAAAAATTGTGAGCACCCCTCGGCTTTTTGTACGCCTGTTGAATCGATAATGGCGACGCAGGAACGCTTCATCAGCACTCCTGTCTCAGCTGTTCTTGTAAATGGCAACATTAGCGGGACTACCCGGCCATAGCAAGCGAGGGTGGCGGTGAGGTGAGGGCGGAGAAATGTGTCAGCAATATGGATGGCCTTGCCAGTGCTGTCAAGGACTGGAGGCAATAAACGGGCAACTAGAGACGTCATTTCAGCTCCCCAGGGAGAGCAGGGTCAGGCGTTCATTTATCTCTTTATTCCAGGGGGGAATGCTTCATGTGAGCCAATCCATGGTGCACTTCCGTATGTTGCCCTCTGTGAAGGCTGATAGGTGTACTTGGCTTTTTGATGTGTTTGGGCTCTCAGTGCTCCTTAAAAATGCTTTGCATCTCTGTGAATGGTCAGATGTGCCTGGTGGTCATCTGCAGTATGAGTAGGCAGTAAGCTGGGGAAATTCAAGTTTTATTAGCAGAGAAGAGGTTAGATAACCTGAAGAGTTTTTTTTTTGTTTGTAATATCTTTCTTTTAGTCCCTGGGGACGGTTTGCACGTGTGTGTTTTAGCAAAAAGGGCACAGAATCCTTGCATGGCATTATCGGAATGTAACGCTACATCTGCACATGGGTGCAGTGTGCATGGTATGATGCTAACTCACCTTACAGCTGTGGGATCACAACTCAGTGTACTCTAGGGGTGCGTGGGGGTGATTAGGCAGGAGTGCAAATATGTTATTGAATAAGCATGTCTAACATTTGCTGTCGTGTTTAGTGGTTGTTCGTGTGAGAAATGCCCAAGTCTGTGCTTGTAAGTGTCTGAGTTATAGGTAAAATTTCTGCATGTAAGATAAGCATATTTACACCACGTGTTGTGTACATGTGTGCCTTTGTGTGTTCTTGTTTCTCAAAGGTACGTGCTTAGGCACTGCTGTATATTGTGGAGTTATAAAAGATATCATGTGTACAGGTGCATTTTCAATGTAAAATACAGAGACATATATTTTCCTAAGGTCATTTTCATTTTCTTTTCTGCTGGGAAGTTGATAATGTTTGTGATAGATTCTCAAAGGAAGAGAAAGATCCGGTGTAGTACAGTGTAGGGTATTATGTTCTCTGCAGGGAGCTATCACTTCATTATTTAAAGATGGCTCTTCATTTTGCAGTATAAGGTCATTTCATGTCTAAGTGATGAAAGTCCATTTCACTCATAAAGATTTTAATTTAAAGTGCCCAGTGCCTCTCTTCAGCAGGAAAAGAGATGTCATTGGATCTTTTTGTAGCTATCATAAGGAAAAAAAATTAACCTGGACAAGCAAAACATCTTCTATAGTGCCCTTTTGTGGATATCATGTGTCTCCAAGGGGACTCTTCTCCACTTGGTATATTCAGAGATCTGGTGCAAAGAAACGTCCTATTCTTTACACAACATTTTTTATTTTGCCAGAAGTAAGGTGGAGTTTCACAAAGACGCGCTTTTGAAGAGTGTGACAGTATTACCTGCTTGTGGTTGAAAAAATGAGCAAAAGCAAATTAGGCTTGAAAGGTAATGACTGCAAATTTGTAGCACATTTCACCTATGTGAATAAATGACACCTGAATATGCAATCAGTTCAAAGTTTGGATGCCCAAATACCAGTTTGCAGCAGCGAAGGAACATGCATGAGAATTCTGCAGTTTGGAGTACAACATGAAATTTTCCTCTGGTAAAGTTTGCCTTGAAGAGCATGTCCAATTCTCCCATCCTGTGGCACAAGAGAATACGATTTACTGAGTATCTTTTTCCAAAATAATTGCTGAAATCCGTTCCGCAGTTTGACTGAACGTTCTTGGATGCTGCCAAACAACCCAGATAAGATTTGCGTTTCCACTCTCCCTCTTCCACAGCACAGTAGGCGAATGAGTCTTGAGGTCATATTTAATCTTTTGACTTCACTGGAGTCATGCCAGGTTAGGCCAGCTGTGAAAATTTGGCCCCACGTCACTAGTGAGAGCTCTGTCACAGGAGCTCCAACCTTGCAGTGGTCTTCTTGACACTGCTGGCACTTCTCTGATGCAAAAAAAGCATAAGAAAAATTTTGGTTATGATGCAGTTAAACCCTCTTTAATTTGAAAGTGATTATAATCAGTGGAGAAAATCCTCTTAATTAGGCAATTATATACTCCACTTCTCTTCCAGCCTCTCTCTCTCTTTGCTCTCAACCTTGTTTTCTACTTTAGAAATCAGAAGAAAAGACATATTATTCTTGGCTTCTAGTTCTAATTCATCTCCTGGGTCAAGCTCATTCCAGTCAGTGCACCTCTCTCTTCAGCAGCAGGACGATTTAAAACCTCCACCACACCACTGTGATTATTTAAAAGCAAAAGGTGACAATGTGTGTGTTTGTGTGCATTCCTGTCTTTCAGCACACCCTCTCAGGACAACTCAAGTGTCTCTTGCAATCAAACCTTCCCAGATAAATTGACATCTGTTTCCATTACGGCTCGAGGATGCCTATGAGCCAAAGCTTTACTGACCAAACACCCAAGGCTTTCCTGTCCTGGAGGTTATTAGGTGGTATGCCACATGTCAGTCAAAATCCACACTCGTGAAAAGGTGTACCCCAGCGTAGCGTGCACAAATGTAGCTGAATAGAGAAGGAATAATGCTCTGTCAGCTCATCACAATCCTTCTTATCCTTCATGTCCCCTTTCATCCCACCTTGGCATTGTTTGATATTGGTTGTCTGGAGAAACAAAGCTCTGTTTTACTTTCTCTGGCAGTACCACTGCCCTTACCCAAAACCTGAAAACTTAAGCTCTAGCTCTGGGCTTGTCTGTCTTTGGTGCTGTGAAGGTACCTCCGGAGCTTCATGCAGTGACCTCTGGACTAAGAAAAGACAGGCACATTTAAGGTTTTCCCAAAATGTTCTCACAGTCTCTGCCATGAGGGTTGCTTGTAAAGCAGAGACCAGGTGGGTAATCAGAGTCAGCAGTTATGCATGTTTGTTAGAGAAACAGGCCATCAAGGCAGTACTTAAGGGGAGATTAAAGTATATCATCAATATAAATAGGTTCAAGGTTGAAAAGAGAGAAGGGAGGGGAGCGGGGAGAGTCTGTAATAGCTCAGCATTAAGGTTGTCAACCCTTCCCCATGCCAGAAGTGGGATGACGCACAGAAGTGGAACAGGAGTGGGTCGGGTAAGTGGAGATGGAGAGGAGGCAAGAGGGAGGAAGGTGAAAGCAAAGGAAGGCTACATGGGACTGTGGAAGTAGAGTAGGAGGGGTTTTGACATGTGAAAACAAGTTTTGGAGCAGGTGGAATGAGGAGGAATGGAGCAAGAGTGGGTAGGCCACAGCCACGTAAAGGCCACATTCATGCTTCTGACAGTTTTCTTCTCCTTTTGGTGTGGGAAAGCAGTGTCCTCTCTGAGGCACATCTGGAGATAATAAGAGGACAGAGAGAGGCAACTGGTGGCAACAGAGGGCAGGAGACATTTCAGAAGCATTAAAACACTTTGCTCTCCACCAAGGAACCAGACGCCAGGATGCCGACAGGTACCACACTTTTTGGCAGCAGAGCCTCACAGCCTCATGTGTGTTGACAGCGTTAAAATATTTGTTTCACGGTTTTTAGTCTCCCGCTGCCCAGGGGTGGTTCCCCATCATGTGGATGGGTGACAGTTAGTTGGCCTGAGGCACTCCCACAGCAGCAACACCAGTTCCTCCTGCCCATCCCTGCCATGGAAGCAAGGATCGAGGGTGGGACAGAAAACAGTTTGGCCTTGGAGCCAGGGCAGACCTGGACACATCATCTCACTCCAGCCTTCTCTGTAACACCAACTCAAAATGTGCAACAGGCTTTGGTAGGGATGAAGAGGGCTGGTGAGTTTGTAAAAGGCAAGGGGTAGAGGAGCAAGGGTGCAATTTATCCACCCTCCTCCATCCCAGGACTCTTTCAGATAAGGCAAGATGTTGAACAGCACAGTGTGATATGTTTTGGATATAGAACTAATGTTGTTCCCTTATATTTAGATTCATGAGTGCCCTGTGGTAACAGAGGTGCTCAGAAAACACAGAGCCATTTAGCAATTTATCTTTATGTCTCTGCAGCCTTACACAAAGCTTATTGTCAAACCCAAAGAAATCAGAAAAAAAGAACTGGGAGAATTTTTACCTTCAGATAGAATATTCAATGTAACTGGTTCATTTCTGTCACCAAACTGATTCTGATTATGGCTAATACTTTCTTTCTGACTATTGTACATGTAGTGTGGGACTTTTCTCTCAGTGAAGGTTGCTGCTGTCTGCTGCACCGCTGACTTGTCCCTGGAATAGTTTTTCTGGTGGTGCTCTTGCTCTTTACTAGATGTCTGAAACATTATGAGTAGAAGAAATACAGAGGCAGAATAGAGAGTAACAAATTTTTCTTGTCAATTTAGACAATGTCAATTGAGCTACCTTGGTTTTCAAAGATATCTAAGTAACAAGGCAACAAATAATAATGCAGCAATTATTAATGGCTCAGCAGGGCACTCCCTGCTTTCACTTCATAAATGCAGTGCGAGGGCTGCTTGGGCAGCCCTCCCACAGTGTGTCTCATGGCATGTGTGTCCAGCAGCTGGGCTGGAGCCCCCTGTCCCAGCCTGGCTTTCCATTGGCATGTCTGTTCCACAAATATCCCGACTTTTCGGGCAATATGGCTGATCCGGCTGTCTGGGGAGATGCCTGAAAAGAACACACATTTCTCTCCATCGTTTTCTGAAGAAAAACAAGTGTGGTAGGTCAGCCCCAGCCCCAATTCACCAAAAAGAACAAAACAATCGGAAAACAGGATGGCAGGGGAAAGGAAGAGGAAAGGCAGCACGTTTTCTTGCTTCCCTGAAAGCAGGGGCTGCTTTTGACCCCTGGTTGAATTTGTCTGTGTTGGAGCCAGCAAGAGAAGGATGCTTCTGCCGGGCTGCTGTTGCCATGGAGACCAGCAGAGACAAGAGAGGCAAAAGACTGCCAGAGACGACTTCTGAATTAAAAACAGGGTATTCCTGCCGTTCACACTCCTGTATCCCAATTCCCACTGCTTTCTGCTTTTCGCGGGATGTGGGTGTAGTAGCTTTGATGGAAGGAGGAGGCAGCTCTTTACTTCTCTCATAGAATGGATATTTTCACATCTTTCACAACCCAACAAAACAAATACAGCTTTTTTTTTTTTTTTTTTTTTTTTTTTTTTTTTTTGGTCTCACACTTGGTCAGAGAAAAAAGAAAGAAAGAAAAAGAAAAAAACCTTCTAAAAATAATGAAAAGACTATGCAAAATTGCTCTTCCCACCCCCAAAACTCTCCACCCCCATGGAGACTAAAAGGAAGTATCATTGTTTTAATTTGAACTATCACTTTCAGCTCCAGTAGGTGGGTGGAGGTGGGTGAGAACTGAATTTCTAATTTCTCTCACTTCCATCAAAAATGAGTGTGTGGATCAGGTGCTGACAAAGTCTATTACCTGCCTCTTCCTGTCGGATGTGTTTGGGGGTAGAGGAGGGAGGCGGAACATCCTTTATCTCTAGATTTCTGATTATTCTAGAGGTGTGTGGTTTATTTTGTTTGTTTGGGGTTGTTTGGGGTTTTTTTCAGCCACAGGTATTTTACATGTATACTTCTTCTATTTTGTGCTGTCAGGGTAAGGAGGAACTAGGAGTTGAAAAAAAAAAAAAAAAACCAAAGGGCAAAGTGACCTTTCAGTGTTCTGTGCAAAGGATTTTTTATTTTTCCATTTAGGCTTCTCTACTGTTAGATCTTGCTATATTTACTCTTTTGCCACAGAATATCCCAGGTTGGTTTTTGATGCTTGAATGCCACAGGTGGGTGCAGAGACTCAGTTACTGATTTGTGACCAGGGTCCCCCCAAATACCGCACTCTGCCATCATTTCTTCAGTATGCAGCATCCTGTAGGAAAGGGCTTTTAGTTTCAGCCTTCGGCCCTCCTGAAGCTGCACTCTGCTGAGACCCAGGCCCACACTCCCCACCCACAACTTCAGCCAAATGTGTCCTCCAAACCTGCTTCTCCTGTTCTGCTCTGCACACTTACACACCTCTGAATGGATATTTCAAGTAGCTGATTGGTAGCATAAAAAGTAAATTCGGCATTAATGCACATTTTTTTAATCACTGTGTAGGCCCTGGATCTAAAAGGTCAAGGGGGCAATAAAATTTCTGTACAAGAAGGTGAAATAGAGAAGGTCAGAAACATAAGTAGTCAAAGTTTTGCTCTGTTTTACCATTCCCTCGAATGACTCTAATTTTCCATTTTCACCATTTCTGATGGGACTAGCTCTAGCCCTGACAAAATACTCTGTTTGGGTTGAGGAAAGATTTCCTTAATCTGTTTGGGATTTTTGTTTTTGTATTCCCTAATTGCCTTTTCCTTTGCCTTTCCCTGGGAACCCCAGTCCCAACCTTCTCTCTGAAAACTCTCTGTGGCAGTTGGTGGTGGGGAGATAATCAGAGCTGGTGACATTTGGTATCTAATCCTCCCCAAGGCCTTCTTCTGAGCTTCACAGTCCAGTAGCAGTTGAGAACATTTGTTAGCTCCCAGGCTTGGGGCCCAAGCAGGAAATAAGTATTTTTACAAGATAGAGAGAATTTGTTATTGACATCTGTTCTTATTTTAATGAGGAGAATTAGAAAAGAGGAGGACTGGTTTCACAAGGAATTAAGGTTCCCTTTTCTCCAGCAGGAGACCCTGTTACAAGTTCTTCCAAAGGCACAGATGAGTCTTTAGTAAAGAAAAAGGAAATCATTTTCCACACCAATAAAAATCCACAGAGCAGTTAAGCACTGCTCCCCTCGCCACCCCACTCTCCTGCCTCCCCTTCTGCCTAGATTAGTCAGTAATTCCTCCTGAGAGAAATGAGCAGTTTTCCTCTCTGGTGAATCACAGGTATAATTTCTCCACCTTGACTCACTCACTCCCAGGTCTTTCACTGGCTTCTTCACAGAGGTCCTTCTATAACTGTTTCTCTGTAATAAAGACTGACCGAGGAGTGAGATTGATGTCTGATGTGAAAATTCAATCGCCGGCCTTTGATGATCTATTAAATCATGCCTGTGATGTCTTCTGATCTGCCTCTTGCTGGAAAGAGCCCTTGCAGCAGTGGAATTGCTTGCTGCCTCCATTAGTTTGTAAATAACCTGTACATTTGGAGGTCAGTTTGGCATGAAGTTCTCTGGCTCAGCAGGTGGCCCGCACCACTGAGCCCATTCGATTTTTGGTTTTTGAAGGCTCTAAGTCAGAAAGAATAATTGATAGAAGACTTTGAAAAAAAGTTTCTCTCCGTCTTTTTGTCCTTCCAAATGGGAAGTGGGGGGAGAAATGAGTCCCTGCTCCCTGTCCTTGCACTTTCACTTGCCTTTTTTTGGCTCTGTTTCTCCTATTCATTTCCTTTCTGTAGAACGAGGCATATTTTTTTTGCAAAAAAAGTATCACCCAAAGAGAGGCTACTGGACTGTATTCATAACTGTGAGATAAATGCCTTTGGGTAGCAGCTCTGGAACAGATACCCTTCCAGTGCTGATGAGTTTGAAAGCAAGGAACACACTGTGCTGATTTTTTCCCTTTTCAAGAGAGAAATTCCACCTTTGCTTCAATGTCATTTTTACTCCTCTCTTGCACTTCTGATAGAAGTCTGGACTTGGATTTGCATGTTGGTGGGTGCTGCTTGGGGTCTGTCAGCATGGATGGAGCAGTCTGGGAAATGTCCCGTTTCCCTGGGTGAGTTCAGTGGCTGAGAGAGCCCAGCCTTGCCTCTGTTGCCACTTGATGCACTGTGAATATGTAGGAGGGTGTTTCCTGGCTTGATGGTTATCCATGGTTTGGATGTAGGGGTAGCCTGAGCCCAGAAAGGTTTTTAAATGAGGCACAGTGCTGTGTGTGTGAAGCTGCTTTACATCCAGGGCCACATCATCTCCACTAAGAGTGCAATGCCTTGGGTCTGTGGGGTGTTCTTGTATTTGGGGATAGTGGGGAAGAGTACAGGGGCAGGAGAGGGATTCTGCATGGAGCAGTTGTGGATGCAGCTGGTTTTAGAAGCTCCAGCCTCAATCCACGGGGCTCCACAGGCAGCCAATGCTTGCAGGTGTGCAGAGTCTCTGTCTGGGACAACCCAACCTGCCTCCTGTTACTTCTAATTGTAGAACACTGACTGTATTAAATTTCTGTGAGGGATCATAGACATGGAATGGCCTCATCACCAGTTAGGGATGAAAGGCATTTCTTCTATGGCAAGTACATCATGACTGTATTTGGTTCTCATTAAATTGGTAAGGGAACAGAGGTGATACCACTGATATGCTGCCATGTGGTGGACACATGAAGGACCTATGGAAAATACTTACATCTGCCAGGCAATTTCACTTGCAGTAACTGCTTCTGTGCTCCACTCCTAGGTCTTGAGGAGAAGTTGCCATTCACAATGGATAAGGATGTGAGATGTATTGACGGGTTTTTTCATCTGAGAAATAAATTATCAAAAGCACTGTGCTCAGTTAAAATGTGAATTCAGGTTCCCAGAGGACAGTGTCCTGACTCACGGGGTTATCGCTTTTTTGTAAAATAGCTGTTGATGAAAATTCTCCACTAAAATCTATCTGTCTTCAAAGAAATATAGTTTTCAACTTGTATTGAAACACTTAACATGTCAAGTAAATAGCTTGTATTGAATGGAAAATAGTCAGATGCTGGGTTTTAGTGGTTATGTTGTGCCATGAGAAATAACTTCCTTTCCACTTGTGATGCCTCCTGAAATACTATTAGAAATATGGAAACCCCTGTGGCATTAATCCTGAAGATTTGAAAATGGCTGTACTGCAAAGTGAAAATGGTAAACTTATAGGATCCTCCATGGGGTTAGAAAAGCCCTTTGTCTATACAGTATCTGGTTTGTTTAGTCTTTCTGAACAAAATGTTGCTAAGATGAATTTTAAAACTATGCATTATGGACTTGCATCAGTGCAAACAGGACAAGATTTGCTCTGCTATTTCCATCCACCTCCTTCTTTCACTGTGTTGCCAATTAGGACTAATTATAAGGACTGACTCACCACTCCATTACTGCTCAGGTTTTATGCCACTGTAGCTGCCACTGAAATGAATCAGTCTGTGTGGCTGCATTTGCCCTGCCCTTTTTCTTCTGCCTCCTACTCAGCTCTTTTCTTATTACTTCTCAGATGCCCCATGCCTTCCTTCCCTCTTTTCACCAAACTCACTGCCCCATTCAGCTCTCTGAGCTTGGTCTTCTCTGTTTGCCTTTGTTTTGCGAAGCCCTTTTCCCTGTTAGTGCTGCCTACCACTCTTTGCAGGCATTTAGCGTTTCACTGCTTCCTCTGGGTTGCAGTTGTTTTTCATTTGTCATTATTTTTGCAAGGCTATCATAAAGGTCATTTTTCAGACTCTAGGAGAGAGCTGTGCAGGCAATTGGATGGAAATCACCCAGCTTGGGTCGGTCCCTACTGAGCCCCCATCGCAGGGCAAGACAGAGAGGTCTCACAGTGGGAAGCTGAAAACTTTTCTTATTTCACACTCAGTCTTTCAGCATATTTTCAAAGAGCCTTACCTTGCATAGCCTCCTCTCATGTTTCCTTTTGATATCCTCCCTTCCCACCTCATATTTTATTCTCCCTTCATATCAAGGCTGTGTGTGGTGCCAGCTCATTCTGAGCTGTCACTGCAGTAGCTGGAGAGCTGACGCCACAGGCCAGTATTTGCTGTTCTGACTGTGGATTTTAGGTAACAGAGGTATGTTAACAATATTGGGTAGTAGGCCTGCTGCCAGTCTGTGAGATGCAGTTTCTTAAGGAAGCTTCTCAAGTGGGCTCAGGCTGTCCTCAGGACAGCTGAAGAAAGGAGCAGGACAGACTGCCTTTTGCCTTGGGTCTTTTGGGGGCTAACTGTTAGGGTTGCAAGATGCATGGGCAAACTGTAGCTGCTCGTGGTTTCTTTGGCAAAGTCAAACCAGGAAAATGGTGTATTTCAGTTACATAAACGCGAGGCAGGAGGAAAGCAGGGAAGGCAACACGAAGGTGACTTTGTATCGCCTACCCACCAGCTTAGAAAGCACATGGTATTATGTTCTCATCCAAACACTTAGAGTGAAAATGGCATTCAGCCTCTTGTGACGCATCTTCCATTGTGGCCCACTCGAGCTGGACTACAGTAGGACTTGTTATTAATCTTGGACTAGGTGTAATTCACATCAACCTTTTCTCAGCTACTGCACTACAGGTCTTCTGAGTTTCCTTCACAACTGCAAACTGTATTTTAATATAAAGAGAGTTGTTTGTGCACTCCTCCTTCTAATTTACTGTCCTGCACAAACTCCCCCAGATGTTGAAAAACACACTATGTCCCTGTGACAGCAGCAGCAACTGCCTACTCAGGGAAAAGATAATTTTTAAGAGGGCACATGATGTATTTTTAGATGGAGAACTGTGAACAGGCAGCTCTTTGCAAACAAACAGCTGATGCTCAGCAAGACACACGTGGTTTATGGCACATCTCTGGAGAACCTGTGTGCCAGAGTTTGCCATCCTGTACAGTCATGTCACAGCTGGAATTCAGTGTTTTTGGGAGATTCACTCAAAAGCCAGGAATAGAAGCGATATTCACTCTAGCACTGAGAAATGGAGCACTGCAGCGCAAAGGGAGTCCCCAGGCCAGAGTTAGAAATGCAATAACTGCTATTTTTAACCACTTAAAATCAGCAAGATCTAAGGACCAGACTTCAAGAGAAATCCCTACATTGAAGGGCCTGATTCTCTTTTGAATTGTTTTGGCCTGAAAAAGAACTCTTTTGGGATGGATGCAGATAAAATAGTTAGAGGAACAGTACTGAAAACTTACTCTACTAACTGCACTGATGTATCAATGCTGACTGTATACTGAAAAACCCCTGATATCTTGCTTAATGTGAATTTCAGATATGGAAAACCACATACCATATTACAGTTTCCACTCTCAAAAGCAAATCAGCAGCAGAATTAGCTTGGGTGTCTTTGATGACATGTGTTGGTCTGTCCTGCCAAGTACCTGCTGCTCATGGGTGAACCAGTACTTAAGGTGCACAGACCCAGCCAAACAGGAAGCTTGTTGGTGGATAACACAGAATATGCTGACTGGGAAGGGACATACAAGGGTCATTGAGTCGAGCCCCTTGTTCTGCACAGGCCAATCCCCAAGGGTCACAGCGTGTGCTCAAGAGTGTTGTCCAAATGCTTCTTGAACTCTGTCAGTCTGGGTGGAGTGACCTGGGGAGCCTCTTTGACTGCCCAACCACCCTCTGGGTTAAGAACCCACTTCTGGGAGGGACTTTCCAGAACAGATAGGCTGGAACAGTTGCCTAAAAAGGGCATAGTGAATGCTGGGAAGGCAGTTAGGGCTGGCCTCATACTGTGGGGTGAACTTTTGTGCTTAAGTGTTTCTTGGCTGCTCTACCAGCAGAGACATCTTCTGTATGGAAAAGGAGAATCCTCTACACAACAGGACAGAGGAAACCTTGTTTTGAGCTACATACATAACAAATGGGTGCTGAGCATGCTCTCAGATTGAGCCTTGGTTGGGAAGCAGGACGGTGTGTTTGTGTCATGGTTAGCCCTGCTGGTGAGCTGGTTGGATCTATTCAGAGCTAAACAGAGCTAACTCATGTCTCTGCACCATTACCTGGTGTGTTCACAAACCAAGCAGTCTGCTTGTGGGTAATTAAAGTGTACCATGTCTTTTTAATGATTTTATCATTAGAACTGGCCCTGGAACTCCTTCCCCAGCTGTATGATGTAGTTAGAGCATTTCCATAGCATTGGTTCCTTCTGTAAGCAGGGAACACTGTGTAGGAGCGATCCTCACATTCATGCACCGAGGTGAGGGAACTCCTACTCTTTGCAAAAAATTAATGACAACGTGTGTACATAACATATAGCTTTTCAGCAACTGAAATTTGCTGATTTGGAACTTACTCTCTTGCGGTTGTGTACAGGAATAATTTCTGTTTGCACTTCAGGCAGTTTACAAAGTGCAGGACCAACCACTTACATACTGTCTTTTTCCATGGGCAAGTCACTGTAACTAACCAGATTATCACTTTGTGATAGGATGTATTTACAGAACTGAAAAGCCAAGGTAGCTGTAAACGTGTTAACATTTTAGGAGAGCTAGGACATGCTGGATCTTTTCGGTATTATATAAAGAAAATCACAAATTTGGTCCTTTGAGTTTGGTTCATCCTAATAAGATACAGCAGGATAACTTCAATGAGACTTTTGAGAGCAGTTTCACAATCAGGGGCTTCAATCTCTGAAGACCTAAACTGGAGTGATAAAAGCAGTTGTTTTAATGCCCCCACAGGGTGTGATGCCGTTATGCTAATTTGCACCACAATGCCAAAGACTCTGCAGTTATGTCTCCGTTAGACCAGTGGCTTAGTAGCTACCTTTTAAGATGTAGTGAATGAATCAGGGATTTGGGAGCAAGTAAAGCAAATTAGGTTTGTCAGCGGATCTTTGAGTGGAGAGTAACACTTCACACTCACAGACAATTTCAGAGGTGGGGAAACTTGGAAGAGGAGAAATGGACAAAATGGAAAATTGAGTGCTACTTACAGGTGCTTTACAAACTCCCTTTGTCATGCCTGTCAGTGACAGAAAACTTTTTTATTCCCTCATCTGTTTAACTCCTGGCAATATAATCATCACAGCAGTCAAGATGTGTCAATGCCATCTTCTTTATTTTTCATCATCATTTTCACTTACACCAACATCTTTCTGTTTTCCTCCTGTTTCGCCCAACACATTGTGGTCAGAAGGCAGAACATGTTGTCTGGGAGCCAGAGGAATTTGGGCCAGAGATCACAGAGATTATTCCTACCGCTCTGCTTCCAGGAGCACTGAGTCCCAGTGACAATTACAGCAGGGATTATGGTGAAAATAGAGCCATTTTTCCTTTTTGAGACTGATGGAGCTTTCCTGAAGTCAAACAGGAAGTCTAACAAATTTGGGGTTTTGGTGTTCTCTTCATTTTTCTTTTTATTAAACACTCCACAATGCATGGGTAGGTGTACCCAATTTTTCCACTGCCATATCTCCAACTACTATTGTAGAGGATGGGGACCAGCAAGTCTTTGTAACAAAGTGACTGGGATAAAGTTAAATTGCTGGCTTGTAGGTACTTGCACCTCATATTTTAGGCACCAGGGACATGACCAAAACAAAAGGACTATGGTTCATAGCGACCAAGTGCAGTTCAGAGCTATCTGGATTAGCCAGGATTATCATAAGGTAATAGACATGTTCAGAGAAGTTCTTGGAATGTTTCTCTCTCAGCTGTGCACAGCAAAAAAATTTTGTTGGGCCAAACTGTGGATTGAATGCCCCTAGAGTGCAGGTGTCCTTTAATACTCCCTTGTTGCAGCATGAGCCATTTTTTGTAAGTTGTTCCTTTCCTTTCTGGTTTGTTTGAGTCTTTTTTTTAATGATGACTTGAAATATTGTGCATTAACTGATCTCAGCAAATAGACTGATGCTAACAACATCAAAGTGCAGATTGCACTGACTGACATTTCTGCCAGCACTTTGAGTGGTAGGACTACCCAGTGAATGGTAGGGAGATAGCCCATAAACTTTGGTGTTGGCATCTCTAGCTGAGAATACAAGTACCTTGGCAATGGCAATGCTGAGAGTCACAGATAAAGGGCCTGGATCACATCTCTGCTGGCCAGGCAGACCATGGCCCTGCATGGAGGCCAAACCAGCCCCACTCACTCCTGTTCTGCCAGGTGTTTGCATGCCTTGTTCTGCCCTGGTAGCTCTGCAGTCAGCCTAGATTCTCTGTTCCTATGGTGAGTTCCCACTGGAGACAGTTTCCTGAGGTCTAACCTGCATCTTGCTCACCACTATCAATTCAAACTTTTTTCTTGACCTGTTCCCTCTGAACAAGGAGAGCTGCTTATTGTTTGCCTTTTTGCAGTTCCCTTTAACATGTCTGAAAACTGCTGCATCTCTTTTCAGCTTCCTGGAGACTAAACACCCTTAATCCCCTTCAAACTCTGACCACCTTAGTCATGCTTTTCAGATGTTTTGCCACCTCTGTTGCTTTCCTGTGTTACCTGTGATGTGCAGATGGTGGACTTCCATCTCTAAGCTGTCAGCACAGCCTTTTCACCAGCATTGTCTCATTTGAAATAAAAGACATGAGGAAAGCAACAGCCTGACCCACAGCATCTGTCCAACTGTATTGAAGGTGTGAGGGTCATTATTGTCACCTAATGAATATTGGTTTTTATCCCAGATTGCATCAGTTCCTCCTTGTTATGCATTGCTCACCCTGTTAATTATCAGAACTGGAGATAAACAAGGTCTCAAGTGAATAAGCTTCTTGGCTCTTTTCATATGGACTCCTGGGAGATGATGAGTTATCTTCCGTATGATATTAAGGACTGGGACTTGTGAAATATGGAATGACATGAACAACAAAAGGACAAATTTGTCATTGCATAGTTATTTCTTCCTATGTACGTGCATTTGGGAATACTGAGTGGGTGGTTAGAATTAAAGAAAGGAAATCTTAGTTGTAGGGGTGCTAGGTGTATAAAGCTAGTTAGTTAAAAAGGGGAATGAAGGATTCACAACCAGAACCCATTGTAAAACACCGGGGATTTAGACCTCACCTAGGCTGCTGGTCCTGTCTTTCATCTCCTTGGCAAATGTTTCCCGTTATTCGAGGTTGTGGCATTATAGCTTAATGCAAACAGCAGTGTTAATAAAAGGTGTTCAAATGTTTCTTTGCAGAGACTAAGCCTTTGTCTGGGTGTGACCTGTGGCTGCCTGTCCCTTGTCAGCCATATGGTACAGTTAGGAAGCGTTGTTATTTTGGAAATACCTAGAGAATAGCTACACGAAAGCTACACGCTTTGGGACAAGAGAGCAGCGTTAGGGTAAAAGCTGGAGTAGGAATTCACTTAGAATTCAGGTCGTTTTCACAAAATGCTGCTTTCATACAAAAGGGTGCTGTGCCGTGCTGTGTGCATGTGTGGAAGCAGAGAGCAAGAGGCTTGACTCACTGAGGGAAAGAAACAGGAGGAAATGAGGGAATTGGCACTCAGGGCCAGTTGTATTTCTGCTGCAGCCTTCTGTCTTGCAGTCAGAAGATTTTACAGTAGACAAGAATGTGGTCCACACGAACACACAATAGCCACTGATGGGGAGAAAAAGAGATGTGGAAAGGAAAAGAGAAAAGAAAAAAACCTTGTTTCTCATTATGGAAAAGGGGAACAATAAGCTTACTTTCTTTAAAACAGGATTCAGTCTGTTGAAGGACAGATTTTATTCCTCACATGCATGGATGATTTCTGCCCCCTCATTAACCCAGTCCGCATGTTCCAGTTGGCTATATTCAGCGCCCTGTATTTTGGTTTCTTCACTACATTCAGAGCCAGCTGAGGGTTAACATTTCCCTTAGAAAATAATGCCCTTTTCCTATATCTGCAGCTTGTTTCTCAGTAAGTTCTGCGAGACAAGTTTTGCAGAGTACTCCCATGCCAGTGGAGAGCTCAGCAGTACCAGGATTTGCAGGTAATGAAACTGCACCAGAGAGAAAGCACCACGACGAAGAGGAGACAGGCTAAATGGCTCCGGTCCTTTCTCAGTCATCCAGAGTCGATGCGGCTGTTACGGCAGCACTGGACTGCAGCCATATGTGGCACTTCACAGAGTTAGCAGAGAAGGCCCCAGCTGTGAGGGGTGTGCACATGCAGTGGCCCCGTTGGGGATTTCACGGAGGAGACAAAGCCCCCCGGTGAAACAGTGCGTGTCCCAGAGCGCTGTGGGGATGGGGCTCCTCCTGGTGTCACATCGCAGGGAGTGTGGCTGCTCCAGCTGGGGGAGCGGTCGGAGTCCAAGAAGGAATGAGGGATAGTTTGCCTCTCCATCGTGCTGTGTCCTCAGCAGCCTTTGGCTCTCTCGTTGCAATTCCCTCGGACGCTGCCGGTGGCGGGAAGGTCCCGCAGCCCAGGGTGATAAGCGGTGTGCTTGTCTCAGCTTCTCACCGTTTTACAGCCAGTAATGCATGTGTAATAAAGTGCCGGTAGGAGCCACTAACTACTGTAGAGATGCTCAACTGCTTGTCTGTGGGTTTGTAGGTCTCGCTCGGGGAAAGCTGCTTAGGCTCGGTTTGCAACGGGCTGTGCTTGTGGGATCCGGTGGTCCCTGGCTGTGTCCTCAGGGATTTTGTGCGGTTATGTGTTGAGCTGGTGATAACGGTGACATCCCAGGAAGCTGGAGATTGTTGGGGAGGGGTACCCTGTGCTCACACGTGAAGTTTTTTACAGATCATGAAGATCCTCCCTATCTGGTGTAAAGTCAGTTCTTGTTCTCGTGGGTTCAGCTCTGGTTTGTGAGGAGGTGGGATCTGTAGCCATCCAGCTCTGCCACAGTGCTTGCGCTGTTGCTCTGACAAGTTTGTTCGTGCTGTCTGTCGACCTGGGAGCCAACAGAAGCAGCTTAGAGGCAGAATTCCCTACACGAGCTTGCATAGTTTCAATCTGATCAGTTTTTATGTGTGGAAAAGCCTGTGGATCAATGCAAAGTACATGAGGTCAAGCTCTTCCATCATGGGAAGTCTGAAGGACCTCTGGTTTCCTGGACTTGCACACTCATACCTCATAGCTGTCTCCCCCAACCTTCACCTTCCAAGAAAAACCTTTCACTGTCATCCTGACAGGTGCAAGGAAAAGCAAAACATTACTCTAATTTTGTTTCTATTTCCT
Organism: Empidonax traillii; assembly: GCF_003031625.1. Taxonomy (NCBI): domain Eukaryota; kingdom Metazoa; phylum Chordata; class Aves; order Passeriformes; family Tyrannidae; genus Empidonax; species Empidonax traillii. Next base: position 2,324,671 of record NW_020955277.1, read on the forward strand.
TTATCCCTTTCACCCCTTCTCTTCCCTGGGGTTAAAAAGAGAACAGAAGACATCTAAGAGATGACTAGTAACTAATTTGTGTGGGGCATTTTGTTCCTAAAATCCCTCCCTATTTACTGCCTTGATTTCTAATTACTCAAGGGGGTGTTTTTTGTTATTTAGCAGCTATGCCTTGAAGAGAGCTCATTTGTTTAATCAGGAAATAAATTGAAGCAACCCACCAAATTATTTTTGAAACAAATAAAATGATATTTTAAAATAAAATGTTCAGTAGCTGTTTTTCTCTTGTGCCTTCTTTCTCCTCTGCAGCTGATACAATCTCTTTTGTCCTGACTTTTTGCAGGCACCTAAGAGAGCCCCAACTACCCAGTGTTTTTATTTTCATTTGAAGGCCTCTATAAAATTGCACGTTGCAATATATGGTGTTGCTCTTGTGTAACTGTTTATAATCTACTTTATGGACCTTAACACCATCCAGTCCTTGGATCCTAAGTCAGGTGTTGAAATTAAATTGCCTGCAAAGGCTTCTTTATTTTGGAAGCATTTTTAGGGAGAGCTTATTTATTTTTTGCATTGGCTTGATTTTTGTTTTGCTATTTACTTTCCTTCACATTCATGTGGTGTAAACCAAGTGCTCTATTCCTCCAGGTTTCCAGCTTTCAGTCGCATCCAGGGGTAAGCAAGACAGGGGTGGACATCCGGATAAGTCAGGGGAGAGTGTGTGATTCTTGTTTTGTTTGTACAGCAAGGTATTGTCCATGAAAAGTCAGTGGCCATCTACTCACTGTGAAGGACGTACAACCTCCCCACTGCACGACACAGCTCATCCCACCCTGTCCAGCAGACACTCAACAGCACCGTGTGGGCTCCATCTCCTGTCACAGGCTGCAGGCTAAACAAGAGGTCTCTGGGTCCCAGCCATGCTAGAGGTGTTTCTATAATGGCTTTCTAAGGGTGTGTCATGAATGGGAATGAGATCTGCTTTACTCCTTAGCTCCTGGGAAGCTCCCTCATCCTGTTGTTATCTGCTCCTGTCTTTTGAGGTGGTTTGCAGCATGTAGGTGTATGTGTTGCTGTTGTTCTTGCAGCTGCTTGGGCTGGGAAACCGTTCCTAGTTTTCATGCACTCCAAATAACAGGCAATATCTTCAAAGTCCTTTACAATGTGCTCCTTTTCTTCAGGTCTCTAATTACTTATGAGAGACTCTAGTATTTTTTACTAGACTTTTCTTTCCTTCCATGTCTCTGCAAGTGGGCTTGAAGATTTTTAAATAGAAGGATTTTTTTCTCAGTTCCAAGTTTTGACAAGAGCACGCTTGTCTGTTGAAACACTGTACTGGGAGTAAGAGAGTTGGATTTTACTTCAGACTTTGCCCATGCTTTGTTCTTAAATGCATTGTTTACCCTTTTTACAGGCACAGTTCAACGCTGCAGTATGTAATAGGAATTTAGCTGCCTTGAATACTTACTTATACTGTAGCCAGGTTTAGTGCTGCCTTGTAATTTTCTGATCTGCCAGCTAGGGATAAGAGTACTTGCCCATTAATGGAGAAATGTTCCAATTTACCAGCCCAAGAATTAGAAATCAGAAACCAGCCATGCAGTAAGAGAAATTATTTTAGAAGCAAGACTTTCTTTTTCCTTAAGAACAAACTGTTTTTCAATTACCTTCAGATTTGTGAATCATAAGACTTGATTTTTGCTGACTGCTGCCTAATTGTACAGCTGTGGATCTTGCATATCAGTTGACTTCTGAGAATTAGGGCTTCACATGAAGTAGTTAAGTGAAGTTTTAAGACTTGTGATACAATCAGGAGAGATGATAACCCTGATGTTGTAGAGACAGGCCTTCATTTATTAGCCTTTGTAAACTGTTTAGCAGTCCTTGTATGGCTTGAGCTACAGAAAGAAGCATCACTGTGCCATGTGCACCACCAAAGGATGCACCACATGCCTCTTCAAAGTTCATGTGAAGTGAGAGCATGGGACAGCAAAGTATTTCCATTTCTATTCACTAATCATCTCTGTGCAGGTGCTCATCTCCTAGGCTGCACACACACAACTTTGTCAACAGAAGGACTCTGTTCTGCTGTGTGTTTTTAATTTAGTAAACGCAACAAGATTAAGATTTCCTTTAAAAAAGGAAGAAATATGACAGAGATAAATAGTCTTAGTTGCTGTTTAAAGTATTATATTCACATTTGAATCCAAGATGTGCAACATTGATTTTCAGCATTGTAGCACTCTAAAGGTGCAGATTGTAACCTAGGATGTCTCCCCAGGTTCCACTACCACCAGTGAGATTTACAGGGTTGAAAACTGAGTGTTCATTGAACTACAGGAACTGAATATTCTTTCCACTCACAGTAACACTAGCTCCTGTAATTCCTAATGCGGAAAAACTTCTTCAGGTATTTTGCCCATTTCATGACTAAAGAATTTGTGAGCCCACACCTCCTGTATGGGAATTTCTTGAGTGCTGGGGGAAGCCTGTCTGTTATCTGCTGAGCAAAAGGATACATGGAAGGGCAGTGAGCAGTAGGGCTCAAAAGACTTCGGGTCAGGCATTTCCTCTAGGCTGACACTGCTGCAGTTCAGACAGATGTGGCCATGCTAGTTTAAAATAGCCAGATAGGTTCTTCTTAGCATGGCACCTGCCTGGACCTCAGAGGAACTGCAAAGACCAGTCAGGAGTAAACATTTTTTAGTTAACCTGTCTTGAACTACTGTAGGTAGGTACTACCATTACCCAAGCTAAATTCGGTACGTCTACCCAAATATAGATATACCAGGCCCTTAAGGAAGGAAATTGGCTTGTGTTGATGTGCACAGGTGGCTTCTGATAATTCCTTATGTGACTGTAGATTGGAATGTGGTATCAGCAGAGAAGATAAATCTCTTTTCCTCCATTATTTTAAATGAGAAGCTCCAGGCAGTTCCCCCTCCCCTCTAGTATTCTCCTCCTCTGTTCATTTTCGTGCCAGGTCACTTCTTGCCAAAAATCCCATCTGCTCATTAGTGACATTCCAGAGCAGGAGGTGCTCTGGGGACTTGATGCTGATTAATAACCTCAACATCATTCGTGAGCCTGTGTATGAAGGGAGGAGAGGGAGATGGTGCCAATCAGAGCTGAACTAGTACGATCTTGTATGTTCCTGTCTAAAAGCCAGTTATCACCCCATGTCCTTTCCCTAGGTAGTATATGTTTCATTATTGTTTCCTCAAATATAGTCTTCAGTCTATTTTAAATGATCACATGGAAGTAACGGAGCTTTTGCCTGGGTCAGAGTCAGGCTTCAGAATCAGAACAGCTTCCATGGAAATCACTCTTTTGTAATGCTAGTTTTCATCCCATTTTTCCTAAATATTTGCTAAAGTATCCAGGGTAGAAAAAAGAAAATCATGCAGATAGATGTCCACCCATTTGTGTCCATCTGTGGAATTTCTCTAATCCTTCACCACCCATTGCTTGCCCTTTGCACTCCCTATGTGTTTCTTAGGTGGTCACCTTTGAGGACTGTGTCTCACAGTCATGGTCATAGAATGGTTTGGGGTGGAAGAGATCTTAAAAATCAACAAGTTCTAACATGTCTGCCATGGGCAAAGACACCTTTCACTAGACCAGGTTGCTTAAAGCCCCATCCAACCTGGCCTTGAGCACTTCCAGAGATGAGGCGTCCACAGCTTCTCCAGACAACCAGTTCCAGCATCTCAGCACCTTCACAGTAAAGAATTTCTTCCTAATATCTAACCTACATCTCTCCTCTTTTAGTTTAATGATATTGCACAGGGGGCTCCAGGTACCTGACTAGTGTCCTCTGTGATCCAACTGTACAAAGGACACTTTATGCACACATCTTTTTGATTTTCCTTATTTAGCCATCCTATTTAGCTGTTTCAGTCTTCCCTATTAGATTAGGTAAGTAAGTTCTTATCTTTCCTTAACCATTCTATTGAAAAGCCCCAAATTGCCTACTTTCCTGAGGCTGAGGTGCTCTACACCTGAGTATAATAGCTTTGTCACTCTATTATCCTGTTTTCTGTCTCTGCTATTTTCCCATCTCTGCTCCATTTTCGGTGTCACCTCTTCCCTTTCTCTCTCCTCTCATTCCCCACCCTTGATCTGAATGATTGCTGGGGAGAGGTCTTGTTCAGCCATGTCAGTCCATCCGTGACAAGAGACTGGAGAGCTTGGCCCACAGCCAGTAATTTTTATTGGAAGGAAAGGCGCAGCAGGGAATAGAGCCAAATGGGTTGCACCAAGGGGGGTTTGGATTGGATATTAGCAAAAATTTCTTCACTGAAAGGAAGGGTTGTCAAGTACTGGAACAGGCTGCCCAGGGAAGCGGTGAGTCACCATCCCTGGAGGTATTTAAAAGCTGTGTAGATGTGGCACTTAGGGACATGGTTTAGTGGTGGACTTGTCAATAATAGCTTAATGGTTGGACTTTTTCAACTCAAAAAAATTCTGTGATTCCATGTGTCTCTTGGCTTGTGCATGTGTGTGCTTCTGTGCGTGCCCACTGCTTGTGAGGCAAATCTTTACTGTCCCATCCTTGTTCCTTCCTTTGGAAGGAATTTCCAGGCACTACGTTTCCTTCAAACCCTGATTCTTCTTAACCGAGACTAACTTATTAACACTCTGTTAAAAGAAAGAGATGTCATATTAACGTTCCATATGTTTACAGGAACAAAAAGGTTACATGTTAACTTAATAAATTCTACATGACCATGGAGTAAAGACATCCGTGCCTCTCAGATAGTGTAATTGTGGTTTGTTTTTTCCTAAAGTATCTCCAGTGCAAATTCTTTTATGGCAGGAAAAAAAGATAGGATAATAAAGTTACAAGATGGGATTAATAAACAATTACAGAAAAGTCACATATATTTGATGAATGGTAGGAATAGTACACAGTTATACACATTAAATGGTATTAGAAAATGGAAACAACCATCTCATAAGGGAAAATCAGATTTTCAGAATTCCTTATAGGTCATGTAAATGACTGTTCTTCAAATTCAGGTTGAACAGGGCCAAGGAAGAGGATGAACTCCAGGATTGGCTCCCACAAAGCAAAGGGCTGTATTGATTTATTAGCCCACAGACTGTTTTGAAGATACATTATAGAAGTGAAGTAAAAAAAAACAAAACCAAAAATACCAAAAAACAACAACAAAAAATCCCAAGCAACAAAACCCCCCAGAAAAGTAAAAAAAAACCCACAACACACTATATTGATTCCATTTTGCGTTTTATGGCCCTTTTCTTCATGAAAACATTCTGAAAATTGTCTGCTTTTCTCGCTGTAGATTCATTTTGTACTTCACAAGAGGTTTGATTCTTAACACCCCAGGTACTGTGCAGCAAATACTCTGTATACCAGCTGAAGGAATTTATTCTGTTGAGCTCTCATCCCAGCAATCCTCAAGCCAGGATCTGGAGTTTTTAGGCTATAGGCTGCAAGCTTTCTTTGTGTATCCAAAAGGCTTGCTACAATCAGCATGCAAACATGCTGTTTCTAAGTCGGACTCAACTTTTTTAGCACCATGTTACTTTTACTGCCTTTGGTCCCTTACTTCCAAAAAGCAAGTGAAAATCCTAGGCACTGGTTTTAGACTAAGCCACTTCTAAACTCCCCAAATTTTTGCAATGTTTTGGGATGTGCTGCACAATAGATTGATTATTCGTAGAATTTTTAATAGTCTGTATTGTAGGTTTATGTTTGCCTCCTCCTTTCTTAATTTCATAGAATCATAGAATCATAGAATAGATTGGGTTGGAAAAGACCTCCAAGATCATCAAGTCCAACCCCTGATCCAACTCCAATTACTGTATCATGGCACTAAGGGCCACATCCAATCTTTTTAAAAACCTCCAGGGATGGTGAATCCACCACCTCTCTGGGTAGGCCATTCCAATGCCTTGAATACCATTGAAATTTCCATCTCCTACTTGTCACCCTGTCTCCTACATGCTTCTCAGGCATCCTGCCTGGCAGAGAAGCTTCGAATAGGAACCTGAGCAGACTGTACCCCTGGCAAAACAGCACTGCACTCATCTTCACTCCATGTTTGATGATTTAAATCCTGTGTCTTCATACACAGTGGATAAACACATGTCATGGCCAATTCCCACCAGCTGCAGAAGGCAGCACTGATTATTCCCCCCTCCAAAAAAAAAAAAAAAAAAAAAAAAGGGACCATGCACTTCCCGGTTTTGGCAAGAGGCAGTTTGCTGTGTGCATCTCTGTAGAGCTGAACCGCTGATGCTTCGGCTGCCAGACGCACCAGCATGTGTGTGCACACATGCACTCCCTTCCAGGAGCTGACAGTCCGTGCTGTCAGGAGATTAAATTATACTCGTGGAAAGTGGTGTGAGGGAAATAGCCTGAGACAGATTTCTCAGTTATTGACCAATTTCCTGCGAGACACGCTGGTGTTAATTCTCTGTTCCTTCACTCCGCTGTTTCCCACAGCAGCAGTTAGGTGCAAAATGTAATGAAGTCAGCATTTGGGGGGTAACATGCCCAGAGCATTAGCTGTGAAAGGCAAGTCTCTTAGATTAGTTCACAGCTCAGGAGAGGTTTTAGGGTTCTGGCTTCTAGAATTGCTGAGCATTTAGAATGTGGGAGAAGTCAATGGGGGCTGTGGGGCTCCAGCTTGCCTTCAAATCTGACCTTCAATGTGCTGATGATTTAGCAAAGACTTTTTTTTTGATCTGTCTACCAGTAAACAAGGTAGCTTTCCCATCTTTCTTGGTTGTCCTCCACTTTCTACTGTTTTTCTACCCTCATGCAGACATCCCTTTCTATTTTCTCCTCTATCTTGGGTTTCATGTTACATAGTTTTTACTTTCTGAAAGTTACACTATTAATTTAAGCTGGTTTTGAGGTTATCTTGACAGCCACCCTGAGACAACTGTATATTATGGAATAATTTATTCTTTGGGAGTGCCCTTCCTCTCTTCCCATTGACTGTAGCACAAATATACAGCAGGGTTAGACAAGACACCTACTGAAGTTAAGGGCAGTCTCTTCTTTGCACATGTTTCAAAGCCTGTATCACTGTGTATCCCCAGCCAGATTCATGCATTAGGTACCCAGAGAGGTTGAATACCTGTTTCCAGAGGGTGCCGGGTTTTATTCCAGTTCCCTTATGGCTGTGGGAGTTGAAATTACCATCCTACAGAAGAGCATGCCATGCTGGAGGTTCTATAGGACTGGCTGCCTGGGTTTCTAAATTGACTCTTCTTATGACTCTGTGGCTACAGGACTACCTAGAATGTTGTTCTCATGCACTTCTCTGGGTGCAGGTTGTGGGGAATGGAACAGGAGAGGTAGCAAGTAAAAGTGGCAAAATAGAAAAAGAAGGAAAAAGTAATAGGAGGGAAGTACAGAATGGGAAAATCAGAGAAAAGAGGCAGGATAGAAGAAGGAAAAAAGTAGTGAAGAAGAAGAATAAAGGTAGAAAGATGGAAGTGGGATATAAAGATTAGTGAGTGAAAAGGATGAGGAAGGTAGATGGAAGGAGTATATGAAGAAAACTTAAGAAGAGGGAAAACAGGAATTGACAGAGTAGAGGAAAAATGCTTCTTAAGAGTTAATTTTCTTCCCAGTGGAATAGGCCTGTTAGAAAAAAACAATCATTTAATAGGCAGCATGTCAGCTTGAAGTAACACACAAAAATTAACATTACACTGCATATGATTTGTAAAATTCCATCCCTTGGGGAAAATCTTCTGGTGGAAGCAAACTTTGGGTGTGTCAGAATGAGGCTTTGTGTCTGAGGGTAAATTGTTCTGTCTGCGCGTCGCGTACCTGGCAGAGGCTCATAGGCGAACAAAAGCTCACGCTGGGGAGAAGTAGAGGTGAGAGGTCTTTTTCTCTTATCGTGCTTGTGTGCTGGGGTGGCAGGGAAGCGGAGGGGCAGGGGCACAGTGAGGGATTCTGTGCAAAATAATGCTTCTAAAGAGAAACATCTATAAGGGACTGGTAAGAATAGAAGAAAGTGTATGAGAGAGAATAAAAGACACGAGATGTAATGGGGAAGTGTAACCAGTGAGCAGGGAGGGAAAGATGTCCTCTTCCCTTCCTATCTTTTAATCAGTGAATTTCCTTCTCATGTTAGTTGTTTTACTTCTCTGACATATCTTTATGTTCAGCTCCTTCTGTACTTTCCTTTTGCCTCTCTTTCCCCACGTTCTGCAACAGCCAAAAGCCCTTTTTCAAAGCCTTTCCCCTTATGTATCCCTCCTGCCTTTTCTCAGGCTCTCTGACCCATAACCAGTGTCTCCCTTTCTCCTTTACTCCTTTTTTTCTCTTTCACCTTTCTCTTTTTTACTGATTTGTGCACTTTTCCTGGACTTATCTTCATTGTTCAGCTATTGGAGGTTCTTGCTTTGGTGTTCTCCATAGCAAGGGTCCCAATGTATACATATACATATTTGTTTATCTGTACACACAGGCAGACATATAAATAAGTATATCATAATAATGTAATGTATAACATTTATATCACGCACATGAACACATATATATTTTATGTGTGTATATATATATATTTCAAACCAAGACTACTTAATTTGGGTGTGAGATGAATCCTGGTGCTATTCTTACTGTAGCTGACAATCTGCCTACTTTGATGTGATGATTCAGGCTCAAAGATGTGATTACATTTCTCCAGTGTCTTCTCACAATACCCCTTTCATGCCCAGAAGTGGCCCATGACTTGGCAGGATATAGCCATGGGGGTGGCTTGGTTTACTTCAGCACTAACATGATAAAATAGGACTCCTGAAACGCAGCTGCCTCATGCTGATGAGAACAATACCAACCTAAAAGTTGTCAAGTGGATCTAGTGGAATAGGATAGGGCAGTGCAAGTTGTCATGATGAACCAAACCAGCCTGAGACTGCTGCCCCACTCCTCCCTCTTGCCCACCCCTCTTCATTCTAACCTCTCTTTGCCTTCACACCCAACGACAGAGATAACTGTTATTGCTGTTGTAGGGTGTGAGGGCAAACAAGGCATCATTTTAGCATGTGTGCTAAAGGCCTGCATGTCTCAGTGCTTTATACCTTGAATTCTACATGTCAAAACTGCATGTAAATAGCTTAATTTGGTTTTGAGGTGATTCTATTTACTGTATGTTGACAGAGATTGTTTCTAGGCATTTACAGGAAGAATAAATTATATCTGTGCTCACTCCTGGGCCACTTAACTTTGCTGGGGGCTTGGTATAGGTGTGGGGCAAGGCTGTAAATACTGAATCTTTTCTACTGTAGTTTTCTAAGGAAACACGGCTTACAGACTAACACTGAGAGAGAGTGAGTCAGAGCCTCTTCTTCCTCGCCCGAACCTCTCTGACCAAATTGGTTACAGAACCCCCTGCAGGGACCATTCCTTCTCAAACATCATCAAGTCTGTTTGGGAAAGCTGATCCGAGGTGTATATCCACTGACAGACAGGGTCCATTAGTTCCTTCAGTTGTGGAATTATGTCCAGCATCCTGCTGAGCGTTCTTCTGTGGAATAGGTCTGCTCTCCCAGTAGCCCCATGGCTCCCATTTCCCACTCATCTGCATGGGGTGGCCCATGGTCTCAGCACATTTCCAAAGGCCAGCTGTCAGGGCACAGACTCAGTCCCCAGGGTAGCAGTGCTTCTCCTGTGCCTTCCCACTACACTTCTTTCTTGCCCCAAACCAACCAACCAACCAACCAAGCCCTGTTTGTAATCTGTTATGATATGGCAAGAAAGCTCAGTTTACCTCAGCCCTGAGTCCAGAGTCATGGCAGGTTACAGAGGGTCAGGATTTGCACAGAGCCAGCAGTTTTTCTGGAAGCCCAGAAAGAGACCAGCGCTGATTTACAGGTAGAATCCTTGCTGAGACCAGGAGTTTATAGCATAGTCAGCCAACAGTGTGTGGGGAAAAAAAGTTTCCAAATTCTGAGTTTGAAAATCTCTGCTATTCGCATTTTTTATGTTGCTATCCTTCTGGTTCATTGAAAAGCCTCCTCTTGCAAAGTCAGAGACCTCAAGGCCAGAAGATTAAAGACATTGCAATGGAGAGACCTTCTGTAGGACACAGGCTATTTCATTTCATTGACTTCCACTTGCATGGAGGCTGATAATTTGTCTTTGGTGAAGGCATATCTTCTAAAAAGGCATCAACTCTTGAAGTGAGGAGACTGAGAGATGGAGAAGTTACTGCTTCTCCTGGTAGTTTGTTCCAGTAGTTAAACACTTTCTGTGTAATTTGTGCCTCATTTCTCATCTGAAGGTGCTTCTCTTTACGGGCTTGCATTCACCCATTTTTTCCTGTAGTTCTGCTTATTCACAGTGAACCTTAATCTTCTTCAAGGTCCCTGCTTTCCCAGTTGCAGTGTCTTGCTTTGTAGATATGGTCTGCATTCCTTGGTCCTTGACATCTTACTCCCTATTTGGCTGAACTAAAATATATTCAGTTTGAACAAGTATAATTTAGAAGGGATCCACTTTATTTCATATTTCTGCTTGTCTAGCAATCTCTGCAAACTTCACCTCAAGTATTTTGCATTTATTTCCACATCAGTGATGAGATGTAAAATCATGTTCTGTTTACTCATGTTCTATGCAGAACCTCACACCGAATCCTGCTACTGAATGATGATTATTCTTTGTTCCTTTTTGGGATTCCTCAGACAGTCCTCAATCCGTTGAATAGGTACTTTATTGTTAATGTATAATGCAATTTCAATCACAGTGCTATGAGATAATAAGTCACAAACTCTATAAAAGCCAAAATTTCTGTGGGATTTAATGTACCTGTGTCAATTGAGTTTGTAATTTCATTAGAGTATGAAACCCTATTGCTTTAAAAATACTTTGTCCCCACAATCCTGTGTTTCTTGGCATGAATTTTATTGATACTGTTTAAGTATTTAATACTGACAGCATTTCTGTGTTCTTTACTGGGAGTATTGTCAGGCTGGGAACCCTTCCTTCTTCCCCTGCCCTTTTTGACTGTTGACTCAACATTAGGAGTCCTCTGGTCCTACCAAGCTCCTTCATGTTCTACAGTGTATTAAAAATTAACATCAGGATGCCAAGAGATGTCTTCTCAAGAATTGTGGGTATTGGCTGTCTGGCCTGCAGAACTTGTCCCTGGTTCTCAATATGTTTATTTACTAATGGAATTCATTATTGCCAGCTCAGTAAATATTAAATATATATATATATAGTATGTTAAATAGCCACAGTAATGGTTATAAGACATTTTGCTACCGCAGCGTTAACAATTTTGACACTTTTACCTAGTCTCCCACTTCCACTTATTTTCAGATTTCTTTTGTTCCCAGAGTGTTTTCAGATACCCACAGCATTCTCCTGGAGAAGCTGGCAGCCCATGGCTTGGTCAGGTGCACTCTTAAGGGCATAAAAACATGGCTGGATGGCCAGGCCTAGAGAGTGATGGGGAATGGAGTTATATCCAGCTGGCAGCTGGTCACTAGTGGGGTTCCCCAGGACTCAGTATTAGGGCTAGTTTTGTTTAACACCTTTATCAATGATGTGGATGAGGGGATCGAGTGATCTCTCAGTCAGTTGGCAGGTGACACCAAGTTGGGCAGGATTGTTGATCTGCTGGAGGGCAGGAAGGCTCTGCAGAGGGATCTGGATAGATGGGCCAAGGCCAATTGTATGAGGCTCAACAAGGCCAAGTGCCGGGTTCTGCCCTTGGGTCACAACAACCCCCTCTAGCACCACAGTGTGGGGGAAGAGCAGCTGTAAAACTGGAAAAGGACCTGGGGGTGTTGGTTGACAACAGCTGAACATGAGCCAGCAGCGTGCCCAGGTGGCCAAGAAGGCCAAGGGCATCCTGGCCTGTATCAGGAGTGTGGCCAGCAGGACTAGGGGAGATTGGGGTCAGCCTCTTCTTCCAGGCAAATAATGACAGGATAAGAGGAGATAGCTTCAAGCTACACCAGGAGAGGTTCAGGTTGGACATCAGGAAGAATGTTTTCGCTTAAAAGGGTGTTTAAGCATTGGAACGGGCTGCCCAGGAGGTGGTGGAGTCACCATCCCTGGAAGTGTTGAAGAAACAACTGGATGTGGCAATTAGAGCTATTGTTTAGTTGGTATGGTGATGTTCCATCAAGGGTTGAACTCAATGATCATGGAGGTCTTTTCCAACCTTAATGATTCTATGATTTTATTCTTAACTCTGTCAGCAGGCATTTTCCCCTGTTGTCTTCAGCTTCCCTTATCCGTTACTCACGCCCCATAACTTTCATTTATATTGACTGCCACCTGTAACTGCTGCCTTACATTTTGCCATATGTTGCTTTTATTTCTAATTACTGCTTTATTTGCCATCAAACCGAGCATTGTTTCCTTATCCAAGGTTGTAAGCTTTCATGACTGTGAGACTAGCATTTTGACTAGTTAATTAACTCTTATATAAAGTATTTCCACTTTTCAGTCATGTTACCTGTCTAATCTTTGGTCCCCCTTAGTTTCATTCAACCTTCAAGTACCTTCTCTTGAAGCCTTAGGAATATCTGTTGGTGTCATATGCATGTGGGTATGTCTGTGTAAGTATTGCTCACAGGTGCTGAACTTTTGTTGCCCTTATTGATTGTAATCTGGCACGACAGTTGGTTTCCAGGCAACTGTCGTTTTTCAAGCCAGTGATTAATTTATCTTCTTCTCGTAGGAAAAAAAGAGAAATATAATCTCTCAATTTAACTTTTCTTCACCATTTCTTGTTTTCATGCCAATCCTCCCTTTGGACTGGGGTTTGTTCTTCTGAACAGTCATTATAATCTTTTTTCTACCTCAGTGTTTCCAGTCTTCTAACAATTGCTCCTGCTGTAACTGACTCCCCTAATTTTTTTCCTTTTAGTCATACCCTTCCAACTTTTTTTTTAACTAAATTCTTCCCTGGCACGGATGTCATGGATTACTATAATGAAGCTATCATATTTCAGTGTTCTTCTTTGCTCTTTTTTTCATACAGCTTGATATTTAATTTGTCCTGAAGATTGCTTTTGTTGCACAGTGAACTGTCCATGGAGTTTGTGGATAATTTAGGAGCCAGTAATGTGTGCAATGAGTTCAAATGGTTCCTTCTGGTACCTCACATTTATCAGCACCTATTTTTATTTCTCATCTTTGTGCTCATTCACATACCTTCACCAAGTTCAGATGAAAGTCTTTATCATCATCTTCAGTCTTGATCAAACAAAATAAATGGCATTGTTTGGAGGTTTAATTACTTTCCTCTTCACTCATTTTCATAGATCCCTACTAAACCTATTTATTATAAACAAATACCACAACTCTCAGATCTCTTCCTGTACAATGTTTCTGCTACTTCAAAGACAGAAGATTTTTTTTTTTTTTGGGGGGGGGGATTCCTAATATATTTTGGAGCAGTGTAAATTCTGTTTTAAAATCCAGAGTTAGGAACCATTCAGCTGACCTCTTGTTCACTGGCTGGATAGTGCTGACATCCCCTTCTCCTCAGCTGTGGATAGATTCTCTTCATTTTGGCTCTGGAGAGATGTCCTCCTTTCTCCTAACAGGTAATTTTGGAGGAATTTTGATAACAATGAGATAAACAGTGTTAGATCAACCACAAGCACTTTTCTGTTAATAAACTGAATGGATATTCTCACAGGAGGTCAGCAAATACTAATTTCTCATTATGGACAGTATGGACCAAATTCATCTCTCAGTCACCTGACTGCAGCAAAGCCATACTAAGATGATAGGAGCAGAATTTAGATAAAGATGCAGTTTTTATTTTTGCATGTGGCTGCCTTCAGCTAAGTGATGAGTAAGGAGCCTATGTGAACAAGTCTTGATGATCCTTGGTGTCGAGTGCTCTTCCGTGCCCTACTCTCCCCTTCCCACAGTGGCTGTGGTGATAGGCTAAGTGAAGGATGTCATCTTTTGATGGAAGCGGGAATTGTCATTCAGACAGGAAAGCACTTGGGTTTGGTTTTTATCCTTTCCTTGCTTGGACTTGTGTGGGCACTTGTCAGCAGGACACTTCTTGGATCCAAAATCGGGTCTGTGGATGACTTTCACTGCTGAAAGCTATGACGAGTGTTCAACCAATTACTGGTTTAAACAAAGGGTATCTGTATAAGCTAGGCCTCACAGCTTAGTAAAATGGACATTAAAAGGAACTTTTAAAATGTTTAATTTGAGAGGAGTGGGCTGTTTATGGGAATGAAACCTGAATGCAAATTAATACTCTGTGGAGTATCACTGTTGTTTGCTCCCCACACTGGGTAGAGAAAGATAAGGAGGAGAAAGTCAGAAAGCACCCCCTGGCATATCTCTACCAACTTTCAATTGCAGCCAGGCAGTAAGTCCATGCATGCATCAGTTCTGATGAGCTGATAAACAAATCTATCAAATTTGCCAAGTCTGTGGGAATCCCAGGCTGTCTAATGGTAGATGGAGGTAGGGGTTATAGCAGGATGGAATTTACTATAGCTGGGAGCTGAAATACAATAATAATACAGTAATAAATATATTGCTGCTCCAGCAGAGAGAGCAGAACTACTGGGGTTGTATGAAATTTGGGTATAAAAGTGGCAGCAGTGGGAGACCTGGAGGATATTTAGCGTAGGGCAGCAGGAGATATCCAGGAGCTTACGAGATGTGGCAAATGGAGGAGGTTGCAGTCTGTGAAGCACAGTAGTCCAAAACTCGGATCATCCATTAGATTTAAAATGAAAATCATACACATTTTAGATTATGTTATTGTTCTATCATTGTTTTTAGTACCTGGATGAACTATTTGGTCTCTCTGTGGAGTAGTACCCTCTTTAATTTATCATCTGTGGATACGCAAGCATGTACACACATCTTTTACCAACCAGTTATCTTGCTGTCTCCAAGGGGAATTTTGAGCCAAGGACATTTTAGGTGTTGTTGTAGCACCTTAAAATTTTGGTAAGATGTGCTTTTAAGATATGAATTACCTGTGCATCCAGTCTGTGTACTGTGTGGCAAAACCTGAACCGACAAGCTTATCTGCATGGGAACTAAAATCATACCCTACAGAGGCCAGGGTGAGAGGCTTCAGTTCTATTAGTGAATGAGGGAAAGGCTGTGGATTTTGACTACCTAGGCTTTAGTCAAGTCTTTGACACCATTTCCCACAGAATTCCTCTGGGGACACTGGCTGCTTATGGTGTGCTCTTTGAGGCGTAAAGAACTGGCTGCGTGGCTGGGCCCAGAGAGTGGTGGGGAATGGAGGTACATCCAGCTGGTGGCCAATCACAAGTGGTATTCTCCAAGGCTCATTGTTGGGGCTGGTCCTTTAACACATTTATCAATTATTTAGATGAGGGAATTGAGTGCTCCGTCAGTCAGTTTACAGGTGATAGCAAGATAGGTTAGTATGTTGATCTGCTGGAGGCTAGGAAGGCTCTGCAGAGGGATCTGGACAGGCTGGGTTGATGGGCCAAGGCCAACTGTATGAGGCTAAGGAGGGACCTTACTGATCTCTACAACTACCTGAAAGGAGGTCAGAGCCAGGTGGGGTTCAGTCTCTTCCCCCAAGCAACAACTGATGAGAGAAAATGGCCTCAAGTTGTGCTAGGGGAGGTTTAGATTGGATATTAGGAAAAATTTATTCTCTGAAAGAATCAGCATCAGAAGAGGCTGCCCAGGAAAGCACTGGAGTCACCATACCTGGAGGTATTTAAAAGCAGCATTTAGGAACATGGTTTAATGGTGGACTTGGTGGTGCTGGCCTGACAGTTGGGCTCAATGATCTGAGGGGTCTTTTCCAACCCAAACAATTCTCTGATTCTAAGAGTGTTTGGCACCAAAGTGTTTTGTCCTTCTCTCTAAATGCATATTAACTTAAACATGGGCACAAACAGCTGAGGAGAGATGTGACGTGAGCTTTCAATGCTTAGTAAGTCTGCCAGGAAGGATCAGCGGCAGCTCCTGTGTGCACAGAATTGCGGAGACAATTTCACTGATATGAGCAAACTCACGTTGATGACTTGGGTGAGAAGACAGAGAAAGAGAGGAACAGACAATGTGACATTTCAATTAAGTCAGTGTTTAAGAAAAATATTTAAGGAAGTAGATGAAAAGGGATAGGGAAAACAAAAATAAAACAAACAAAAGTCCCCAGGAGCTCCATGGCATTAATCTAACCTTCAGCATGACTGAAAACTGCACAGGCAGGTGAGCAGAATTATTGATGTTTGAAGTAATTACTTCAGCAGGCACTGCTATCAAAATTCATAGTGATTGATTTCCCACTAGTCAGCTTATCTGTCTGAGAACAAGTTCACTGGAAAGCAGCTTATAACCCCATCCTAATAAGCCATGGCACATCACTGGGGAAAATGGCGTCAAGCTCATTTTGTTTTGCATTCGCTGCTGTTAAAGGATGAATCATTCAAAATTTTCAGGTACAAGGCTGTTTTCTTTTCCAGACAGGCCAAGAATACAGAGATTTGTGCTTCCCAAGCAACCCAGCCTTGTCCTCCTAGGTACAGAGTGAACTGAAGGAGACTTTCGAACTGAATATCTTTCAGTAGCAATAGGAGAAAGTTATATTTGAAAACACAAGCCACACACATTCCATAACTTTATTTTTAAAGGTGGTTCTCAAATATGGAATATTTTCCACAGGCTAACTGAGAGCCAGTTAAATCAGAATACTGGAGGGTATCGTTGAGGTGCCTTAGGCCACACCAATAATGTTGCTGTATATGCACTCGGCAGCATCAGCTCAGATCCATGTTCTCTCAAGCTGTGGATCCGGGTCTGAATCTGAGGTAAAGTCTTTAAGGTCAGGTTGGATGAAGATACAGGCCCTGTTAGTGCTCTGTTAGTGCTGTTTTCACCAGAGGACCTAGAAGACACGATCCATGTCAGCAGAGCTGCAGTAAAGGACCACAGTGCTGTGACTAGAATGTGATTAAACATCTCTCATGTCCCAGATATCCTGAATGAAGTTAGGGAATAAGGAATTACTCTCCATGACATTGCAACAAATATTCAGGTAAATGCAACCTCCATCTCACCATCTCCTCTCATGCTGGCACATGACTTAACATGGAAAGCCTGTCTAGCTGGAGTGGCAAGGGCTCTCTTTCTCTCCATCCATTTTTTAAAACAGCCATGGGCTGGAAAACAGCAGCAGACATGGAGCTCTAGCGCTAGTTCAGTATCTGGAAGAGCTTGGACCTTTATTTCTCTCCAGTGTCTATTGATTGGTGGTCCTCTATTGCCACAGATCAAAGTACAGGAAAAAATGAAATGAAGGACAAGTGCAAGAGGCTGAACTACGAGTTTCCTGGACTTTTGTCAGTCTGTGTCAGGAGGCCTGTCATCTGAAAGTGTTTTTTTCCTTTTCCTTTTGGCTTGTTTCCTGTGCACAGAGAGCCACAACACTTCCTTGTGCAGATAGCTGTTTCCCCCCACCATCTGGCAGGGTGCACACACACGGGAAGCAAATGGTGCTATTTGTCAGGAACCACAAGGATTATTTGCCGGATCAGAAGGAAGAAGAGGTTGCAGGAAAACCATTTTTACAATTGACAGGACACAGACAGGAGCTAAGAGAGATAATTTCTTAGGGCAGAGGTGGGCTGCCCCTTCCAGGACCTGTCTGCTCAGAAGCTGTGCATGACAGAGAGAGGTGAAGGCAGGAGGGGAGTTACCAGCTGAACTTTTGCAGAGGATTTAGATGGCAACTGTTCTGGATTTGTGGGAAGATATGCGCAGCAGTATCCAGGGCTCCTTCTGCTGCTCATCTGCACTGTTCTGGCAACCAGGAGGGAATGAAAAGGTCTGTGAGTCCCTCTGCTAGAAAAGCCCTCAGCATGTGGCAGTCCTAGTAGAGGAGCTCCTGCTTGTATGAACAACACATCTCAGCAGCCCTGGGTGGCCTGTGACTCTTCAGGTGCTGTGACAGAGCTGTGACACAGCAACCTTTTCTTCTCTCAGCTGTGCTCAGGAGCCTCTGGAGATATTAGAGAGCCCAGTAATTCCCACCATGGTCTGCAAACCAGTATGTCAACCCTGGGTCTTGGCCCACTTTCCCTGAAGGCTTCTGTGTTGTTTTTATCCTTCTGTGTTTCCAGTGCAGTGAGCTACAGCAGAAACCGAATTTCCTCATCGCCCTTCTGGCTCGTAACGCTGAGCTTCTATTTCAGTGCTGACTCCCTGGTCAGCGTACGGCGATCCTCTTGGTCCCTGGGAGCCTGGCAAGGGTGGGGGAGCAGATGGTCACAGCAACACAGTGAGGTTATATGGAAACTGCCTCTGCTGGGGGCACATTTGTCTCAGATGGACAGAGATGACTGCATCTTGTCACAGCTAAAGAGGAAGCAAGATGGGGATCCAAGTGGTTTCCCTCACAGGACACACACCCCTTTACCCTACCCAAACCTTTGAAATCTTCCCTGCGTGTTTGTATGTCTTTCCACTTGTCTCTCTGGGTGGGTGCTGCAGCAGCTCAGCTCTCTGATTCCCACAGAGTCAGGAGGTGAAGCGCAGAATGCCAGACTGGATGGTTCCCCCGTGGGGCTGCAAAGTCTCTCTCTTTCTGTAATTGTTTCTGACGTTTCACCTGACACATCCTGAGTGAGCACATCACCTCTGCTTCTGGGGGGTGATAAAATGTTTGGATCTCTGAATGTGTAGCTATGTTCTTTGTCGACAAGAGATCAAAGATGTCAGAACACTGGGGGGAAAAGAAAAAAAAAACAACCCGCACACAAAAAACAGAGACTGAAAAGCAAAATAAATGAGAGAGATGGAGAAGGAGAAGAAAGTCAAGTAGAAATAGGAACAATTGCCTAGAGACAGGTGGACAGATGCCTAGCAAACCAGATAGACAGACAGCTGTGGCAGAAAGACAGCATGCCCCTTGCTGTTCTTGGGCTGTAATTATCAGCTATTTAGGCAGTAAGCCCAGGCAAACCAGTTATTATCAGTATTCAACAGCTCTGAGGTGAAGCCCAAAGCAATTAATGCCCTTTGAGATCGGGGGACTTAGTACAATGAGCACTGATTTTAAGCAGAGTTGTTTGTGAGGAGGGAGGGATTAGGACTTTTTCATTATATAAGGAAGGGGGGGGAGGGGGAATCTCCTGCAGATGGTCCCTGCAGATGAGCAGAACAGGTATGAGCTCCAGCAGAGCTGAAAGCTGCGAGCAGGGAGTGACTGTTGATCACATCTTCTCTACAAGGAACCCTTATTCTTTAGGGGAAGAATTGCTGTGTGAACTAATAGGGTTCTTCTGAGAAAGCAGAAGCACTCAGAAATACATCCCCAGGAGAGCAGAAAATGTGGTCTGCGAAGGGTGGGGACACATCACTCCTCTTGTTTTCATTTGGTTTGACATAACTGTGGAGTCTGAAAAGGTGACAAGACTCATACTGTAGAATGGAAGGAAGGAAAGAAGGAGGGAGGGATGGATGGAAGGAAGGAAGGAGGGATGTGCACTTTCCTGGGTGGAGGGCTGAAATCCAAGAGCAGGGCTCATCCCTCCCAGGTGTTCATTTTTTTGCCTTAACTAGAAAACCATCTTCCAGCTGATCTGGATCTGTAGTGATGGAGGACCCTTGGCATGGCATTACAAGACTCTGGTCACTCAGGTTATTCAGGGAAATACAGGAGAGTATCCCAAAGGAAACCTTTCAAGGAAACTTCTGAAAGACTGGGTAGTCTGCAGTCCCATATTTCAGCAATAATAGCTATGCAGCCATCATATACACAGGCATATGCACACATCTAGGTGTGTGCCATGGGTCTCGTGTGTGAGTGTTGTAAATGACTCCAGCCCCCCTGAGTCAGTGCAGCTCTGCTGACCTGCCCTTACACAGGGTATACCCACTCATGGTGTTGCTAACCAGCCACGTGCAGCAGCCTGGCTTGTGTGATTGCTCAACAGCTGGTGCTGGGCACTCTCAAGTCAGAAACCTTAAGAAAACATGAAGTCCCAGGCACAGGGAATTCTGTCAAGGTAGCCTGAAGCTCAGATTTTCTCCTGATGCTGAGTGGCCACCCGCTGCTCTTTGGCTCAGAAAATGAAGTGTGAGCAACTGAGAACTTGGTGGAGTTGTTATGTTGGGATACTTTCCTCTAGATCTCAAGCATGCTTGGGGGTGAGCAGCAGAGCCAGCAGTTTGTGACTAAAGATACACAAATTAATAGTGTATTTTGGTGCTTCTAATTAGCCCCTCAAGCACAGCACAGAACCTACTTGGAAAAGCTGAACTTGTGAATTGCTGCTTCACTGTGAAGCCTGTTCTGACAGGGAGAAGAAAGTGTTTTGAAGAAGCCACATATGAGAAATAGCTGTTAATCCTCCTTAGAACCAATACATTTTTTGTTATATATACTCCTGGAAAACACCTCCCTTTATTCTTTGAGCTGTGCTTTTTATATAAACTTGCTCTGCAGAATGTTCCAGTACAGGAACAGCTGGCACGCAGTAAGAGTGGCAGGAGAGAGGGAAAAGAGGCAAGAGAGAAAATCCATTTCACTGGGATCTGAGAAGTTTGTGAAGAGAGAAGGTGACTGAGTGAAAGGGAGCTGGTGGCCCCAGCTGAGGTGAAGGAAGCTCTTTCATCCCACAGTGGTGAGGCTCTGCAGCAAGGGGCCTGGTGATGGCACATGTTGAGGGGGAAAAAGCAGCGAGGGAAATATTTCTTTCACCAGTGCAAGTTTTAAAAGTTCTTCCCCCACTGCAAGCAAAGCACCCGTGCCTAGGAAGCCCATTTCTGATTTGTGCAATTTTCCACTAGGCTCCAGAAGTGGATGTTCTGCAGCCACTGCACAGCTAACCATACCTTGCTAAATAAATGAGGTGACTGACAATTACTGAGTGGGGCATGAAGGGAGACACATATCGAAATAGCGTAATTAGGGTTAAATGTTTGAGCTCTCTGACCCACTTATTTATTTGTTCAACCTGCAGCTTTTCTCAAGGGCTACGCAGTCCCAGAGCGGAGCTTTGTAGCTGACTCAGGGAACGATGCTGAGATGTGTTTTCTTTTTAGATCTAGCAGCATTAGTAAGAACCAAGCAAACTGGGGAGCAGCAGAGGCACCACATTCCTTACACCAGTGGCTGGGATTAGGAGCTGCATTCCGTACTATGCAGCCACGTGTCAGATACCCTTGTGCTTTTTGCTACACAAATTGTTGGCAATACTCAAAAATGGAGTATTTCCTCTCACTGTTTTAATCTTTATTTTACTATTTTTATTTTACCACATCCATTGCTTTCTTCCAGATATTTTGAATGCAGAATTTGATAGAGCTTGATTGCTTATTTTCTCTTTTACTTTAGATCCTGGCATGGCATCAGTACACCAATTCTGATTTATGAGGTTCATGTTGCCTGACCAGTAATACAGCCCAGTGTGTTTGCCTGGGATTATTCCTCCATTAAATGGAATCCTGCCCTGCACAGCAGGTGCATATGGGTGGTTTATTTCTTCCTTTAAAACACTTGCTTCAGTCATTTTTGAGGAAGATGGCGTGGCAAGCTGACAGTTGGCTTTTTCTGATATAATAGTTTCTGTAATCACTACACTGGGTTTTAGTCTGGAAATGAAAGCGCTTTTAAAAAACACACATTTAAATGTCAGAGGATAGAATCCTGTGTAAGATGTTTGGAAACATGATGTCCTCTGGATGCCTTGCTAGACCATTAGAAACAGAGCTGAGGCTGCCCTGGGCTAATCCCATGTAGCTTTGTGCTGAGACTGTTGTGTGAGGAGATGGGATTTGGAATGCTTATTGGGTACTGTGGGAATGCTTATGTGGCACGGACATGAAGCTGGCAGGTTGTGTCTCTTCTCTCAACTCTGTGTCTTGGTTTACAGAGCTTTCAGTGTTTTAGGACCCCACAGCATTATAATTCCAGATTGTGCAGGATTTGCCTACTTTGGATCTTGATCCAAAACTCTGCCCGTGTACACTGAAAAGCATGATTTTGGAAAAGATAGTTTGAAGCTTATTGAATTCTTATTGATTCATTCCTCTGCAAGAAAATGGAGGGAAATATGTTGTGTTGCTGTAAAAAACCCAAAAAGGCAAACATGAATGTGTCTTCATTCAGTGGGCTGGGTGATGATTTTAGATGTTGACTCTGCTGGCAGTTTGGCATCATTTTTCCTCCAGCATGCCCCTCTCCAGATTTGTTTGGAGGGAGGGAATGGAGGCTCCCAGTAGCATCACTTGGAACTCTGCTCTGCTCCCCATCCCTCCCTCCCTCCCTCCCTCCCTCCCTCCCTCCCTCCCCTCTCCTTTCCACCTCCTCCCCTCTCTCTCTGCCTCCTTGTGCTGCATGTTCCCTTTTCAAAAAGTAATTTCATGGCTCATGCACTTAAGATTCCATCAGAAAGTCGAGTCTTTGATCAGGCAGACAGACGCCCTGCTGGGATTTCATTGGCAAATCACAATTCCCTTAATTAAGACTATGTGTCTTTATATCACTAAACTGATTCCAGCTGGGTCCCTGCTCGTTTTACATCCAGATTTACCTAGACTACAGATTCTCACCCCCTGCGACTCTGGAGGAGCAAAAACCATTTGAAGACTTTTCATTCCCAGCTGCTTCTCCCCAGTGGTGAGCAGTCGGTGTGGGCTGGGAACTAAATCTCTCCCTCAGTCCTGTTTGCACTCTTCTTTGAATCAGAAGATATGGTTGTGTGAGGGTTTTGCTCTGTTTCTTTCCAGTGCTTCAAAACTGGGAATCAGTAGTACAAAGGGAATTGAACTTGCTTTTTTTTTGTTCTGTTTTCCGAAACCACATTTTTACCGAGAGTCAAGAAGATGCTAAAATTCAGCATAGTTTTCTCCTTCTTCCCATTTTTCCTTAGCTATCTATTAAAGGTGAAGCAGGTTAAGCGTGCTCACTTATGGTAATCACAGGTGCTGTGCATGAGGGACTTTGGTGGCATTTCTGCTGTTCTAGGTTTGCTCGTCGTGTCAGTCAAGCCAAGGCAAACATTTCTCTGGAGACAAAGTGCACAATCCTGTCTATAAAGTGTGTGCTCTGTGCTGGCCAAGGAAATAATGGGGGCTGTTTCCACAGTATTTTTCCACCAGTCATCTGCATATTCCCTTCCTCGTCTTTAATGTCCTAGTCTTCTCTGGGGCGGTGCCCTGATTCCTTGTCCAGGAAGAGAAAACTTCCACAGCAGCCTGCTAATGGCACTGATTACAGGGATGGCAGCTGGCAGGGGCCAGTCCCCTCTGTCAACTCCCTGAGGGGAGTTGAAGGAGATTCAGGGATAGGGATTCTCAGTGAACTAATCCCAGTCGTACAAGTGTGTTTGCCATGTGCCAGAGAGAGAAGCCTGTTCACCCGCTCCTTTGGAGCAAATCCTTTAGGCTTTTTCAAAATCACCCTTGGGGAGATTGGATGGCCTAACAAACATGCCCACCTATGCCCCCAGAAATATATTTGCAGGTGGGTGCAGTCAGACCCTGCCCTACATGAGAGCAGTTGCTATCCCTGTGTGGGGCCCTCGAGGTGCCTCTGCTGGGCTCGGGGCATCCCTACAAGTGACAGCTCTGAGGACAGGACAACTGGCTGCTGGCTGAACTGTGGCACGTGGGAGGCTCTTGGCTGCTTATGCAGTCATGCTTAAAATTAAAAAATAGCCAGCAAACAGGGCAGCCTTAATGGCTAACAAACCCTGACCCAGCATTTCCTAAGCCAAGCTGCCTGCTTAATAAATTAATCCAAAGTCTCAACTCAGGACGCATCCTCTCCTACAGACTGATGCATCTTCAGATTTATCGTACGGAATTCTTCACTTGAAAATGCCTATTAAATCATGTGCCAGCAGAACTCCAAACCCTGTCCTGGGAATGTGGTGACTTTGTAATGGGCCAGAGAACAACTTGACTTTAAAATAGCTTCATTTTAAGGGTCTGGCATATTTCCAGCTGTGACTCCCAGCAAGAAGAGTTTTGGTTCAGTCAAACAGGCCACAGCCTGAGCTAAACCTTATTTTCCTCTTCATATGCTAATAAAAATGTTCACTGGAAACACTAATAGGGCTTTGCAGTTAGATGGATTTTTGATTTGAGGATTCCAAAGCCCTTTTTAATAAGAATTGCTGATTATGCTCCATGGTAAGACCAGATTAGATCAGAAGGGTTTCAGAACCTCTGTTTTGTTTGAGAGGCAGAATAAACCTATCCCAAATGTACAGAAAGTACATTCGGTGAGTAGAAAATGAATTTTATGAGCTTTTCTAAATAACCTGCTAATTAATTTTTTTGTTAAAATTAATTAAAAATCTCACGCTTTATTGAATGTTAACATCTATGTTTATCTTTGTCTTGTCCCAGATCATCTTAATGGAATGATAGGGACATGTTAAACTTATATATAGTTAAAGTTAATTGAAATCTTGCTCATAGGCTCTGTGTAAAGAAATTACGATGTAATTAAGCTGAGTTGTTAATGATGTCTAGATGCTGTGGTTATCAGGGTCTGTGCCAGAGCCGGGTCACTTGAAGTTGCAGACAAAGGAGCCCAAGCAGTCGCCGTGTTTCCTCTGTGGCTTGTTGAACACAGCAGGGCAGTGGACTGCAGGGACTCGGTGGCACTGGGGATGTCCCTTCCCCGAAGGAAGAGATCTCAGTATGCCAGGGCCCAGAAAACCATCGTGCCTTGGAGATGGCAGCCCCATGGCTGGAGCACGGCCTCTGGGAGGATGGAGCTTGGAGCACAGAGACACTGGGATTCATCTGAGAATCCTCTGCACCCCTCGCTGCAGCGACAGGCTCATATGTAGATGAGAACATGAAAAGCCAAAGTCACTGGTGTACTTTGGGGGTATGATACCACAGCAACAGTGAACTTGTCCTAAAAAAGTTAAATTAGGAATGAGAAGTTGGTCCTCCAGGTCACCAAGCCATTGGAAAGATGAGAAGGTAGGATTCTCTGTGGCTTTCCTAAACAGCTCACTAGGTGTGATTAAAAAAACAAAAACAAAAAAAAAAAAAAAAAAAAAAAAAAAAAAAAAAAAAAAAAAAAAAAAAAAAAAAAAAATAAAAAAAAAAAAAAAAAA